>NC_142014.1:24676765-24991765 GCF_049901735.1 Notechis scutatus
GTCCTTAAATCCTTTAATTGTTGTTAATTCACAAAGCTTGTTGTAAGCCATCACCTGTCACCTGTGTGTGAGTCAGGCATTGATTTAATAAAGAAATAAACACTAAACCTTTTTGTGTGTGTGTGGGGAGCAGGCAGTGGTGGGATTCAACTGGTGTAACAACCGGTTCGGTGAGTGTGCGCACACATGCCAAATGTGCACTTTGGGCGCACACATGCAGCATTTGAAAACTGCCCATTTTCAACTCTAAACTTTTCAGCCCCGTGAGTAAAACAGCTGAGCCACGGCAATCAGGTGGGCTGCAAAGCATGAAAATATAGGACAGACTAGGGCAGGGGTGGGTAGGTGGGGCCAACTAATCGCCGGAACAACCAGTTCGCCTGAACCAGTCTGAACTCTGGGATCTGGGATCATGCCAGGTATACCTCTAACTTGGCCCAATCCAAAGCAGTCCTTCTGCGAATGGCCTGCCCAAGACAATTGGCCTGGCAAACTCCCCAGGAATTCATCTCCAACTGCCTCCTGGTGATGCCAAGCACCTTTCGTTGCTGTGATGAAAACAAGAGAACAAATCTTAGTAGGACTCCTTGCCAGTTTTGAGGCTGGATTTTGATGGTGCCTAAACCTATTATTATTTTGGGGACACTTAATTTTGTGGGCACTCGAGACTTTTGATGTGTGCGAGTATATTATGGGCGAGCAGTCAACAGATGCACGTGCATATGTGGGCACACCTTAGAGCAGGGGTGTCCAACCTTGGCAACTTTAAGACTTGTGGACTTCAACTCCCAGAATTCCTCAGCCAGCTTTGCTGGCTGAGGAATTCTGGGAGGAAGTCCACAAGTCTTAAAGTTGCCAAGGTTGGACACCCCTGCCTTAGAGGGAACACAAGACTCAGAAGAGTTAAAACAAAGAAAAGAATGTGAGAAAAGAAGGGAGAAAAAGGAGACATGCTGATAAAGGAGCCAGAAAGCAAGGGATTTTGGTGAACCTACTTGAGCATTTTGCCTTCTGAGACTTCAGCTTCCCTGTGTGAGATGCAGACAAGACATTTGGGGGCTGCCCTAATTTTAGTAGTGAAAGAACTGACATTTCTAGGACTCTGCAGATGGAGGTTTAAGATTCATGTGGAGTTTAGAAGCTCCAAAATATCGATTCCATAATGCCCGTCAGGTAGCAGTCTCATACCAACTGATCCAGGAATCAAACTTGCTTGGAATAGACGTACCCTTGTATGCACAGGAAATCAAAGATGAGAAATCTTTTCCTGGTTAAAGTTTAAATCATATTCTCGTAGCTTACACTGGTTACACTCCAGCCTGATTTCTGAACTGATTGATTGATCAATTGACTGACATAATGACTGACTGACTGACTGACTGAGTGCCATCATGTTTGGTTGACTCTTTGTAGCCACACAGATAGATTTTCAAAATAACAGAGTTGGAAGGGACCTTGGAGGTCTTCTAGTCCAACCTCCTGGACAAGTAGGAGACCCCAGATGGCTGTCCAATTTCTTCTTGAAAACCTCCAGTGTTGGAGCACCTATAATTTTTAAGGCATTTAATTGGTTAATTGTTCTCACTGACAGGAAATTTATCCTTAGTTCTAGGCCGCTTCTCTTTTTGAGAATGAAGGAGGACGAGGAAAACCTGACCTTCAAAAGACTAGGAATGATAAAAGAATAACAGAGTCGGAAGGGAACTTGGAGGTCATCTAGTTCAGCCCTCTGCTCAGGCAGGAAACCTATACTATTTCAGACAAATGGTTGTCCAATCTCTTTTTAAAAACCTCCAGTGTTGGAGCACCCACAACTTCTGGAATCGTTCCTCTGATTAATTGTTCTGTCAGGAAATTCCTCCTGAGTTCTAGGTTGCTTCTCTCCTTGATTAGTTTCCATCTGTTTCTTCTTGTCCTGCCTTCAGGTGCTTTAGAGAAAAGATTGACGTCTATTTTGAGGCAGCCCCTCAAATATTGAAACTGTTGTAGTTTGCTGGCAGCAGCTGCGGATGGCTGAGGGCTCGGAAAGCGAGGACTCGGATGAGGGCCCTGCGTGTGATGCAGGGATGGGGCCAGGACCACCAGGGAGTGGAATGCTGCCTTCGTGGATTGTGGAGGCTGGCAGCACTGATGAAGAGGTCCCCGAGGAGCCTGGGCCCAGTGCATGTGTGCGCAGGGCTGCTCGAAGGAAAGAGCAGCTCCAGCAGCATGGGCGACTCGGGAGTAAGACTGCAAGGTAATGGCCCCTCCCTTAGGAGATCAAAGCCAGCTGAGATATCGGAGTTCTTTGCAGGAAGCAAAGAAGTTTTTGCACTCAAGCCTCGTGGTTGTTCGGACTTTCTTAGTTTGTGTTTGGAGACTCTTTGTGTTTGAAATATTTCTTAGCAACTTTATCTGGTATTTTTGGCAGCTTTGCACAACCTTGGCAAGGCTCGTTCTTATCAGAGATAATTAGTTTGAAACAGCCTTTTAACTGTGAAGGAACAAAATTTGTAAAGTATCATTAAAAGGTTTTGCTGTTACCTCTGTTTCATGTTTGTTTCCTTGGAGCAAGATTTGGGTCAGAACAGGAACACTGTTATCATGTCACCCCCTACTCCTTCTTTTCACTAGATTAGACAAACACAATTCTTGCAACTGTTGTTCCTAAATTTTAGCTTGGTCCTTCAGATCTTACAGCAGTGTCCCCATCACTACTCTTAAGTCCATCCACCTTGCTACTGTTCTTCCTCTTTTTTTCTTTCATTCCAACTTTGCCTTCTGAACATAGTGCACTTAAAAAAAAAATCACCTGTTCGGGTTTGCTATGTTGATTTTTTTACACATGCACACAAAAGGAAGTATTCTGGAAAAGGAAGGTGAATATCTCTCTGAAGACAAATATTCCTAACAGTTGCTGATTGTTCATTGTTACTTCCACTAATATGTTGATTCTCAATGTTAGACTTCAAAATATAATACTATTTATTGTGAACTAAAGAAATGTGATTAATAAAGATTCATTTGCATAGCAGGATCGTAATCCTGCACTTCCTATTGGCCCATATAATGGCAAGTTATGATTGGTTCATTCTGAGCAATCTGACTGGCTGTTGGCGGGCCGAGTCCCATTGGACGAGGTTCAAACCCTATAACATCATCCATTGGTCATCCGGATAGCAGTTCACTCTATAAAAGGGCGGCCGCTATCCGGGTTTTTTTGTCTCTGTTAACATGCTGTAAATAAAGAGCTGAATTCACGAGAAGCAGTTTCGTCTCCATTTCTAAACCCATGCCTCATACTTAACACTATTCATCTTCAGAACTGACATTGGTGATGTCTTAACTGTCAGGCATACGACTTGGCTCACAATTTCAGATCACAGATTATCCTACATTTCCAAATTGCTTAGCAGAAATAATTCTTCATTGTGAGTCGTTTTTCCTATTACCTAATCAATTAAGCTTCAGTTTTAGTGACTGGAAGGATTACTTGAGCTACCTGCTTAACACGAAACAGTGATGGTTTTGGACAAAAAGGTTCTGTCACCTGAGGACAGCAAACCAAGGTTACAGTTTTGTTGCATTGCTCTCCTCTTGACAACTTGTAATTTAAGAATCCCCAATCAGCTGGGAAACATTAAAACAATTGCAGTATGAAAATCCTTACTGTTTTTGAAATGCTAGCATTGTTTCAACAAGATTAGATCTATAATTTAATTTAAAGGATTAGACATGAGGTTTTCTTTTCTTTTTTTCAATTTTCTTTAACAAGATTTTTTTGAGATGGATGGGATGGGGGTTATAAAAATTCCAACAATTGAACCCCTGTCAGTTTAGAACTGATATACACACCTGTATATCAGTCTTTCTGATTTGCCTTTCTTGTAACTTTCCTGTGATTTAGGAACAAAATGGGTCTTCTAACTGATAACAAGGAAGTTTGTAGTTGGTGTGTACCTAACAGCCTGGGATTTTTATGTAGCCTTTGACTTATGGTAAAGATTTTTACCATTATGAGAAAAAAGGGCAATGTGGAACATGCTTGTGTGGTATCAGATTTAGATAAATCCTTAATCTGTAGGCAAAACCATGTAATTTAATCAGTTCTTCTATGTTCTAGTTATTCCCTGAGCTTGCTTGTTTGGTTGAGCTTGAAGGGAAGGATGGATGGATGGAGGGAGGGAGGGAGGAAGGAAGGAAGGAAGGATGGAGGGAGGGAGGGAGGGAGGAGAGAAGGAAGGAAGGAAGGAAAGAGGAAGTGAGGGGGGGAAGAAAGGGAAGGGAGGAGGAGGGAGGGAGGAAGAAGATGAGGAGGGAGGAAAGAAGGGAGTGGGTGGGAGGGAAGGAGGGAGGGAGGGAGGGAAGGAAGGAGGGAGGGAGGAGGGAGGGAGAGAAGAAGGAAGGAAGGAAGGAAGAGGAAGTGAGGAGGGGGAAGAAAGGGAAGGGAGGGAGGAGGGAGGGAGGAAGAAGATGAGGAGGGAGGAAAGAAGGGAGGAAGGAGGGAGGGAGGGAAGGAAGGAGGGAGGAGGGAGGGAGGGAGGGAGGAGGAAGAAGGAAGGAAGGAAGGAAAGAGGAAGTGAGGGAGGGGAAGAAAGGGAAGGGAGGGAGGAGGGAGGGAGGAAGAAGATGAGGGAGGGAGGAAAGAAGGGAGTGGGTGGGAGGGAAGGAGGGAGGAAGGAAGGAAGGAAGGAAGGAAGGAAGGTGGAGGAAGGAGAGGAAGAAGAAGGAAATCCTTCAGTTGTAATACCAAATTGACTCTGAGAGTACCCTGTTTTTTTTCCCTCAGGCCAAAGCATGGGTTCTTACCTGGAGGCAAATTTTCCCAGTCATCTCCATATTTTACTCTTCTTTACTTTAACCTTCTGTCAATACATGTTGTCTCCTCTCTTCTCCATTCATTTGTCAAGTTTCCTTTGTGATGTGATATCCCTTGAAATTGGGGACAGGCCCTATATATATAGGAAGGAAGGGAGGGAGGGAGGGAGGAGGGAGGAAGAAGATGAGAGAGGGAGGAAAGAAGGAAGATGTGGGTGGGAGGGAAGGAGGGAGTTAGGGAAGGAAGGAAGGAAGGAAGGTGGAGGTATTAATAAATTATGAATTAACTTGGTATGAGGCCACCATGTAATTAGGCTGGAGATCCATCTGTCCTTCCTTGCATGATTCAACCTTTAGGAATTTCTTCCAACCAGAGGCTCCCAGCATTCCTATGATTGAGTGATCTGCATATTATGGTTCTACTGAATTATTCAGTAGGTACTAACAAATTAAAATAAAATGCAACCATGTCTAAATCTGAACATAACACCACTGAACTCCTGTTTGGCCCATGCCTTTCCTGGGTATCCCATTGGGATGGGATGGACGTCACCAGGTGTGGGATTTGAAAATCCCAACAACCAGTTCTCTGCCAGGTTGCTGGGTGGGGTTGTGGCCATGGTGGGCGTGGCCTACCAGAAATTCCGGGAGGGCTGTTTTTTGCCTTCCCCAGAGACTAGCGGCTTCCCTCAGGCCTCTGGGAAGGTGAAAATGGCCTCCCCTGTGTTCCGGAGGCCTTCAAGAAGCCACAAACAGGCCCATTTCCAGACTTCTGGAACTTCCAGGAGGACCGTGTTTTGCCCTCCCAGAGCCTCCACGCTGACCCTGCACCCAAAATTGGCTGCGTGGAGACTCCTGGGAGGGGCAGGGAGGGGTGGGCAGGGTCAGCTGATCGGTTCAACTACCGGTTCTGCAAACCAGATGTAAATTTAACATCCGGTTCGCCTAAACCTTCCCAAACCGGCTGAATCTCACCCCGGACATCACACAATCTGGTTGATCTGGTTTGATTTAGGATTTTGAATAGACCAAACTTGCATTGTCATGGCGGCATCGCATGTTGTATCGGGACATTTTCCCCCTTCACTAAATCAGGCAGGAGTGAGCCATAAGTTTGACACCTCTGGAATAGACCATCTTCTAAGTTCTAAACACAATTCAGGTGGCAGATGGCCATTAGGAATAGAAATAGAATCATAGAGCTGGCCTTCAACTCCCAGCTGGCTGAGGAATTCTGGGAATTGAAGTCCACAAGTCTTAAACTTTCCAAGTTTGAAGACCCCTGCATTAAAGTACCCTCTTGATGGCTAGGCCATTCCATACTGCATGTCAAATTCTGATTTACACTGAGGCAGCCTGGAGGAATTAATTCTCTGAAATAAAGTTTGTTCCTTGTACTGTAACTAGAGTTGACTTTTTTAAAAAAATTCTCAGGACTATATGAGCACTTTTGTTAGTTGAGGAACGGCAGGAAAATAAACACCAGCTCTTCAAAAATGGCTAATATTTTTTAAGTATCAGGATGTGTGGTTAAAAATTGACCTCTGAATCATGGGATGATACTTACTATATGTACGTAAGTGTTCTACAATTACTGTACCCAAGAGAGTAAATTGGAGAAGAAGGAAGAGGAAGATTGTAGCAGTGCATATAATTTCCTTCTTAATTCCAATTATCCAAATGAACTAAATCATAGCAACCGTCATTTTATTTTGGCACTCCTTCCCTAAATCTACCTGGGTGTCATTAATCATAGCAACTGTTTGTTAGACTCTCGTGCTTTGCAAAAATGTAGCTGAATGGGCAGAGTTATCCATTCAGATTCAGTTTCGAGTACTGTATTTGTAAGGTTTCCATTTTAATTTGGACCAGTGAAGTTGTCCATACTTCATTGGTTTCATGTGGTCTTCGTTCACAAGGCCAATAGACTTTCATAATCCACATCAGTGGTGGGATTCCATTTTTTCCCTACCAGTTCTATGAGAGCGTGCTTCACGCATGCATGTGCAGCAATCAAAAAATGCCTTCTGTCAGCGCTAGTGAGGTGAGCTGTTTTTTAGCTCAGCTGAGTCGCGACTGCCAAGCGAATCACTGAGCTAAAAAACAAGGGAATATAGGAGAGGTAAAGGCGAGGGTGGGTAGGTGGGGCCAGCCAGAGGTGATATTTGCAGGTTCTCCGAACTACTCAAAATTTCTGCTACCAGTACACCAGAACCAGTCTCTTACACACTCTCATTCTTTTCTACGTGTGCTTTTATTTCTCCTTCATGAACCCACGTGTATTTATTTATTTGTTTGTTTATTTATTTATTTCTCATCCTTGTTATTTTTACAAATAACTCCACACTGAGAACATATCCAAACACACCTTCCTCATCCTATTTCCCCCACCACAACAACACTTTTGAGGTGGGCTGGGGCTGAGAGGGACCAACCCAAAGTTACCCAACTGGTTTTCATGGCTAAGGCGGGACTTGAACTCATGGTCTTCCAGTTTACAGCATGGTAATGCCTTAACCGCTAGACCTGACTGGCTGTCCTGAAATAATCAGATGTTCTTTGTTGTTGTTGTTGTTGTGGTAGGATGTTTTCTATTTTAATTAGTGTATACAGATGTCCACACTGCAAATGTTTCCTGATATTTTATTAATAAGCCAACTTTCTGGTTGCAAACCTAATTTCACCTGGTATCCTAGGACATAACCCACTAGATACATGCCCAGAATCTTGGACTGATACAAAAGATATTGGCCAGTTGTAGAGTCATGGCTGAGGGGATGAAGTCCACCACAGGGAAGAAGGAATTGAATTCGTGATTTCTTCTATCATTTTTTTTCAAACTAAGAGAGAACTTAATAATATAAGCTAACTTTTATAAACGGGGAGAGATGAGAAAACAAAGAGAAGAGAAATTATTTCTTAACATAAGGGAATATCTTCTTTTAACTGATAGCTTTCAAACGTCTGAAATAGGGGCCTGCTCATAGAATGTTGAACTCTTGTTTGAGCTGCCTGGTGTTTTGCGAACTGAAAGAGGAATCTGGGCTAGAAGCTGGGGAAATCCAGGTTGAAAACTAACCTCAACAGTCCTCGTGTCATTAGATGATATGGGACCAATCCTTAGCTCACTAGGAAGAAAGCGGCCAAATATGTACCATTCTCAACTTCTGGAGGAAAAGGTAAAACATGTGAAGGAGTTCCTGCAGATTTTACTCTGGTAGTCATTGCCAACAGTGTTTCAAGACCATTGAGCCAATGCTGACTGAAGATGACCATTGAGCCAATGCTGACAGTCATGTGGCCAGCATGACATCATTGAATGCTGTTACCTTCCCATTAAAATGGTAACTATTTATCTACTCGCATTTGCATGCTTTCAAACTGCTAGGTTGGCAGGAGCTGGAGTGAGGACGGTAGCTCACCCCATCATGTGCCGCTTGGGTCTCAAACGATGTCTTATCTGCTGAGCGACTGTGCTGCCATTTAGAGGAAAAACAAGTTGAATCTAGTGAAAGAAACATATCATCCGCAGGGTGTGTGTGAGAGATGATCTGGGACGTGGCACAAAGGCAACACAGTCAGATAAGCAAAAAGAGTCCCTTTATTATCTCCAACTTTGCCCCCAGTGTCCAGGTTACCTTCGGCTGGAGAAAAACCATCCCAGGAACAGCCTTTGACTGTAGAAAATTCAGTCCAAAACAAGGTACACACAAACAGTAACTTAAAATCCAAACAAACCAAACTGAAGTAATTATTTTGGCAGGGCAGGAGCTGGAATTTCAGACTTGAAAGCACGGCAAAACTCACACAGAAACACAGATAAGCCACAATGATACAAGATAAAGTCATATTTGCTCCCAACAGCTTGCTGCATGCAGCTTGCCTTTTTTATACACTATGTTCCCAGCTGCAGCTAATGGAGGGAAACAGGGCCCTTTCCTCCCCTGTAAGCCACACAACCCACATTGCTCTCTTCTCTGTTCCTGTTTTCACAGAATATCTTCCAAATTCTGCATTTCCCCAACATAAACCTTAGGAGGAAGCCTCCTGTGATGGAATCAGATTGACATCTCTGATCAAGAACATCTAGAAAACACACCACACAGACCCAGCATGTCAACAACTTAATAAAAAGGCTCTGTCCAGTTAAAACTGGAGGCCCAGAGAGATTTCTAAAGCATTCTTGGTGTCTTTGGCATCCAATCTTCCCATCTGTCAACTGCTGTCCTAAGAGAACTGCAATTGAATTTCCATCTTCAGAGAAAACAAAATGGAATATTGGCTCTCTACCTGCTCACTCTAGTGTATTCCATTCTCTTTCTGTTTTAGCCACCTATTAGGGCCATTCCAAATTGTACTTTCATTATGGGGCTGTGCTTTACTGGAATACAGCTATCCCTCAACTTACAACCATTCGTTTAGTGACCGTTTGAAGTCATAACGGCATCAGAAAAAAATGACTTGTGACCTTTCACTTATAACCCTTGCAGCATCTCCAGGGAATCAAATTTTGGATGCTTGGCAACCAACATATGTTTACAGTGGTTGCAGGATTCCCAGGGTCGTGCAACCTCCCAGCCAGCTTCAAAGAAGCCAAGTCAATAGGGGGAAAAAACAGCTTCTCTGCAGTGATTCAGGAGATCCTATACCATTCCAGACAAGTGGCTGCCCAGTCTCTTCTTTAAAACCTCCAGTGATGAAGCATCTGATGGCAAGCCGTTCCACTGGCTAATTGTCCTTTCTGTTAGGAAGTTTCTCCTTCATTCCAGGTTGCTTCTCTCCAGAGGTGGAATTCAAATTTTTTAAACAACCATTTCTGTGGGTGTGGCTTGGTGGTCATGTGACTGGATGGACATGGCCTACTCCACGTCACTCATGTCAAGGGGCGCTTCTCCTCACCTGGTGTCTCCTGACTGTGGGGATGCTGCAATGGTCGTAAGTGTGAAAAATGGTCATAAGTCAGTTTTTTCAGTGCCATTGTAACTTTGAATGATCATTAAATGAACTGTTGTAAGTCAAGGATTACCAGTACAAAAATACAAAAAGCTTCTTTGCTTGCCAAAAGCTGCTCTAAATTCCAATCATTAGGTTAAAAATGCCCGCAAGCTGGAGTTACAGATCAGGCACGGTGCCAGAGCACCTTGGGGAATTAAAATAGTTAAAATACAGTGATAACTATCAGCAGCCAACTCTTGCTCATAAAGTGAAACCAGAGGCGGTCTTCAGCAGGTTCTGACCAGTTCTGGAGAACCGGTAGCGGAAATTTTGAGTAGTTCAGAGAACCGGCAAATCCCACCTCTGACTGGAGATTTTACAGTATCCTTCCCCTGCCACGCCCACCAAACCACGCCCACAGAACCGGTAGTAAAAAATTTGAATCCCACCCCTGAGTGAAATCCTTTAGCAGAGAGGTCATATAAGCTCTGCAGAAAGAGAACACCCAGGAGAAGCAATCCTTATATCCATTTGCATCACTTAAAGATGCCAGCTGGTCTCACTCACCTCACAAGATATCCCAAGGAAATCGTCCAGATTTTAAGGAAAGATCACATGCCCCCCAGAAAGGCAGTAAAAAAATCAGTGCCAACCTTGCATCCTGCCTCTTGGAAGTACACCCCAAAAGGACAGTGCCAGATACCACTAAAGCAGTGAAGGAAGACCCCCCCTCCCCAAATAGTAAAAGAAACGATGAGGCAGGAAAAAATTCAAACACAATACAAATAATTAAACCACAATAATAGTTGTTGTTTGTTAAACCAATTACCAGAACAAATAGACACAGGAACTAGCCAGATTTCTCAACCCAGTTTCTTTTCAGAAACAGAAATTAAACATTTTCCTTCCAAACAAAGCTGAATAGGGAAAATTATCCCATCAATAAACACAGGATTAAACATCAGCAAGGACAGAATTAAACTTCACCGAAAACCAGTTTTAGACCAAAACTCAGAAAGGTTATGTAAACTCACGTTTGAATGTCAATCTATCTAGCCAAAAAGCCTTGCTGAATGTCACTCATCTTGGTTCCTTGTCATTAAAAGGCTTCTTTCTGGCAGCTCTGCTTTGTTATTCAATTATTTCTTCAAAGCGCTGATCTCTTCAAAGTGCAGATGGAAGTACTTCCAGGTAGTATTTCCTCCCAACAGCAGTGTAAAAAGCTTAAAACAACCCTTCCCCTTTAAGAAAGTACCAGCAAAGAAAAAAGAAAAAACTCCTTTGGAGACAGTAAGTCTAGGCATACTGCCAAGAATTTAATAAGGGTGGAAAAAAACAAAAAGAGATTTCTTCCCACAACAAGTTCTCCGAACTGCTCAGAAAGTTAACAACTGGTTCTAGCGAATAGGTGAGAACTGGTAGAATGCCACCTCTGCTTCTCTCCTTGATTAATTTCCATCCATTGCTTCTTTGTACTGCCTTCTGGGGTTTTGGAAACTAGTCCTTAATTCACTTTAAAAATGGGAGAAAGAAGCTCATAAAATTGGATGTGGCTCATTTAACAACTGCCTTGCTTAGCAGCAGAAATTCTGGTCGTAATTGTGGTCGTACGTCGAGGACTTTCTGTCATCCTACTGTAGTTACTGTCAGAATATTGCAGTATTTTGTTTCTCAAACGTTCATATTCGGAAGCTAAGCAACATCTTCGCAGCTCTTTAGATATGAGGAACTGAACCAATAATTTCCTTGCCAGGCTACTCTGACCTCTGTTTGTCTGTCTGTGTGTGTCTCTCTGTGTGTGTGCATGGCACGTAATTGGCTGAAGCTCTGCTCAGCCTATGTAACATGAGGGGTCTGCACAATTGCTTCCAACCTGATCGTCCATCTGCTTTCTCATTTGTACAAAGGTCGCCAACCATTTTTGACACAAGAGGCCATTTTCAAGGAAGACAATTTTTCCATGGATGTGTGTGTGTGTGTGTGTTGATTTCACACGCTCATTCGCTGCTCGCTTCCAGCTGTGCGATCCATTCCCTAAAAGGCCATAGACTGGTACCCATGCTCCGTGGTTGGGGTGGGGAGGGGGATTGGGGATCACTGCATGAGTAGATACTTGAACTGAAGGCCAAGAAAGATTCAGAAACAAGTGAGCCTAGAAATGATCCTAAATCCAGAGGTGGTACTCAGCCGGTTCTGACCAGTTCTGGAGAACCGGTAGCAGAAATTTTGAGTAGTATGGAGAACCACCTCCGACTGGCCCTGCCAACCCCATCTCTTCTCTGCCTCCCATTGAGTCCCAGCTGATCGGCTGCGTCGTCTTTGGTTGCCCTGCACAGGAGAACGGAGCTGGAAAGCAGGTTAGTGGGGTGGGGAAGGAATGGGGATTTTGCAGTAACTTCTAGGAGTGGGGAGGGAAGGGAGATTTTGCAGTAACCTTCCCCTGCCACGGCCACCAAGCCACACCCAGCAAGCCATGCCCACAGAACCGTGAACACAGTTCATTAAGTGAATCTGGCTCCACCCCCATCGATTTTGCTTGTCAGGAGGTCATAAATGTCTGGATTTTGATCACGAGACCCTCAGGATGCTGCAATGGTGGAAAGTGTGAAAGATGGTCATAAGTCAGTTTCACTCCCCCCCAGTGACATTGTAACAGATTAACAGAGTTGGAAGGTACCTTGTAGGTCATCTAGTCCAACCCCGACCCGACCCTTGCCCAAGCAGGAGACCCTACACCATTTCTGACAGGCGGCAGTCTGGTCTCTTCTTGAAAGCTTCCAGGGATGAAGTGCTTATAACTTCAAATCAAAATGTGTTTATAATCGGCAGTGGTTATAATCCGGCAACAGCCAAGAAAGCGAATGCAACCCTTGGGTTGCATAAACAGAGGGGTAAAATCGAAATCACGTGAAGGATTCGTACTGCTTTATAAAGCCTTAGTAAGGCCTACATCATGAATACTGCATCCAGTTTGCATCAGTAATGAAAGTCCAGCCAAGATCAACATGAATGAGGATTGCAATGAGAATTTGTCGTCTGATAGGTTATAAAGAAGCTTTTTATCTATCTCTCTATTTTCCCAGAATCAGATATGATTGGATGAATGAAAGAAAATCTCTCTCTCTCTCTATCTTTCATCTATTCTCTCTTTCACTCTCTCACTCTCTCTCTCACTCTCTCTGCCTCCCTCCATCCCTCTCTTTCTCTATGTCATCTATCTTCTATCTTTATCATCTATGTTTTACCATTTATCATCAATAATGTGAAGTATTTCTACCACTTTATAAAGCCTTAGTAAGGCCTACATCTGGAAAACTGCATCCGGTTTTGGTCACCACATTAGAAAAAAAGATGTTGAGATTCTAGAAAGAGTACAGAGAAGAGCAACTAAGATGATTAAAAGCCTGGAAACTAAAATATATGATGAACAGTTGCCAAGCCTCTGAATGTTCATCACCTAACTGCAAAATAAGCCCTAATGTGTCTTTTTGGAGCAAAAGATTAATATAAGACCTGATCTTATTTTGGAGGGAATACATTATTGCTATAGCTATCTCAAAGATCAGGCTAAGGACAGGTTCTCATAGAGTAGATCTACCTGTGTGATTGCTGAGAGTTGCCTCCGACATGATGGCAATGCAATCAATCAATTCACACTTATTATTTTTTGAGTAGCCTCTTTGATCATGTTTGTTTCATGAACAGCTAGCATTCGTCATGCACTGTATTGTTTCCATGGTGTTTGGCGCGTGGTGTCATAAATCCCTTGGAGAATGATCTCTGCTCTAAGCCAAAGAAAGGTAGGAGTCCAGATTTATAGCATCAGAACTCCCTAACTCAACACCCTGTTCCGGTTTCATAGGGCCATCAATCATTCCAGGGCAACAATGGCATTAAGGCTAATCCGCTTAATGAAGAGGGTTAGAGGCGGGATAGAGTAAGTACTCTTTTAAGGAATCAGAACACTATATTGAGCTCCAGCCAGACACTGGCATTCATCCCAGCTCCAATTGTGAGAGAGTTCCTGGGAAGACCTTTCCAAGGTCCAGAGTTTTTCTCTTGTTTACAAAGGTGAGTGAGTTTGGAGTAGATAAGAAAGCAGAATTTTTCAGGACAAACTAGCCGGAGGGAAGACTGCCTGGAAAGCTCTCGGCATGGATGACCCATGGAAACTGTGGAATGGGACGACTCACCATGGTCAATTTGCCATGGGACAATTTAACAATTCTATTTAATTATTTAAAATATTTAAAAATATTTTTTAAAAATGTTTTTGCCATTCATATTTCACCCTGCCATTTAATGATTCTATTCTGTTCCATTTCTTTGATACTATCAAATAATTGTCCTGGGGCAAGTTGCCCATGGGAAGTTGGCTGCAGCGTGTTGGCCATAGGTGAGTTAGTTGCGGTGAATTGTCATTGACCCTGGAGCTCTAACTGAGTTGGTGAAAACCCCAGATGCTCCCTGCTTGCCCTGACCAAGGGAGCAACTGTGGGAATGTCTGAAGAGATTCTCCGTCATCCAGCTCATGGTTGTTCCAAAGGTGCTTTTTTTTCAGGAGGCAACTGGACTTTCTTGTTCTTTCTTTTGAAGACATTTCACTTCTCATCCAAGAAGCTTCTTTAGCTCTGACCGGATGGTAGGGGAGTGGAAGGAATTAATACTACTAGCAGACAGCTGGTCATTTGCATCCTTTTAGAGGGTCATTGAGGCCACTTGGAGGTTTTTCTGTGTCCTCAGGGGCACCTGAGTAGTGCAAATGGTTCCTGCATTCTGCAATTTTTCCTCTGAAAATCCATTCCTACTCTCACACCATTCAAAGGGTGTTCATCCCAAATTGTACGGCTAAAAGTTTGTAGAGATTCTCAGTCATCCAGGTCATGGTTGTCCCAAATGGGCCTTTTCATGTGGCAACTGGACTTTCTTGTTTTTTCTTTTGAAGACGTTTTGCTTCTCATCCAAGAAGCTTCTTCGGCTCTGACTGGATGGCAGGGAATCAAAGGATTTATATTCCTTGCAGACAGATGGTCATTTGCAGAGGGACAGTTGAAATCCAGAGCTGAAGACGCTTCTTGGAGGAGAAACAAAACGTCTTCAAAAGGGGGGAAAAAAACTCCAAGAAAGTCCAGTTGCCTCCTGAAAATGTTTGCATTGAAGAACAATTAGACATTGACTGATTAATCTAATAAATTGGTGCTGATTCTTAGTGACGGCATAAATAGATCTTTTTCCCACGATGATCTCTCTCCAATCTGGTTCTGCAGATGTAATAGTGGTACACCCATCATCGCTGTAATTGAATCCATCTACTTTGCTGCTTGCCTATTCTCTTTCCTTTCACCTTCCCCAACATTAGAGAGCTAGGTGTTTGCCTTATACACCAGGAATGGTTTCTCATTGCCTTCTCCAGCTCAGTATGAATGAATGCCTTTGCATTCGTTATTGCTAAGTAATCAATCGCCTTCAGCATCTTCCAGTAGAGATGCCTAATTGCTTTAACTGGGCTGCTGGGATGATGGAGTGACTCTATTATATTATTGCCATATTGCTTCATTCATCATCAGCCAGACTGGATTTGTCATTTTTATCCACCTATTGAGTCCTTCCCAAGGACCTGGGATAGACTGATAATAATAACAACAACAGATTAACAGGCCTTGTAGGTCACCTAGTCCAAACCCCTGCCCAAGGAGGAGACCCTACACCATTTCTGACAAATGGCAGTCCAGTCTCTCCTTGAAAGCTTCCAGTGATGAAGCTCCCACAATTTCCGAAGGCAACTTCTGTTCCATGGGTTGAATGTTCTCCCTGTCAAAAAATTTCTCCTTATTTCTAGGTTGAATCTCTCCTTGTTCAAGTTTCCATCCATTATTCCTTGTCTGGCCTTCAGGTGCCTTGGAGAATAGCTTGACCCCTTCTTCCTCTCTGTGGCAGCCCCTCAAATATTGGAAGACTGCTATCATGTCTCCCCTGGTCCTTCTCTTCACTAGACTAGCCATGGCCAGTTCCTGTAACCGTTCTTCATATGTTTTATATGTGGGCGTTTAATGGTCTTAAAGGTATTGTCACAGGCTGTAACTGTTTCCAAGCAAAGCTATCTTTTGCAATTGACCGATGGTGAATTTGTCAATGCCAATAGTCTTCAAGCAGTTATTTTGGGATTGCACCCAATGCACCAACTGGTACTACTATCGCTTTCTTTTGCTGCAATCATTCTATTTCTATTTGCAGAACTTTATATTTGGTTATCTTTTCCAATTCTTTCTCTTTCTCTTCTGCTGTCTCCAGGTGCTGCCAAAATCACAGCCACTATTCAGGCTTTTTGCCTTATCAGCAATGATTAAGCCTGGCATGTTATGTGGAGGTGGCTGTCTGTTCAAATTCTGTATATTCTTATTATTATATATGTTAGGTTTTCTTGGCATGATCTTACAGCAGGCCTTGGCAATTAAAGGCACCTTACTGGCTCAAAGTTAGATATGGATCACTTAGGTAAGAAAAACCAAAAGTACACATGTAGACTGGGTGAAACAAGGCTTAACAGCAGTAACTGTGAGAGGGATCTTGGAGTCTTAGTGGACAACCATCTAAATATGAGCCAACAGCGTGCAGTGGCAACCAAAAAAGCCAATGCAACCCTAAGTTGCATTAACAGAGGAATACAATCAAGATCAAGTGAGGTATTACTACCACTCTGTAAAGCCTTAGTAAGATCACACCTAGAATACTGCATCCAGTTTTGGTCACCACACTATAAAAAAGATGTTGAGACTCTAGAAAAAGGATAGAGAAGAGCAACCAGGATGATCAGGGGACTGGAGACTAAAACATACAATGAACGGTTGCAGGAGCTGGGCTTGGCTAGTCTAGTGAAGAGAAGGACCAGGGGAGACATGATAGCAGTTTTCCAATATTTGAAGGGCTGCCACAGAGAGGAAGGGATCAATCTATTTTCCAAGGCACCTGAAGGCCAGACAAGGAATAATGGATGGAAACTGATCAAGGAGAAATTCAATCTGGAAATAAGGAGAAACTTTCTGACAATGAGAACAATCAACCCATGGCACAAAAGTTGCCTTCGGAAGTTGTGGGAGCTTCATCACTGGAGGCTTTCAAGAAGAGACTGGGCTGCCATTTGTCAGAAATGGTGTAGGGTCTCCCACTTGGGTGGGTTGAACTAGATGACCTACAAGGGCTCTTCCAACTATGTTAAATCTGTTAAATGGACAGCCCTATGCCCAGAGGTGGTATTCAGCAGGTTCTGACCAATTCTGGAGTTCCGGTAGCGGAAATTTTGAGTAGTTCAGGGAACCAGCAAATACCACCTCTGACTGGCCCCACCCCCATCTATTCTCCCGAGTCCCAGCTGATTAGCTGGGTCTTCTTTGGTTGCCCTGCACAGGAGAATGGAGCTGGAAAGCAGGTTAGTGGGGTCGGGAGGTAATGGAGGTTTTGCAGTATCCTTCCCGTGCCATGCCTACCAAGCCACGCCCACAGAACTGGTATTAAAAAAAATTGAATCCCACCATTGGAGCTTTTTGTGTATGTGTATTGCTGAAGACTTGGAGGCATCCTTGTTGCCAGCAGTTAAGCCTTATTCCATGGTGGTTTGGAGATGCCAGATTGCAACATGAGTTGTGGGTTCTCACAGCTGCAACTGATCTGAAGAAACATTGCCCTGGATTGAGAAATGTTTTGTGTTTTGCTGGCATTGTGGAAATATCCCTCCCATTTGGATTGCAGAAGTGTGTTGTAATTGAATTAGGTTTTTAATATGACTTCTAGGTCAGGGAACTTTAATCCTGGATTTTGACACGTTTTGAGAATGAGGATGAAAAGAGGCCAGCAAATAGACAAGGGTGCGTCCTTTAACCCAGTTGATGTTCTGTTCCACCCTCACCTACATTCTGCTTAGCTGAAAAACCCATTGGATGTTGCAAACTGCCCTTGCAAATATTCACACAGCTTTTAGCGAGAGTGCATGTATTTCAAAACAACGTTGGAATAGTCCGACTTGTTTTTCACCTACTTTCTCTGTCCTGCTCCTGCTAGAATAGAATAGAGTAGAGTAGAGTAGAGTAGAGTAGAGTAGAGTAGAGTAGAGTAGAGTAGAATAGAATAGAATAGAATAGAATAGAATAGAATAGAATAGAATAGAATAGAATAGAATAGAATAGAATAGAATAGAATAGAATAGAATTCTTTATTGGCCAAGTGTGATTGGATACACAAGGAAATTGTCTTCAGTGCATAGGCTCTCAGTGTACATAAAATATTTGTCAAGAGTTAAGAATCATAAGGTACAACACTTAATAATAGTCATAGGGTACAATAAACAATCAAAATCATACTAGGAAACAGTCAATAAAAATTCTAAGGATACAAGAGACAATGTTACAGTCATACAGTCAAAAGTAGGAAGGGATGGGTGATAAGGAATGATGAGAAGATTAATAGTGATAGTAATGCAGACTTAATAAATAGTTGGACAGTGTTGAGGGAATCATTTGTTTAGCAGAGTGATGGCTTTCGGGAAAAAACTGTCCTTGTGTCTAGTTGTTCTGGTGTGCAATGCTCTATAGCGTCGTTTTAGGGGTAGGAGTTAAAACAGTTTATGTCTGGGATGTGAGGGGTCTGTAAATATTTTCACAGTCCTCTTTTTGGCTCATACAGTATACAGGTCCTCGATTGAAGGCAGGTTGGTAGCAATTGTTTTTTCTGTGGTCCTAATTACTCTCTGACATCTGTGTCTGTCCTGTTGGGTTGCTGAACCAAACCAGAGAGTTATAGAGGTTTTCTTCTCTTCTTTGATTGTTTCCAAGGATTGGAAACTCTAGTGATTCCAGCTCAAGTCCTGATGCTGTTGGCCAACTTGAGTGGAGTAACTTAATTTTCTTCAGCACTGTGTAATTTCTGCAAGAACATTCTATTGGCTGTTATCAGACTCTCATGTAGGGGTTATGTAGGGGTCATAGCTGGCTCTATAGGCAAATTAAAAATCCTAGGTGTTTATGTCTGAGCTAACTTTGGTTGAAGTTTTTGAGGGTGATGAAGGGGCTTGTGTTCTGAAAGAGTGTGTTGGGCAATTCCTATGGTGGCTTAATAGCTTTTTCCTGTGTTGGATCTTGGGTGAGGGACTACTCTCTAATCCTACCATTGTGTCTTTGTTCCAGAACATCCTTTCTTGAATGGATTACCAAATCTACATTTCTAAAAGCTGGCCTCAGTATCTGTTGGGGCTGTTAAGAAAGACTTGGGGGGCGGGGTGCTGTTTTCTATCTCCAAGAGCATGTTCCTCCATTTCTCCTTTAGGGAAATATAATATTCTGCCTCCCCCCCCCCCCCAATATTCCTTGTTGGAAGAAATATCCTTCTGGGTTCAATTCCAAGAGGAAATATGGGAGGCTGTTTGGAAAGATGGTTTAATAGTGGACAGGATCACATGCCTTGGAGCTCTTGGGCAAAGAAAAGGGAAGAGAAGCTGAGAGTCCCTGGGTTTTATGCCCTCTCTGGTTTTGAACTTCCTGGGGCACAGGAAGAGTATCCTGATTGGTTGCTGTCAGAGGTCATAGCTAGCTTTGTAGGTTGTCTTGTGTGCTAAGTTTGGTTGAAACTTGGTGGGTGGTGCGATGAAGGGCAATTAAATGGCTCTGCCTGAAGAAGGTAGATCTTCGTTATGTAGAATAGACTGGCCCAGGCCTTAATGGCCCATTAACAAAGGTGGTGGTGGGGTGCTGAGTTTCTGCCTCTCTGAGTTTCTACTTCTCTTTTAGGGGAAATATTCTTCCTTTTTAATATATCCTAAAATATTTCATTTTTCTAGGAAAGGGGTGGGTTTTAATTTCCAACATCCTCAAAATATTTCATTCTTCTGTGTGTGGCTTCCCACAGGTTTATATGGCTGCCCACTTAAGCAACTCTGGGCAGCTCTGAACAACAACACCAGTAAATAAAACAATAATCAAGCAATACAGAATAACAGAGTTGGAAGGGACCTTGGAGCAGAGATGGTATTCAACAGGTTGTGAGCAGTTCTGGAAAATCGGTAGCAGGAATTTTGAGTAGTTTGGAGAACTGGCAAATCCCACCTCTGACTGGCCCCGCCCCCATCTCTTCTCTGCCTCCCATTGAGTCCCAGCTGATTGGCTGGGTCTTCTTTGGTTGCCCTGCACAGGAGAACGGAGCTGGAAAGCAGGTTAGCGGGATGGGGAGGGAATGGGGATTTTACAGTATCCTTCCCCTGCCACGCCCACCAAGCCACACCCACAGAACCGGTAGACAAAATTTTTGAATCCCACCACTGCCTTGGAGGCCCCAGAGTCAGACTGATAGGGTAACTTTTACCATTTTTAAAAAATCACTGATGATATTACCTAGGTTGGTAATGAAACGTCCGCAAGAAAATCACCAAGCTCAGAGTGCACCAAGGATCACGCAGAAGATAGCTTACTCTATTTCATGAATGTCTCTGTTGCACTGTGCCTTTGGGAACCAGGCCTACATTAATCCTCTAAATGACTCCACTTGTCCGTATTCTGTCTTCTACAACCTCAGAAGTGTGACTTGGCAAATCGAACTCTTGGACTGCTGAAAACTGAAACTTTTTTTGTCTAATGATGTAACAGAGAACTGACTTTTGCTTACAAAAGCTTGTCACTACCCCTAGCAAACTTGTTTATTTATTTTTTTTAAATAATGACTCCAGAGATATTTTTAATTAAGAGTTATCAGAGTAATAACACCAATTATGATTTTGGCAACGCTTGGCCCGTTGCATGTTAACCAGCACACCTTGTGCAGAAAGAAGGATTTAAAGATTATGATAATCTTTTGGTTGCTTTGAGGTTTTTTTTTCTGCACACGTTGCCTTTCTCCTTTTATTTGTAAGCCACTGAGTCATTAAGGAATCAGGAGGTATGGAAATGGAAATGGTTCAATGAACAAAGGTGTACAGAAGGCTTCCCTGGGAAAAGGCTGGCAAGTTTTTCTAACCTGGGTGAGAAGAAGGCCTTCCCCCACTTAAGACTTTTTTCTGTGGGCAAGGAACTGTTCCATACTGACAGACTTGAAACCCAACGTTCCCATTGGTCCGTTTAACCGCTACCTGATTGGACAACCGGGGCGGTTGTGATTGGCTCGCTAAGAGTCTGCCGCGATTGGTTGAAACCAAGCGCGGGAGACTCAAAGCGATGTCATTGGCCGCTAAAGCCCCGGCAAGCTCTATAAAAGAGCCGCCGCGGCTGCTATTCTTTTGAGCTGATTTTAGCCGATAAATAAAGAGCTGTTGTTACCAAACCGGAGTCTCTCGTCTTTATGAGCCCAACCCTTCGAACATAACAGGAACTTTCCTTGATCTTCAAGGCCAGGTCTGTGAGAAAGAATGCTGTGCAATCACATAGGATCAGAAATGGTATTCAACCGGTTCTGACCAGAACCGGTAGTGGGAATTTTGAGTAGTTCAGAAAATTGGCAAATCCCACTTCTGACTGACCCCGCCCCCATCTCTTCTCTGCCTCCCGAGTCCAAGCGGATTGGCTGGGTCTCCTTTGGTTGCCCTGCAGAGGAGAACGGAGCTGGAAAGCAGGTTAGTGGGGTGGGGAGGGAATGGGGATTTTGCAGTAACCTTCACCTAGAGTGGGGTGGGAATGGAGATCTTGCAGTATCCTTCCTCTGGCATGCCCAACATGCCATGCCCAACATGCCACACCCACCAAGCTACGCCCACAGAACCGGTAGTAAAAAAATTTGAATCCCACCACTGCATAGGATGGCTTCTCATTGTCCTCTTGATAGGCCAAGGGGTATAAGGCACTGAATCCTGAACTTGCTGGGGTGACATTTGAACTCCTAACCAGATATTGGAGGGTGGGATGGAGGCAGCATTCCCTCAACCATCATTACTAGATCTTTTTTTTTTTTAATAATATGACATACTTAGTAGAAACTGAGTAGAAGAAGGAGTTGTCGAGAGTTTGTAGCAATAGCACTTAGACTTAAATACCACTTTATACTGCTTTTACAGACCTCTCTAAGCAGTTCACAGAGTCAGCATCTTGCCCCCAACAATCTGGGTCCTCATTTTACCCACCTTGGAAGGATGGAAGGCTGAGTCAACCCTGAGCCTGGTGAGATTCGAACTGCCAAATTGCAGGCAGCTGGCAGTCAGCAGAAGTAGCCTGCAGTACTGCACTCTAACCACTGCGCCACCGAGGCTCTTTTGTTCTTGTTTTTTTTATGCTGATGATAGCTTGCTTTCTCTTTGCAGTCAGTTGTCCGACTGAGCGGAAAAAAGGGAATGAACTGTAAACATCCTTAGCTATGGTTTATGCTGATGTCGGATGGCATCCCAGAGATGGCGATTTCCAAGCAGGAGGAAAGAGAGATGTGTTAGGATGGGGTGGGGGGAAGGACTGTAAAGAGATTGGAAGGAAATCTCCAGATCCCCTTTTTGCTGCTTGGCAGCAATCCGGGCTGCTTCTAGATTGCACCTGGGTGAGTCTTCAAGTGCGAATGACATCTTCCTTTCTCTTCGCAGTCACATGAAGCTTGGCCTGATGAATGGATCCAGGTTTGGGCTGGGGGAAAGCATGCCCGTATGGCAAGTATTTGATTGAAGCAAAGAGTGCTAGTCTTGAATTAAAATCAGTCAGCTGATGCCACCGTTTTTCCTGCTGAACATAATTAGCCGTGTGGGAGAGGGGTGGGTTTTAACTGCCAACAGATGTTTGCACAGTCCAATGATGAATTGTCCTTTTATTTTGAGAACGGGTTCGCTTCTTTGTTGGACACCAGCAGCCATGACCTTGGTGGGTTCTTGGCTCTCATGGTTTATCCCTGGAGTCTCTGCATTCTTTCTCACCCTTCCCTCCCTCCAGTTCTTTGCCACATTGAACAACGATAAGTTTCAAACCAGTGGTGGTATTCTACTAGTTTGGCCCGGTTCTGCCGAGCCAGTAGCGGCAATGAGAAGTGGAGACCAGACCAGTTATCTCTGCCGCTCTACTGTTGGGCCCACCTGCCTGCCCAGGCTCCCATACTCACCTTCATCTTCTGTTTTTTGAAGCGCAGTTGCTTTGCATGGCACAGCAAAGTGCTGCGTGACAGCTGCTGAAGTGACCGGGATCGTGCAGGCTTGCAGGAGGTGAGTCGGAATGCCTCTGCACCTGCGCAAAGTGTGTGCATACGTGCAAAGTGTGCCCACCAAGCCACGCCCACCGAACCGGTGGTAAAACTTTTTGAATCCCACCACTGCTTCAAACACTTTCAACAGATGTACTGTAGACCACTGGACAGCTTCAAAGGTTGTTCCATATGCTATGCAGATCGAATTGTGTGTGTGTCATGCCCCTGGTGGAGACTGACTCTGAGGAAGAGGAGGAACAGCCAACAGGGAGTGGGAGTGTGGCTCCAGAGGTAGTGGAGAAGGCTGGGGAAGGGCAGAGGCCGGCTGAGCAGTCAGAGGAGGATCCAGGCCCATTCCCCTATCCATCCTAGGGCACGCAGGGAGGAGAGGATCAGGGAAAAGTGAGGTCTACTCAAGAGGAGATTACCATGATCCTCCTCGTGGCTTGCAGGTGGGAGCTATGTACATAAGTTTTCAACTACGTAGTTAGAATTGCTGGAGTCAATTAGCGTTTACCTTGAAAGAGGCTTATCTTTGCTGGCGTTCTTCCCATGGACTTTTCTCGGTTATTTTCCTGGAGTTTATAATTAGTTATCTCGGCTTGCTTCAGAACTCTCATCAGTGCGGTTTATTTTGGTTTTCTGTTTGCCTCATTATTTACTTTTGTGACTTTAAACTGTGCCTAATAAAACAGTGAAGTTAAGGGTTTCCGGTTTGCAAGGCTTCGGCGGCGGCAGGAATCCACGATCGTGCGTGGTTCCTGCTGCGCTCGCTGCCGAAGTGCCTCCGATCCAGCCGGATCTGGAGGATATGGTTGCCCCGTAGAGGCAACTGAAGAGAGGAGATCCGGACAGGGGTTTGGGGGTATCGCAAACCCCCTCCTCAGCTGGCTAAACTCCTTTTTCCCAAGGTGGTGGAGTGGCGGTCAGTAATGGCCGCCACAAAGAAGCCTGCAGCCAGGTAAGATTGTGCAGGAGGAAGTTGGAGAAAGTGAAAGTTTTTTGGCTGAACCGGGACAACAAGGAACTTTTAAATACCCTGGAATCTTAATTGTTTGAATGATACATTGTTCCCTAAGAAGACTGGAAAGCGGCAGAAGAAAAGTGAAAGGGAAAGTTATTTTCTCTCACTCTCCCTCCCCATGGAAATAGCTGATGGAAATCGGAAAAACCTGCTTGGGCACAGAAGGTAACTAAACCTGAAATTTAAAGCCAAGGGGATAAAAGATTTCTGAACATTGGAATTAAAAACTAAAATCTTCTTTGCTATAAGTGGGAGGGAAGAGGTAAAGAACTTACTTTAAGATTGTATTGAAGGAGACTGCTTAGAGTTTATAAGACCGATATAAAAGGCAATAAGGCTTCTAAAAATGACTTTGGAACTGTGTAATTGAACTCTACCCCAGGAAGAGAAAATATAAAAAGAAGAAAGTGCTAAATGAAACAATTTATTTTGATTTGGATTGCTTTGTGACTTTGGGATTTTGGGGAACTATTTCTTGAAAGATTAAAAACATTTGGGTTGTTTTTAAGAAAAAAATATGGCATTATCTGTTGAGGAATTGCAAATGGAATTTCAAAAGCTAAAAGAAGAGGAACAAGAAGGCAAGGGCTCTTCTGAATCTATTTTTCACTTTTTAGAAATGGCGATTTCTACCTACCAAGAAATACAACAACAAGAAGGCTGGGATGAAGGAGAAGAAGCCATCTTTAATGGACAGACAATCTTACTTGAGGAAGATAAGAGAAAGGAGGGAAAGAAAATGGAGAATTTAGAACTTAAAAAAGCAACCAAGAAAGGGAAAAATAAGATGAAAAATCGATACAATGTCAGAAAGCAACAGAAAAGAGAAATACAACAGAGAGGGAAGATTAAGAGAGGGGAGTTTGAGAGATGGGGGGGGGGGGCAAAAAGGCTAGAATTGATAAGAAAGAAAGGGAAAAAGGAAAAAGAAGTCATAAAGGTTTAAAACAAGATGTTAAAAAACAGGTTTTTTTTTCAGAGACAAAGGGTAAATTATAATTTAAAAAATGATTCTGCAAAAGTACATAAGATTGTATTGTAGATTTTAGTATTTGAAATTGAGTGAGAAAACTGAAATATTATATGAGTTAATAATGCATTAAAGGGAATCTATAAAAATGTTTAAGATTTAATAATAGAGTTTAACTTTCTATGGAATATTGTTTTTACTATCTTATAAACTTAATTCTCTTTTTTTTTTGTTTCATTATTCTAAAATGTAATTTTTAGAATGTACTAAGCAGAATCAGTATGGAAAGTATGTATTATTTTAAGTGTTAAATTTAGGGGAAAGATAACAAAGTTGTCATACTTCAACCAGTGATTACAGGAGAAATATTGTATTAGAAAGAAAAGATAAATAGATAATTGAAAGAGAACGGACAAAAGATGTAAGTATAATTATCTAAATTGAGATGAAATAAATAAAATAGAATGAAGAGAGTGAATGAAGAGAGAAAATATATAGAAAATATAGAATGTTAAATAAGATATGAAATAGTATATTAACTGAGCATGAATATGATTTATGTCTGTCCAAAAAGAAGTTTTATGTATTTATGTTTTGTGTTTTGTTTGTTTATGTTTGAATTAATAAAACGTTAGAAGAATGTTGGAAGAGAATAACGAAATTGTATAAGACAGATGGATACAATGAATATATACAATTCAAGGCAAAAGAAATATAATTGAATAGAAGGAAAGGGAGAAATAAAGAGAAGTTGGGAAAAGATATGAAGTTGAACAGATAAGATAAATATACATATTAAATTGTGCTTGTATGGAAATGTGATCATTTGGAATTATCCTGTCTTTAAATAAGATGTTTTATTTGTTTTTCAGAAAAGATGTCTTATGTTATTATATTCTACGTTTTGCTTGTTTGTGTATTGTTTTTAAAAAATTAATAAAATTTGTTTAAAAAAAACAGTGAAGTTAAGTTGAAGGCCTTACCGGACTTTAATATATGTTTTGGGTTTTGGGTTATTTTGACAGACTATGGGTCATCACAGTGTGATTCCGTGTGTTTTCCTTCTAAATCCTGCCACCAAGAGCTTGGAAATGAAGGACACCGTGTCTTTGGTTGGCACTTACTATGGCGGGAAGTCAATTCTTGTTACAGGAGCCACTGGGTTTATGGGGAAAGTCCTGGTTGAGAAGCTTCTCCGGTCTTGCCACGACGTGAAAGCCATCTACGTGTGTGTGCGGCCCAAAGGTGGGCGTTCCATGCAAACCCGAGTGGAGAATCTGCTGAAATGCAAGGTAAGGAATTCCCAGGGTAGACGCTGGTAGGGTTTTGCCATAGGTTCACTGCTATGGTAGGGGAGCATGTCTGGTCTTAATCCCAAAGAGGCAACTATGAGATTTGTGCATTTTATTTATTAAACACATTTTAGCCCATGTTAATCAAGTCCATGTTGATCCAGTTAATAAGATGGGATGCGGTGGCTGAGTGGCTAAGACGCTGAGCTTGTTGATCAGAAAGGTCGGCAGTTCGGCGGTTCGAATCCCTAGCGCTGCATAATGGAGTGAGCTCACATTACTTGTCCCAGCTTCTACCAACCTAGCAGTTCGAAAGCATGTAAAAACGCAAGTAGAAAAATAGGGGCCCCTTTGGTGGGAAGGTAACAGTGTTTCATGAGCCTTTGGCATTTAGTCATGCTGGCCACATGACCACAGAGACGTTTTTTTCGTCTTTTGAACCAGTTCTCACAGCTGCAGCCCATGAAGAGGATCAAGGCCCTTTCCTGCCCCGTAGACCATGCCATTCATGTCTCTCCCTTATCCTCTCCTCCCTGCGTGCCCTAGGATGGAGAGGGGATGGGCCTGGGTCCTCTTCTGACTGCTCAGCCAGCAACTGCCCCTCCCTAGCCTCCTCCACCACCTCTGGAGCCACACTTCCACTCCCTGTTGACTGTTCCTCCTCCTCCTCAGAGTCAGTCTCCACCAGGAGCATGACATTCACACTTATGACCATTGCAACACCCTCGTAGTCACATGATCAAAATTGGGCTGCTTGGCAACTGGTTCATATTTATGACGGTTGCTGTGTCCCTGGGTCATGTGTTCCCCTTTTGTGACTGTCTGACAAGCAGAGTCAATAGGAAAATCAGATTCACTTAACAACCATGTTACTAACTCAACAACCACAGTGATTCACTTAACAACAGTGGCAAGAAAGGGGGCAAAAGGGGGCAAACCTCATTTAACAAATGTATTCTGATCTAGGCTTGCCAAAATCCCAAAGCAGATTCCTCGTCCCGACAAAACCCCTTTTATTTAGGCTAATGTGAATTCCTCTCATTCACATCCAGCAAAGTCCCGGCAAACAGTCTTTCAAGGGTGAATTGCAACCACAGACCTTATCAGGCTTGGGGGGGTTGCCAGGCTGATAGCTTCCAAGTGCAACGCTAGCAGAAAATAGTTGGCAAGAAGTCAGGAACAAATCTTCCCACTAATTAAATGAACTAATTGTCTCCTGCAAACACCACTCCCCTTCCGCTCCTCTTTATTCCCTATGGGAGGGGCCATTCACCATCCACCTGTGCCTTTATTCCCAAATCAACCCTTGTTCCTTAACTGTTCCCTTCTCCTGGCAGTTCTGCACATGAACACATCGGGAACAGGCTCCAGCTATTCTTTTGCCCCACTGATCTCTGAAGGCAGCTGATAACTGTCGGGCAGCCCTGGCTCCATCTCTGCCTCCGATGCAGAGCCCTTGTCATAGCCTTCCCCAGACTCCAGGACTGGCCCATGTTCCTCCCCAACCACCTCACTGTCCGAGTGTGCCACCAGCTCCACTGGCTGCTGGCAGGCCACAACAAAATGTTTCACTTGGCAAGAGAACCTTTGGACTCACTTGTGGTCGTACATTGAGGACTACCTGTAAAGCAATAAAAAGAAAAAAAAAGAGAGGAGAACAGACTTTGGTCCTTCCTCCTTCTGATTTCCTTGTCTCTTTGGTTCCGTCAAAGCTTTTCCTTCTTCTCCATCAGCAAGCAGAAAGTTTGCCTCCTCCTTTCCTATCTCCTCCTCCTTGGCCAACCCAGGTGGAATACAGGATCTGACTTTCCCTATGATTAGTCAAGTAATTAATCATGTTTGACAGCTGCATCTCTCTCTGATAATTATGGAAAGCAATCACTATGCAAATCATCTTACTCTTTCCATTGAATTAAATTTGTCCTCTGGTGTTGATATTCTTTTGAGGGAATATGGCTGAAATCTTTGAAAAGAAACACAAATAATCAGATATTAATTATCAAAGTTGGCTGAAAGAGATGCAGCTGTCAAACCTGACTAACTACTTGAGTAATCATAGGAAGAATCAAAAATTAAGGGAGTAAAAAGGATTTTTAAAAAAAGTATACCAAAAGTTTGTGTTTTCTTGAGTTGATCTATATTTTTGAAAAGTCTGCTCAGCAGTCATTGTGGCTCTATCTGCTAGCATTTTAATGCTGTTATTAATAATATCAAGTAAATAGCGAATAAAATAAAATCAAATTAATTAATGAAATTAAATTAATTCCTGGTGTCTATGGAGATTCTCAGTCATCCAGGTCATAGTTGTCCCAAAGATGCTTTTTCAAGAGGCGACTGGACTTTTTGCTTTTTCTTTGAAGAGGTTTCACTTCTCATCCAAGAATCTTCCTCAGTTCAGAGTGAAGAAGCTTCTTGGATGAGAAGTGAAATGTCTTCAAAGAGAAACCAGAAAGTCCAGTTGCCTCTTGAAAAGGCACCTTTGAGTTAATTCCTGGTGGATTTCAATCTTAGGACCCTGGAGCATTTTCCTCCTTTGTTAAGTGAATATTGTCTGTTCCACTCTAGGTGTTTGACAGAGTCCGGGAAGAGTGGCCCAATTTCCACAAGAAGATTAAGCCCATCAGTGCTGAGCTCACCCAACCAAACTTGGCCATCCCTTCCAAAGACATGGAGGAGCTGGTCTCTGAGGTCAACGTCATCTTCCATTGTGCTGCAACGGTTCGATTCGACGAGCCCCTGAAGTAGGTTCTCCTTGCTCTCTCCTTGGGTTTCTTGCCATCCAGCCCCAATCGTATTTTCTTGAAAGGAGACATAACTAAATACAGCAAGCCATTCCCAAGAATCAGGGCTATATCACTTTGGAGATGTATATTGGAGCACAACCATTTTTTTTAATAAAAAATTTCTAATTTATTGGAGATATTCTGAAAAGTAGTCAGTCAACAATCTTACAGAACAAAACTGATTTATAAGTTTTTTTTAAAAAAAAATTATTTATTTTGTCAACAAACATTGACAAATACAAACATAAAACAAGAAATAAAACCATCGTTCCATTTTACAGTGTGTTGGTTGGTACATATCTTTTGTGCACGATATCAACAGTCTTTCCCTTCTAAATTAAAATTCATATTATATAGATCAACTATGCATATTATATTATATTATTATTAACTCCTTATTAGACTTTAATTATAAATTCAGGTCATCCTTTGCGAGCAAATCTCAACTTTTACAAAATCTAATTCATAATATCATTCATTTCATTGTAATCAGTTATAACATATCATTACATTGTCTTATCTTTACTATTATGTTGTATTTATATCATAGTATATTTTATTTCCCTATTTTCTTATCTAGCCATTGATAAAGTAAATCCCAAATTTCATAATATTCTTTATCTTCTTGCTCTCTAATTGATAATGTCAATTTACTCATTTCTGCACATTCCATTATTTTCTTAATCACCTCCTCGTCTATTGGAATTTTTTTTTTTTCACTTTTCCAGTTTTTGGCAAATACAATTCTAGCTGCTGTTAAAACATTTATAATCATATATGTCAGTTCAGCCATTATTTTTTTACAACACAGGTATTCAGCCGGTTTGGACCTGTTCTGGTGTACCGGTAGCAGAAATTTTGAGTAGTTTGGAGAACCAGCCAATACTACCTCTGGCTGGCCTCGACCACCTGCCCTTACCCTATCCTGTTCTATATTCCCTTTTTTTTTTAAGTTCAGCTGATTTGTGCTGCAGACTGGATTGCTGTGCCTCAGCTGAGCTAAAAAAACAGCTCACCTTACTAGCACTGACAGAGGGTGGTTTTTGATTGTTGCGTGTGCGTGCAAAGCGCACTGTCATAGAGCCGGTAGGAAAAAAATTGATATCCCACCACTGAGGTAGTCCTCGACTTACAACCATAATGGAGCCTGGAATTTCTGGGGTAAGTCATGATGGTCACAAGTCAAGGCACCCACATGACTGGACCTGGTTTTATGACCTTTATGGCAGTCATGTGACTGCGGATGTGTGTGCATCCATTGGGACTCCAGAACCAGGTTTTAAGTAGCGTTTGGGAAGTCTGTCATAACTTTACGTGTTCATTACAGGACTAAAGGTGCTTTTTCAGGAGGCAACTGGACCTCCTTGTTTTTTTTCTTTGAAGACGTTTCACTTCTCATCCAAGAAGCTTCTTCAGCTCTGACAGGATAGTGGGGAATAGAAGGAATTATACTCCTAGCAGGCAGCTGGTTGTTTGCATGAGAAGTAAAACGTCTTCGAAAGAAAGAAAAAAAAGCAAGAAAGTCCAGTTGCCTCCTGGAAAAGCACTTTTGGGACAACCATGACCTGGATGACTGAGAATCTCTACAGACTTCATTAAATGACTAGTTATAAATTGAGGACTATGTGTAAAAAGGTTATGAAGAAATCCATCAAGTTTACTTGTTTGCCTGACAGAACCAAAGAACCTTGCTTCATTAGTGAACCAGGCTTTGTATAAGATCCTCCTGTTGTGGCCCGCCAGACTCAGACAGTGAGCAGGTTGGGGAGGAACATGGGCCAGTCCTGGAGTCTGGGAAAGGCTTGGACGAGGACTCTGCGTCGGAGGCAGAGATGGGGCCAGGACCATCTGACAGTTATCAGCTGCCTTTGGAGTTGGACATCAGTGGGGCAGAAGAACAGCTGGAGCTTGTTCCCAGTGTGCACATGCGCAGAGCTGCCAGGAGAAGGGAACAGTTAAGGAACAAGTGTCGACTCAGGAGTAAAGACACAGGTAGACGGTGAATGGCTCCACCCATAGGGAAGAAAGAGGAGCAAAAGGGGAGTGGTGTTTAGGCAATTAGTTCATTTAATTAGGGTAAAGATTTGTTTGTGACTCCTTGCCAAGTATTTACTGCTACAGCTTTGCAACTATTGACCTGGCAGCTCTCCAAGCCTGATAAGGTCTGTTGTTGTAAATCTCTCTTGAAAGACTGTTTGCCAGGACTTTGCTTTTTGTGAATGAGAGGAAGCCTAAATAAAAGGGGTTTTGTCGGGACGAGGAGTTTGCTACAGGATTTTGTGAAGCCTAGGTCAGAACACTTCCTTTGGCTTCTTGAAGCAAAGGTGTGCTTAACGCCTTTGGAAATCATTTCTGATTTCAAAAGACTAGTTAGTGAGAGGCCAATAATGGAGAAATAATGAAATATTTAATACACCTTAAATATTAGAAGAATGAAATATTTCTTCGGCTTATTGGTTTGGTTTGGTTTGGTTTGAAGGGTGCTATTTAATGAAGAGTGCTATTTCCCACCAAAGTGATGGAGAGGAGCAGGAAGCACCTGGGAGGCAAACCAAATTCATTTCCATCCTTTAAAACTTAGAATCAAAATTGTCTAAACTTATGTTGGAAAAATTTGGCAACGGTATATAGTTCAACTTTGACAATCTGATTTGAAATTGTTCCGGGCATCTGGATAAGATATGAATGCCACCAGAAAATTGCCACTTTCTTTCCTTACTTATTTATTTATTTATTTATTTATTTATTTATTTATTTATTTATTTATTATTCCATCAAAAACGAGGCAGCTACATTCTTGGGAAATTAGTAAAATTATAATGTGCAATTTGCTGGCCATTGCTTGCCTATTGCTGCTTGGCATCAACCCTCAGAACTTTCCCCGAGACATGCTGTTGTTTTTTTTAAAAAAAAAATTAGAACATTTTATCTGAAAACTGTTTCTCTCTGATACCCTTTAGAGCCGGAGTCTCCAACCTTGGCAACTTTAAGACTTGTGGACTTCAACTCCCAGCAAAGCTGGCTGGAGAATTCTGGGAGTTAAAGTGCACAAGTCTTTAAGTTGCCAAGGTTGGAGACCCCTGCTTTGGACATCATGAACAAAAAGTACATTGCCAATATTTTATTCTTTAGTTCTTCAAACCTAGTTAGCGAATGGACACAACACTGGAAGCTCAAAGGGTTTTGCTCATAGGCAGCCTCCAAATAAACAGAAATAAAAGATATGCTCTTTGGGAACAATGAGAGAGAGGCTCTGATTTTCCCATTGCCAAAAAAGCAAATGGCCTTAAAAATCAGGGTCCAGGAACTGGGTGGTGTTTGTCTCTACTGTAGATGATGCTGTTATGCTGTTATCTTTATTGAGGGGGTGTTATTGGTCAGGGGTGGGATTCTATCAGTTCGCACCTATTCGCTAGAACCGGTTGTTAACATTCTAAGCAGTTCGGAGAACCAGTTGTTAGAATAAATTACTGGCCTAATCCTGTAAGGAAGGCAGGAAGGAAACATTCTGGTGTTGCTTACAGAAACTGCCTCTCTGTTAACCCTTATTACATTCTTGGCAGGACTAGACTTCCTGTCTCAGGAACGTCTCTGGAGTTTTTTTCCCTTCCTTTGCTGGTACTTTGCTTGTGTGAAGTGACCATTCAAAGTTACAATGGCACTGAAAAAAGTGGCTTATGACCCTTTTTCACACGACTGTTGCAGCATCCCCACAGTCACGAGAGGCCATGTGAGGAGATGCGTGCCTCGATGTGAGTGATGTTGAGTTGGCCACGCCCAGTCAATAACATGACCACCAAGCCATGTCCACCCAGTCACATGACCACCAAGCCACGCCCACCAACTAAGCCATGCCCACAGAACAGATTGTTAAAAAATTTGAATCCCACCCCTGGTGTTGGTCAACTAATTTGTACCAAGTCATTTCCACTACTAGCAGAGACCTCTCATAAGGTGATGTAGACTACACTTGTGGTATTCTCCACACTACCTGAGATATCTTGCCATCAAGATGTCCTGAAGCTCCTGGGGCATCTCTCAGAAGAGCCAAGAGGATTGGTTTGGACCTGCTATCCAACCAGGTGGACCTCATCCTAGCTTTTTGTGCTTTCCTGAGCAGGGATGCCCTTCTCCTGAATGTCATGGGCACCCAGCAGCTCCTGGGGCTGGCCCACCAGATGAAGAATCTTGAAGCCCTCATCCACGTTTCAACGGCCTTCTCAAACTGTAATCGGAAGAACATAGAGGAGGTCTTCTATCCTGTTCCTGTGGAACCAAAGAAGCTCTTGGACCTGGTGGGGTAAGTAATGGAGGTGTATTCAGCTGGTACAGACCAGTTCTGGCATGCTGGTAGTGAACATTTTGAGTAGTTTGGAGAACCGGCAAATATCATCTCTGACTGGCCCCACCCACCGACCCCCACCCTTTCCTGTCCTATATTCCCTTGTTTTTTTAGCTCAGCTGATCTGCTCTGCAGAGTGGATTGCCACACCTCAGCTGAGGTAAAAACAGAGAGAGGATTTGTGGTAATGAAGTTCCAGAAATGGACAAGATTTATGTAGATGCCTCACGCAAAGAGTATTGTTACAATGTAGAATAGAATTCTTGATAGAATAGAATTCTTTATTGGCCAAGAGTGATTGGACACCCAAGGAATTTATCTCCGGTGAATAAACTCTCAGTGCACATGTGAGCAACAAGTGATAAATCATGATCATAACCATAAATATAATGATTATATTATATAATGAACTTTGCCCTAGTAAATAGTAATGGAGAAGGAGGAAACACATACTCTGACAAAAGAACATCAACCATCATTGTTCCTGTGGAGAAGGACAAAGAATAAAGAAGCCTTTGGACTTGGTGGCATAAGTCAATGGCCTCCAATCTTTTGGGTACCAGGGACCAGTTCTGTGGAGAGAAGTTTTTCCATGGACCGGAGCGCTAATGGTTTCCTGTGCTGCATGTATTCTGTGAATGGGGCTTTGCTTGTTTGCGTGGCCTGGTTGCTGGCATGCAACAGACTGGTGCCAGTACACAGACTCAGGGTTGGGCACCAGGGCTTGGATTCCACCAATTCGTACCTATTCGCTAGAACCGGTTGTTAACATTCTAAGCAGTTCGGAGAACCAGTTGTTAGAATAAATTACTGGCCTAATCCTGTAAGGAAGGCAGGAAGGAAACATTCTGGTGTTGCTTACAGAAACTGCCTCTCTGTTAACCCTTATTACATTCTTGGCAGGACTAGACTTCCTGTCTCAGGAATGTCTCTGGAGTTATTTTCCCTCCTTTGCTGGCACTTTGCTTGTGTGGAGTGACCATTCAAAGTTACAATTGCACTGAAAAAAGTGACTTATGACCCTTTTTCACACTTACAACTGTTGCAGCATCCCCACAGTCATGAGAGGCCAGGCGAGGAGATGGTGCCTCGATGTGAGTGATATTGAGCTGGCCATGGCCAGCCAATAACATGACCACCAAGCCATGTCCACCCAGTCACATGACCACCAAGCTACGCCCACCACCTAAGCCACACCCACAGAACCGGTTGTTAAAAATTTGAAACCCACCTCTGTTGTGGACCCCTGCTGTAAGTAATGAAAGCAATCCTTCCTCTGTTGCGATGTATTTCCAAGTATGTCAATGCCTGGAACTCACTACCTGACTCTGTAGTTACATCCTCAAACCCTCAAAACTTTTAATCTTAAACTGTCTACCATGGACCTCACTCCATTCCTAAGAGGTCCTTAAAGGGGGGGGGTGTGCATAAGCACACCAGCATGCCTACTGTCCCTGTCCTACGGTTCCCATTTATTCATACTCATTTATTATGTATATACTTATGCCAGTTTATACTTATATGTTTATATGTTATGTTCCTATACTTGTTTTCTCATACAAGCTTGACAAACTAAACTAAATAAATAAAATAAACAAATAAAATGCTTGAATGAATACTTATGGCCTTGTCCTATGCACTTTCTTCCAAGAGAGAGGGAGGGAGGGAGGGAGAGAGAGGGGGGGAGGATTAGTGGTAGGAAAGTTCCAGAAATGTGCAAGGCTTGTCTAAAGTAGATGTACCATGGGAAGAATCTATCTTGTGATCCTTTTTGACCCAAGATCTGGCTTCCACTTGGTAAACAATAATGAGATGAGCAAGACACATGAGGAAGGAAGGAAGGGAGGGAGGGAGGGAGGAAGGAAGGAAGGAAGGAAAGAAAGAAAGAAAGAAAGAAAGAAAGAAAGAAAGAAAGAAAGAAAAGAAAGAAAGAAAGAAAGAAGGAAGGAAGGAAGGAAGGAAGGAAGGAAGGGAAGGAAGGAAGGAAGGAAGGAAGGAAGGAAGGAAGGAAAGAAAGAAAGAAAGAAAGAAGGAAGGAAGGAAGGAAGGAAGGAAGGAAAGAAAGAAAGAAAGAAAGAAAGAAAGAAAGAAAGAAAGAAAGAAAGAAAGAAAGAAAGAAAGAAAGAAAGAAAGAAAGAAAAAAAGAAGGAAAGAAAAAGAAGGAAAGAAGGAAGGAAAGAAGGAAGGATTGAGGACTCGGATTGTTGGGGGAAATATGCTAACTCTGTAAAAAGTTTAAAGATTGCTGTACAGCACTGTGAAGGGTATATTAGTCTTAGGTACTATTGCTATCTTATAGGAAGACCTGCCATGTATATGAATATATATAAGGACACTGCTTCAACTTTAATTTTCTCCCATTGATATTTTATTTTATTTCTATTTTTAAAAAATATCCTGCTAGGTGGATGGATGAGTCCCTCATTGACGCGATCACCCCAACTTTGATTGGAGACTGGCCTAACACCTACACCTTCTCCAAAGCTCTGACTGAACATCTGATCCAGCAGGAGAAAGGAGACTTAAATGTGGCCATCGTTCGACCTTCCATCGTGGGGGCCAGTTGGCAGGAGCCCTTCCCGGTAAGCATGCGTGCTCTTCCGTTGCTGGGTTCACAGGCTACGTCTGGCAAAAATGTTGATGTAGAGCCATTCCCTAATGGCTCTAAATAAGAACACCCTTCTCATGCTTTTGGTGAAGGAGAGGGAAGCCATCATCCATGAGCTTTAAAGCTATGGCTTGCCTTCTGAGAGTGGAACCTGGATTCATGGATGGGATCTCTCATGGAATCTCAGGAGGAGAGATGTGTTCAAAAGAATGCCAGCAAAATGGACTTCACTTTCAGGGCTTAATTTTATGGATACAACCATAACATTGAAAAACCAACAAACAACCCAAAGGGATGAGTCTAATCTCCATCCAGAAAACATGATGAACAAGGAACATTGTTTAGAGCCAAGCCCTTCAAATTAATTACAACAGAACATCATTTTAGAGAAACTGACACCGGGGGCTCCATATTGAGCACCTCTCAAACTGTACTTCCCAAACTACAGACAGATTTCCCAGAATGATCTACAGCAGGGGTAGTCAACCTTTTTATACCTACCTCCCACTTTTCTGTTAGTAGTAAAATTTTCGAACCGCCCACCAGTTTCACAGTAATGGTGATTTATAAAGTAGGGGACAAAACCCCTACCGCCCACCATGAAAGCTTGTATACCCATTAGTGGGCGGTAGGGACTAGGTTGACTACCACTGATCTACAGTATTTGGTTAGGTGCCTCAAGGACTTTTTAAAGTAGAGAAATGGACTATTACATGAATAATAAATACAGAAGGGAAAGTATTTACAGCTTATGGCTTATGGCTAAAGGTACTCTGACACACAGGGAGCCATATCAACCAAATGTATTTCCATTTCATGGGCTTCAGATAGAATCACAGGTGGGCTGCTACAGGTTCTTGCAGGTTCGGGCGAACCAGTAGCTAATTTTATCATTTTTAATTACCGGTTCAGCGAACCAGTAAATCCCACCCCTGGCTGGCCCCGCCCATCCCACCCTGTCCCTCCCAGGAGAATCCTTGTGGCCCATTTTGAATGCCAGGTAAGTACAGGGCCCACGTGGAAGCTCAGGGAGGGCAAAAAACAGGCCTCCCAGAGGCTCCGGAAGGCTGGAAACGAGCTCGTTTCCAGCCTCCAGAGGGCCTCCGGAGACTGGGGAGGCCGTTTTCGTCATCCTGAAGGCTTGAGGAAAGCCTCTGGAGTCTGGGGATGGCAAAAACGCCCTCCCCCCCACCATGGTGCAGGAGGCTGACTAGGCCACGCCCACCATGGCCACGCCCACCCAGCAACCAGGCAGAGAACTGGTTGCTAAAATCGTTGCAGCCCAGGCCTGGATTGAACCAAATATTTGTTCACAACCGCTCAACCTAAAAGATGATTAATTAACACCAGCATTCTCATCAACAAGAACAAAGCATGATATAACCATTCAGGTCTGCTAAACCAGTTCCTGTCATAGGTAGGCTTAAATGGCAACTCTGCCCACACATTCTTGTGCAAGACCTAGCAGCCTCATTCAGGGAAGCAGGACAAAATAACTCTCCCATCTTCCAGTCTGACTATCAACAGCCTCTCAGAACAATTTATGCTGGATAAACAGGATGAATGTCTGAGAAATCCAGATTTTGACCGTGAAGGGAAGGGTTTTTCTCTTCTGCTGCAGTTTGCTTCAGATTTGTGTCTCTTCGTCAAAATTCAAGGAGAAATAAAACTGGTAACTTCCATGTTAAGTTTTCAAAGTTTGGGTAGTATTCAAATCTTTCTATTATTACCCTTTTACATTCTTTCTTGCTGGATAGGCCTGAGCAAGCGTTTAGTATTGTTTGCAATATTTGTTCAATCCACCTGTGAAGAGCAAAACTCTGCAGGAGAGTCTCAATTTTCGGTCTTGAAGGTGCTTGACTCTGTTAAAGGTAAAGGTTCCCCTCGCACATATGTCCTAGTCATTTCTGGCTCTAGGGGATGGTGCTCATCACCATTACAAAGCCGAAGAGCCAGCACTGTCCGAAGATGTCCCCATGGTCATGTGGCCGGCATGACTAAACACCGAAGGTGCACGGAACACTGTTACCTTCCCACCAAAGTGGTCCCTGTTTTTCTACTTCCATTTTTACATGCTTTCAAACTGCTAGGTTAGCAGAAGCTGAGACAAGTAACAGGAGCTCACTCCATTACACGCTGCTAGGGATTCGAACTGCTGAACTGCCGACCTGTGGACAATCTTAATGAACATGCAGACTCCACAACAACCACTTTTTCTATGTTTCATTTTTTCAGGGCTGGATTGACAACTTCAACGGTACAAGTGGCCTCCTTGTTGCGGTAAGTAGAGATGAAAATAGGACTTCTAAATCTTAGGAGCAGTGAAACAGGCCCAGAAGAAACCACGAGAACCAAAGCACGAAGCTTATCTAAAGAGATAAAGGCAGAATCTAGTGATTCTGACAACGCATAGCCTAGTCCAGGGGTGTCAAACTGGATTTCTCCGAAGGCCAGATCAGCATTGTAGTTCTCCTCTGTGGGCCGGCATGTGGGGGGGAGCAGGGAGTGGGGGAGATGAGACAGATGCCTACTGTAACACCCTGCCAACCAAAATGGGGCATGGGGCGCCAGATGTGTCTCCCCACACCTAGTTTTCAGCCCCCATGGCCTCCTGCAGTACTCTCCCAGCCGTTTTTTGCCAACAGAATGCTGCTGGAGGCTGAAAACAGACTTTGTGAGGGCTCACAGGGCCTACTCATGGCCCATTTTTGGCCAGCAGAGTGCTTCTAGAGGCCGGGGCAGCTGAAAAGGGTCTTGTGAGGGCCTCGTGAAACCTCCACACAGCCTGTTTTGGCCGGCAGAGGCTCCACAAGCCAGTCCTTTGATATTTCCAGGCCGGCCACGTGGGCCAGATTTAAGCACCCTGCAGGCTGGATCCTGCCCACAGGCCTATAATTTAACATCCCTGGCCTTAGCTGATCAAGAAGGAGGTTCACCAGGCCTGGTGTTTCTGACTGAATTTAAGAGCTTTTGGCTTTCCTGACATTTATGACAGTAAAAGCTCTGGAATTTTTACACCGCAGCTGTGGATAGCCAGATTCTGGGGACAGCAGAGGTGGAAAGTGTTCTACAAGCCCCTAAAGTTTTCTTCCCAGTATAGCTCAGGAGAACTTATCCCACAGTTACAGAATTCAGCTCTCAGACTACCTAAACTCTATACTAAACAAGGAAGTCGAGTTATCTAGGTTAATGAATTTCTTTATTTCTAGGGTGGCAAAGGGATTTTACGGAGTGTAAAATGCAATCCAGCTGCCATAGCTGACATTATCCCAGTAGATCTCGCTATCAACTTAACCATTGCTGCTGGCTGGTACACTGCAGTTCACAGGTGGGGCCTCTTTGTTGATCGAGAGATAGGCCATTGAAGTAGAATGATTTTTTTTTCAAGGTTGCAGGCTGTAAGGAGCTGCCAAAATTGCAATTCCCCATATTCCCCATAGCGTCCTATCAAATTCGGTACCTGTCAATAGTGGTGTTCCCCAAGGCAGTGTTCTAGGACCAACTCTCTTCATACTCTACATAAACGACCTCTGTGATCATATTAAGAGCAATTGCGTTCTTTTCGCTGATGATGTAAAGCTGTTCAATACCACAGACAATACTGCTACCCTACAAAAAGATCTTGACTATGTATCAGAATGGTCAAACAAATGGCAACTTCAAATCTCAACAAATAAATGCTCTGTCTTACATATTGGCAAAAAAAATCAGAAAATAAAATACAAGCTGAATAGTCAAGATCTTGTTGATGACCCAAGCTCTGTAAAGGACCTTGGAATACTCACCTCTAATGATCTAAGTGCTAGAGCCCACTGCAACTACATAGCCAAAAAGGCATTAAGAGTTGTTAACCTAATCCTACGTAGCTTTTTCTCTGGTAATATCACACTACTAACCAGAGCATACAAAACATTTGCTAGACCAATACTCGAATACAGTTCATCAGTCTGGAACCCACATTACATATCTGATATTAGCACAATTGAGAAAGTCCAGAAATATTTCACAAGAAGAGTTCTCCACTCCTCTACTCATTGTAGAATACCTTATGCCACCAGACTTGAAATTCTAGAACTAGAAAACCTTGAATTACGCCGTCTTCGGTCTGATTTAAGCATGGTATATAAAATCATACATTGCAATGTCCTACCTGTCAATGAATACTTCAGCTTCAACCATAACAACACAAGAGCACTCAATAGATACAAACTCAATGTTAACTGCACCAAACTTGATTGCAGGAAATATGACTTCAGCAATAGAGTGGTCAATGTCTGGAATACTCTACCCGACTCTGTAGTTTCTTCCCCAAACCCCAAAAACTTTAACCTTAGACTGTCTACTATTGACCTCACCCCTTTCCTAAGAGGTCTGTAGGGGGCGTGCATAAGCGCACCAACGTGCCTACCGTCCCTGTCCTATTGTTTCTCTTATTCTTCTTTTATTTTTCTTATATGTACCCATTTCATGTATTCACAACTATGTATACACTTATACTTATTATCTTGTAAACAATTGGCAAATCAAATAAATAAATAAATAAATATTGTCATCCAGGTCTTTAAAGCTTTCTGAAAGCCCAACAGTGCCTCCTACAGGCAGTAGTGCATTCACAAGCAATAGCAATAGCACTTAGACTTATATATTGCTTTGCAGTGCTTTACAGCCCTCTCTAAGTGGTTTACAGAGTCAGCCTATTGCCCGCAACAATCTGAGTCCTCATTTTAGTGACCTCTGAAGGACAGAAGGCTGAGTCAACCTTGAGCCCAGTGAGATTTGAACTGCCAAATTGCAGGCAGCTAGCAGTCAGCAGAAGTAGCCTGCAGTACCGCACTCTAACCATACGTTCCATCACAAGATCCATAATGTTGGCTTCTGGCCACTGCCTTGTGAGAGAAGCCGGCACAATCTTCATTGCTGGGGTTTCTTTCCTGGGAACAGGTGAACGCTGCCATTTTGTACAATGTTATAGGGAGCACTCAAACACAGCTCATAGACAGCATCATTACAACAACTCAGTACTACTGTCAAGGGCAGAAATCACCACTAGACAAGAAGAAGAAGAAGAAGCCTGCATATTGAAGCCTGCAAAACAAACAAACAAACACACTTTTCGTGGATTCTAATGGCTTTATAAGAGACTTGCAGGGAAGGGAGTTCTGGTCCAAAAATGTTCAAGCCATTGTAACCCAAACTAAAAATTCTATAGCTGAATCTAATGATAAAAGTCCTCCCTACTCCTAACCTGCCTTCCAATTTTACCTAAAAATGACTCATAATAGACTGAACATTGGACAGTGGGTGTCTGTGGAGGTTCTCAGTCATCCAGGTCATGGATGTCTCAATGGTTTTTGTTCAAAAGGCAACTGGACTGTTTTTTCCCCCTTGAGGAAGAAGGAGGAGGAGGGAAAAGGGGGAGGAGGAGATGGAGGAGGAAGAGAAGGAAGCAGAAGTAGGAGGAAGAGAAGGAGAAGTGGTGGAGGAGGAGGAGGAAGGAGGAGGAGAATAAGAAGAGAAGGAGGAGGAAAAGGAAGGAGGAAGGAGAAGAAGAAAGAAGAAGAAGGAAGAAGGAAGAAGGAAGAAGGAAGAAGGAAGAAGAAGAAGAAGAAGAAGAAGAAGAAGAAGAAGAAGAAGAAGAAGAAGAAGAAGAAGAAGAAGAAGAAGAAGAAGAAGAAGAAGAAGAAGAAGAAGAAGAAGAAGAAGAAGAAGAACTGGATGGTAGTGGGGATAGAAGAATAGGTTTTGATAAAATTGGTGTGTGTGTGTGTGTGTGTGTAAATATTGTATTTCTTTGCAACCATCTGGTCATTAGCATGAGGCCACTTGGGGGCTTATGTGTACCCTCAGGGTCACCTGAATCAGAGTGCAAATGGTTGGAGAATCTTCTTGGAACTGCTGAAAGGAATGCATTGCGGACAAGAGATAGATGCTGCCATATTCCTCCCCCGCTATTGAGGGAGGGCTGTTCAGTTCTAACATGTTTTTGTTAGTTGCAAAGTCATGTCCAACCCATTGCAACCCCATGGACAACATTCCTCCAGGCCTTCCTGTCCTCTATCATCCTCTGGAGTTTATTTAAGCTCACAGTTCTAACATAGATGGACTCTTTTACCCCTCGTTTCACAAACCAATGATCCTCTGTATCTAAAGTACTTTTCACTTTTTGAAGATGGCAGTGTCCACATCTCCTCACCATCCAGTCTCAACTATCAGTACCTGACCTTCCAGCTACCTTTTGAAAAAGCACCTTGAAATGGGCCCTGGGGTATAATAATAATAATAATAATAATAATAATAATAATAATAATAATAATAATAATAATGATGATGATGATGATGTTTGGTTTGTTGACATTGTGATATCTGGTGGTGCATGAATTGAAGACACACAGCAAGAAAAAATCACAAAGTATCGGAACTTACAAATTGAAGTTGAGCGACTTTGGAAAAAGAAATTGTGTGTTATCCCAATTGTAATTGGAGCCTTGGGAGCAATACCTAAAGGGCTACCTCGCTTTTGGGAAATTTATCAGACTTGAATACCCTGATTCTACAAAAAGACCATCCTATTTGGAACAGCTTATATTTTCCGACGCTACCTGAACAGTTCCTAGGTCCTTGGTTAGGACTCGAGCTCTTGAGCTACCAACCGGCCCCAAAGGCTGTGAATCTCACTAAAGATTAAAAAATGACAACAACAACAACAACAACAACAACAATAATAATAATAATAATCATCATCATCATCACAAGTGGTTGAGATCAAAAAATTGTCCCCTTTTTTGAGTATTGAGATTGCCAGAGATAGTATAATGCAGCTTCAATCAACAGCCTCATCCTGACCTTTCTGACATGCTTTTCAAACACCTCTCATTTTGCTATAACTTTGTATGTCTATCCTCCCATTTATATATCCTTATAATAAATGAGTATTCATACATTTGGTGCATTTTGTGAATTCTTGGCCTTTTATTTCTATCCTTTTCAGGCCCAAATCACCACTGATTTACAACTGTACCTCAGGTGGCCTCAACCCATTGTCATGGGGAGAATTGCGTGAGTATTTTTTTTATTTTATTTTAAGAATTCAGAATTCAGAAAATTCCACCGGATTATTTTGGTTGGAAGTCATCCTTTAACCGCTTGTCTCACCGTTGAGATTTCAAGGGCCGCCATTCTCATTGTGGATAAAAGAACATAGGGTGGGGTTCTTCACAAGATTCAGTTAATGTAAGCTTACAATGAAGTTACAACGTCTATCTGTGTGGAAATACCTTGCAAGTAGCCCAGTGATTTATTTTATTTTTATTTGTAAATCTCTAAGGCTACCTTCTTCCTAATAGGAAAGCAGTGGCCTTAGACATCGACCAAGTAAAATAAGGGAGGCAAAACATTTTTCGTAACATCATAATAACAATAATAATTAACAAGACCGGTGGTTGGGGGAAGAGCCATTTTCTTTTCTGACAGGGAATTATTCCTCTTTCTTCAGCTCATCTACCTCATGTGCAGTGATGCGTTTCCAAATTTTTTCTACTGGTTCAGAGAGAGCACTTTGTGTGTGTGCGTGCGCGCAGAGCTCAACCCTGTATCAACGCTGATGAGCTGTGCTGTTTTTTGCCTCAATTTTTTACCTCAGTTTTTTACCTCAGTTGAGGCGTGGCAATCCGCTCTGCCACGCAAATCAGCTGAGCTAAAAAAACATGGGAATATAGGAGAGATAAGGCCAGGGGCAGGGGGGCGTGGCCAGCCAGAGGTGGTATTTGCCAGTTCTCAGAACCAGTCAAAATTTCCGCTATCGGTATGCCAGAACTGGTCTGAACCGGCTGAATACTACCTCTGATCATGTGATTGGAAATTACGTCTGTTTTCTTTGATGTTCAAAGTATAGTACCGTATATGCCGGCGTATAAGACGACCCGGCGTATAAGACGACCCCAACATTTCCACTCAAAATATAGTTTATTATATACTCGCCCCTCTTCCGCACGCCTTCCACTTTTGCATTTTTTTTTTTTAGGCACTTTTGTCTACCGTGGAAGCGATCCGTGAAGCCGAAAGGAGCAGCCAGCCTTCTCCCAGCTCCCAAGGAAGCGAGGCTCGCACCGCCCGGCTCCGCTGAGGTATCCGGCTGGGGCTGTCAGGAGTTGTTACCGCTGGCGCGGCTCCGCTGGCTCCAGTCCCGCGTTGCCTCGGGAAGGGAAAGGCAAAAAGGAAGAGCCGCGGCGGCGCTTTGCAATGGCAGCAGCGGCTCCTGGTTTTGCCTTTCCTTCCCGAGGCAACGCGGACTGGAGCCGCGCGGAGCCGCGCCAGCGGTAACAACTCCTGACAGCCCCAGCCGGATACCTCAGCGGAGCTCGGGCGGTGCGAGCCTCGTTTCCTCTGGGAGCTGGGAGAAGGCTGGCTGCTCCTTTCGGCTTCACGGGATTTGTTTCCACGGTGCGCAAAGTGCCTCAGCCGCGGCAGCCGCAGTGCTTCCCAATTACTATTTGCCGGGCGTATAGATTGCACCCGGCATATAAGACAACCCCCAATTGGAGGCATCTTTTTCAGGGCAAAAAAGTCGTCTTATACGCCGGCAAATACGGTATATAAAATCATACATTGCAATGTCCTACCTGTCAATGAATACTTCAGCTTCAACCATAACAATACAAGAGCACACAATAGATACAAACTCAAGGTTAACCGCACCAAACTTGATTGCGGGAAATACGACTTCAGCAACAGAGTGGTCAATGTCTGGAATACTCTACCTGACTCCATGGTTTCTTTCCCAAACCCCAGAAACTTTAACCTTAGACTGTGTACTATTGACCTCACCCCTTTCCTAAGAGGTCTGTAGGGGGCATGCATAAGCGCACCAATGTGCCTACCGTCCCTGTCCTATTGTTTCTATTATTTTTCTTACATGTATCCATGTATTCATAATTATGTTTTTACTTATACCTATAAATAAATAAATAACCTTTATTGCAGATTTAAAATATTAAAATACAAAATACAATACAGATATTTAAAATGAAAATGTTGTGTATATTACAATCCATTTTGACAATACTTAAATTTCAATTGTTATTCCAGTGTATATTTTATACTCCTAATTGTTCTTATATATAGTATATACCTCTATTTTTCTAAACTATACATTCCTTATTTATTTAATTGCTTGTTTCTATTATTTATCTAATGATACCAATTTTCCCAAACTGTATAATAATCTGAGTCTTCTTTCTGTTTTAGTTCTAATGTAAGTTTGTCCATTTCAGCGCAATCAAAAATCTTTTGGATAATTAAGCTATCTTAATTAGAATCTTCTTTCAGCATCGAATCTCCTTTCCAACACTATGTGAGTCTAATCTCGCTGCTGTAATTATATGCAGGATTAGATATTTTATCTCTTTTGTATAATTCCCTTTGATAATTCCCACAAGTATTTCTGCTTTAAATTCTATTGGGAGTTTCGCAATTTCCTTTAACCTTTAATTTCCTTTAATTTTTGTATTTTAGTCCAATATTTCTTAATTTTCAGACACAGCCACCAAACCTGATAGAAGGTAACCTGTGATTGCTTACATTTCGAACAATTTGGGCTTAAATTAGGATACATTTTAGCCAATCTCGAGGGGCTAGATACCACTGGTAGCACATTTTATATTGGTTTTCTTTATATGCCTCTGATTTTGTTATCGTATAATTTTTTCCAGATATTTTCCCAGTCCCAGCTCTATATTATATCCCACTTTGCCTTCTTAAATGGACATTTCCAATAATTGTCTCTTTTTCATGCAATTACCACAATGGGTGCAGTATCTCTTTTCTACCATTCTGCAGAAATGAATGCAGCAACTGTATATGAAAAAATTCCACTGGAGAAACCCTTCAGAATACCAAAGGCCACCATGACCTCAAGCTACTTCCTCCATCAGTACTGGACGTTTGTTTATCACACCATCCCTGCTTTTCTTTGTGATGGGTATCTGCGGCTGCTAGGAAAGAAGCCATGGTGAGATTGGATCTACATTGTGGGGTGCAGGGGGCAGTTCCAAAAAGCACCCCTAAGAATAAAAAAAGACATTTTTCGAAGGAGGATGAATTTCTCCACCAATTTCACAGCATTGGAGGATTTATCAGAAAAACGATCTGATTGACTTGCGGCTTTGCTTATTGTTATTATGTGTTTGTGTGTGTGTGTGTGTGCGTGCGCGCGCACACACACACACACACTAACAACAATAACAACTCTTCCATTGTTCTGACCTAGCCTTCACAAAATCACAAAGCAAACTCCTCGTCCCGACAAAACCCCTTTTCTTTAAGCTAATGTGAATTCCTCTCATTCACATCCAGCAAAGTCCCGGCAAACAGTCTTTCAAGGGTGATTTATCTTCCCCCTAATTAAATGAACTAATTGTCTCCTGCAAACACCACTCCTCTTTTGCTCCTCTTTATTCCTTATGGGAGGGGCCATTCACTGTCCACCTGTGCCTTTATTCCCAAATCAACCCTTGTTCCTTAACTGTTCCCTTCTCCTGGCAGCTCTGCACATGCGTACACTGGGAACAGGCTCCAGCTGTTCTTCTACCCCACTGATCTCTGACTCCAAAGGCAGCTGATAACTGTCAGATGGCCTTGGCTCCATCTCTGCCTCTGATGCAGAGCCCTTATCAGAGCCTTCCCCAGACTCCAGGCCTGGCCCATGTTCCTCCCCAACCTCCTCATTGTCCGAGTCTGCCGCCAGCTCTGCTGGCAGACCACAACATCCATATCTTTCAGGGTAATAATTCTCCCAACAGCTTACAGACAATGGAAATGATTTTAATTAAAAATGCAATCAACAAAATTAATCAGTAACAGCCAATAGTGGTTGTGGCAGCCTTTAAATGCACAACTTCCTTGGTTTCCCAGCATTCCCATCAGAAAGGTGTCTGTAGATGCCTCTGGGAAAGGCCTTGACAATAGCCCACCTTAGATATTTGGGGATTGTGTCGCCAAGATGATTTGGAAAGCACTCTCTGCTCAGTCTTTTTCAGGAGAGATGCTACAGTCCTATCTATCCATAGATAGATGTGTTTCTATTCTGTCTTTCAGGATGATGAAGCTTGTCACCCGCTTGGACAAGACTTTGAATCTTCTTGAATATTTTACCAGCAATTCCTGGGACTGGAGCTATGAAAATACAAGCATGTTACTGAAAGAGCTCAATCCAAAAGATAAAACTGTAAGCATCTTATTGAACCCCATCAGTCAAAATTAAATAATTAAAAAGTGTATTCGGGCTAGATTGCAAACGATTTCAAAAAGGACATATTCTTTCCTCAGAGCCCTACATAGTAGTGGGATTCAGACGGTTCACAACGGTTCATGCGAACCGGTTGTTAAATTACCCATCCACCCCTGCTATCAAAGGCACTGGAAAAACGGGCAAATGGCGCAGCTGGCGCAAGGGAAGGAAAAGGCCGCTTTTCCTCTTTCTTCTCCATAATTCTCCTCCTTCCCTCATGCTGGCTGCTCCGCTTCCCATTTCTCCATTACAGTGCAGGGCCCAGGATCCACTTGGATACTGTGGGGGGTGGGTTATAGCAACTGGTTCACTCAGGATCAAGAAGCTCATCCTGCAAGTGCAGCAGAGATGGAGGGCAGAGATGGCCACACCTCCCACGACAGCCAACCTGACCCTGGGCCAACCACTTGTTAAATTATTTTAATCCCACCACTGGCCCTATGCAAGTGGTCAGTCCCTGTAATGATGTGTGGGAAAGACCTTGGGAGACGGGCCTGAAGAGATGTTGCTTAGGGAATGATCCGACGAAAGGCAGCCTAGAAAGTGGGTGAGGCAAGAGGCTTAGAATGGACCCTCTGTAGTTTCTCTGCCAGTTATAGAACTCTCAAGCCAATAACAGATCCCACCATAAAGGGCCTAGGTCAGTGATGGCTAACCTTTTCGGCACCGAGTGCCCAAAGCACGCATGTAAACCCCCAAAATGCAATGTGCACGTGCCCCACCATGCACATCTGTGTTTGTGTCCCTGCATATGCACATGCAGCCCCCATGCATGTGCCCTGTCCCCAATGCATCTGTCCCACCCCCTGTGCATCCGTGTGTGTTCTCCATGCATGCGCCCCACCCCCGCACATGCGCATATGTCCCCCACGAGCCCCACCCTTCGAGCATGTGCGGCAGAGACCCGAACTCCAGCTGGCAGGAGGTATGTGCGCATGCGTGGCAGAGCTGAGCTGGGGTGACGGCTGTCTGTGCCACCTCTGGCACGTGTCTAGGTTTCTCTCTTTCTCTAGAGCATGCTTCTTCTCCAATGCAGATTTCAGAATCAAGGTATTACCAAGCTAGAAGGCCAAGATCAAGGTTTCAAGCCTACACCCAGGTCCATTCCTGCCTTTAGCAGATACCAGGACCAATGACACAACAGGGAATTTTAGGGCTAGAAGGAGGTTTCTCTCACAAACCCCATCAGGTGGGCTACAGGAGGCTTCGTCCCCTCTGTTATATCTTTTTCTAGTCTTTCTAATGCTGACTAATGAATTTTCCTTCTAAGGATACCTGGAGTGCTCTTAGAGCAGGCTTTATCTTGGTTGCCATCTCAACCTGGAAAACCACATTCATGAAAAGGGTCCAAAAAATAGATGTTATCACTTGCAATTTGATCAGCCAGTTTAGAAACCTACCCAAGCTTTTCAATGCATAAAAATCTGGCTATTTACAGTCAAAGTTTCAAGAGGACCCTGAATTTTCTTCCAGAATAAAAACACAACTCTTTCCCCTCTGAACAGCAGGATTTTTCAAGGGCTCCCCAAGAATTGGTGATGGGACCATGGAACAAGCAATGCCAGTTTAAGGAAATGGACAACTATCTATAGCAGTGGCTCCCAAACTTTTGGGAACCCGGGACTGGTTCTGTGGAAAGAGGCTTCTCCACAGATCGGAAGGGGCATGATTTCGTGTGCTGCCTGCATTCCATGGATGGGACATCCCACGGATGGGGCTCATTTTCTGGCGTGCCACTGCCCAGTTGATGTCTGTGTCTGTCTTGTTTGGTTGCAGAACCAAACCAGACAGTTATTGTTGTGGTTCACCGGCAGCAGATGCAGATGGCTGAGACCTCGGAGGGTGAGGCCTCGGATGAGGGGCCTGCGTGTGATGCAGGGATGGGGCCAGGACTGTCAGAGAGTGGAGTGTTGCCTTTGGAGATTGTGGGGGCTGGCAGCAGTGAGGAAGAGGTCCCCGAGGAACCTGTGTCCAATGTGCGTGCGCACAGGGCTGCTCAAAGGAAAGCAGCACGGGCGACTCAGGAGTAAGGCTGCAAGGTAATGGCTCCTCCCTTAAGAGATAAAAGCCAGCTTGAGAGACTGAGATTCTTTGCAGGAAGCAAAGAAGTTCTTGCACTTCAAGCCTTGTGGAAGTCCGGACTATCTTGGTTTGTGTTTGGAGACTTTTGGTTTTGAATATTTCCTTGCAATTTAATCTAGTGTTCTTGGCAGCCTTGCACAACCTTGGCAAGGCTTGTTCTTATCAAAGACAATTAGTTTTAATTGCATTTTACTGTGAATGAACGGAATTCACAGAGAAGCATTCAAAAGGTTTTGCTTTTATCTCTGTTTGGTGTTTGTTTGTTTGGAACAAGGCTTGGGTCAGAACAGTTATAGAGGTTCAGATGACAGACTCAATCATTCCTCTGTAGAACTGGATCAGCAGCTCCTTGGGCAGTTTGAGCTTTCTGCGTTGGAGCAGAAAGAACATTCTTTGTTGTGCTTTTTTGATGACTTCTTTGATGTTAGGTGTCCATTTTAGGTCTTGAGATATGATAGAACCTAGAAATTTGAAGGTCTCCTATAAGAATATATACTGAATATACTATTCCAAAAGAATATGCTGTTATACTGAATATACGATTCTATAAGAATATACTGTTCTGTACTGTTCAAAGTTATATCAGATCTTTCTATTTGTTTGCTGATCAAGTCCAAGAGAAAAACCCAGGTTTCAATTATATGTTCACTTAAAATCTTCTGCATCAAAATACATACCTGAGCTCAAAATTTTCTCATTTTGTTGCATGTCTACCAAAGATGAAAAATCTTCCCTCAGTTTGATTGCATTTCAAACCAATATTTGAAATTCCCTACTTTTTTTGACAAATTATCTGTTGTTATTACCAAGGATATATCACTTTATAGAAATTCCCTTTAAGATTAGAATTAAATTGAAATTTCAACCCTTTCTTCCACATAGTCTTCCATTGATCCAGGTGTATTTTATATCTAAAAAAATTGGCCATTATACACATAATCATTAACTTGTTTAACCGGTTTCAAGAAAAGTGTCCACATCTTAACAATTCTATTTTCATCATTTGTATATAGCTCATTTGTCTTGTTATTAAGTTAAATTTTGGGAAAGATTTGGCAAATTAGCATTAAGTTATTATTATTATTTTTGTTTAACTATCATTTACCTTCTAAAAAAAAGGCTTGTTGGGGTGGCAACCATACAGCAAGAATTGGGATTTTATTAGAATTGGAAGCACATGATTTAAGATTTGGATGGCATGGAATTTTAGGAGACAATTTTGTTGTATGCCTATTCCTAATTTTTACTATGGTACATCTAATAAAATGATTTTTGATATCTGTATTTCACCTTTGTCATTCCACAAATAACCATGGCATCCAAATCTTGAATCCAATTCCAATAAAATCCTAATTCTTACAGCCACCTACTCTTTAATCCAAACTAAATAACAAGCTGCAAAATACAATTTCAAATTTGGTCATTTGAACCTTCTCCTTTTCTTTAGCATCCTGCAGGAGTTTGTATTTAATTCTATGTTCCTTGCCTTGCCAAACAAATTTAGAAATATCCTTTTGCCATTGCTTGAATGGTACATCAGTATATCAATACGGGTATTGTCCAGAAAAAGACATTTCTTATAATGTTGACCATAAAATAAAGAGTGGAATAGTCCTTTTCCTCCATTTTAAGTAGTCTTCTTTCTGCTTGATTCCAGTTGTTCTACTTTGATATTTGCCAATTGACTTGGTCAGAATATGTGAAAGATTACTGCTTAGGAACTAAGAAGTATCTGTTGAAAGAAGACATGGCTGGAATTCCTGCAACCCGACAGCACATCAGAAAGTAAGAGCATGCTATCTTTTGTGTTAAGTTACAATCTTTTATGTTAACTTTCACAGCCTGAGAGCAGAATGCTTTCGGTGAATGAAATTGTTTGGTCACCACAAAACAGGGTTTGGATTGAATGCCACATATATCTGGAATGCTATATTACCTCCAAGAAAGAAAGAGTAGTCAAGATCAAAGAAGTAGGTAGCGCGAGGAAAAGAACTGGATCTGATTGATAGGTATATATAATTAATGTATCTATATTAAAGTACACACAATTAAAACTGCCACAAAAAAGGAGCTTTCAAATTGTCTCAAATTGTATAGGGTATAGAAGATCTCCAAGGTCCCTTCCAGCTCTATTCTGATTGATTGATTGATTGATTGATTGATTCTGGGGTCAAGCTATTCTCCAAAGCACCTGAAGGCGAGACAAGAACCAATGGATGGAAACTAATCAAGGGGAGGAGCAACCTAGAACTAAGGAGAAATTTCTTGACCATTAGAACAATTAATCAGTGGAACAACTTGCTACTAGAAGTTGTGAGTCAGAGGTGGTATTCAGCAGGTTCTGACCAGTTCGGGAGAACCAGTAGTGGAAATTTTGAGTAACCGGCAAATACCAGCTCCACCCCCATCTATTCTCTGCCTCACATTGGGTCCCAGCTGATCAGCTGACTCTTCTTTGGTTGCCCTGCACAGGAGAACGGAGCTGGAAAGCAGGTTAGTGGGGTGGGGAGGGAATGGGGATTTTGCAGTATCCCTTCCCCTGCCACGCCCACCAAGCCACACCACACTCACCAAGCCACACCCACAGAACAGGTAGTACATTTTTTTGAATCCCACCACTGTTGTGAGTGCTCCAAATACTGGAAACTTTCAAGAAGAGATTGGACAGACATTTGTCTGAAAGTGTATAGGGTCTCCTGCTTGAGCAGAGGCTTGGATAGATGGCCTCCAAGATCCCTTCAAACTTTGTTGTTCTATGTCAGTGGTGGCTAACCTTTTGGGGCTTCTGTGCCAAAAATTGTGTCTGTGTGCCAGCACCCAGGAGGCAATGTACGCAGCAGCACCACGCCCCCTACGCATGCACACACAATCCCCACCACCGCCCCCTTATCTGCACTGCGCCTCCCAGCTGATTTTCAGCCCATTTGAGGCCTTTTTCGGCCTGCCAGTGGCTTGAGGGTTGCCTCTGCAGGCTTTGCAGGCCGAAAAATGGGCCTGTTTCATCACTTCCGGTATTTCCATAAATACAGGAAGTGATGAAACGGGCCTATTTTGTGGCCTTCAAAGCCTGCAGAGGCATCCCTCAAGCCTCTGGCAGGCCAAAAAAGGCCCGAAAATCAGCTGGGAGGCGTGCGCATGCGCAGTGAGGTAAGTTTGCCTGGGGCTCGCGTGCCTGCACAAATGGCTCTGCGTGTCACCTGTGTCCCGCGTGCCATAGGTTTGCCATCATGGTTCTATGTAATTCTAAAAGTAAAGTTAATTCAGTGCTCCTTGGGCGCTATTCTTCTCTGTACTTAAGCATTTCTCATTCCTATCACAATAAGCATGAAACTTGGAGGAGGTTTCCCAAGACCTGAATAGGAAGACTTAACAATAGCAATAGTGATTTAGGTTAGGTAGTCCAGGTGCATATATCATGTCTGATCCTTACATAATGACCTAAATCTGATTGCTGCTCCCATGAAATGTGGTGTTAACCTTCTGAATGGTTAATGGTGGGTGGAAACTGACGTTGCTATCTCAAGCTGGACTGCTCAAATCTCCTATCTAAGTTGGATAAGGAAACCCCGTAACAGGAGTCTTTGAGATCTGGGTCACCAAGTCTTCTGATCATGTCCCCACTCCTTCCTCCCGTTTCCTTAAATGACTGGGATCAGACGGATGGAATTATGATTTCGTTTTGGCCCAAGACGGCACAGAAGGAAATACTTTTTTTTTTTTTAATACGATGAGTTCATCTCACCAGTGGTGGGATTCAAATTTTTTTTACTACTTGTTCTGTGGGCGTGGCTTGGTGGGCATGGCTTGGTGGGCGTGGCTTGGTGGGCATGGCTTGGTGGGTGTGGCTTGGTGGGCACGGCAGGGGAAAGGATAGTGCAAAATCCCCATTCCCTTCCCACCCCACTAACATGCTTTCCAGCTCTGTTCTTCTGTGCAGGGCAACCAAAGAAGACCCAGCCAATCAGCTGAGACTTGGGAGGCGGAGAATAGATGGGGGTGGGGCCAGTCAGAAGTGGCATTTGCCGGTTCTCCAAACTACTCAAAATTTCCGCTACCAGTTTTCCAGAACTTGTCAGAACCCGCTGAATACCACCTCTGCATCTCACTGTCCCAGCTGGTCAGTGGTGGGATTCAAACAATTTAACAACCAGTTCTCTGTCCTAGTGATTTATTCCAACAACCAGTTCACCTAACTGCTCAGAAAGTTAACAACTGGTCCTCCTGAACTGGTGCAAACTGGCTGAATCCCACCACTGCAGCTGGTGGTCGAACTGGTCTGTGTTGTGAACCATCAAGCCCTGAAAGTTCAGCTCTTCTTTTTTTTCTTCTCTCTCTTTTTGTCAGGCTAAAGATCATCCAGTGTGCACTGAAGGCCACTCTGCTTGTGATCATCTGGCGCGTATTCATTGCAAGGTCCCAGATGGCTCGTAATGTCTGGTATTTTGTACTAAGCCTCTGCTACAAGTTTCTTAGCTACATTAGAGCTTCCAGCACCCTTAGACCTTGACTGTGCCTTTCTGGGGATTGTTCCCTATGTCCTGGAATAACCTTCATGTCCTTAAATCAACTCCTGGTATCTGTCTCCTCCAACAGTAAGGAGATACCATTCAACTATTTAAGCGTTCAACAGAAATCACAAGAGGCTTACTCTAATTACTCCTACCACTACTACTACTACAGTTAAAATATTGCTGCTGCAGTGGGTGCCAACTTCCTGTTTCTACATCCATTACATCATCTCTATGAAGCTGCATTTTTCACTATGACATCTACCAGTTTTGTTTCATCCCAGTGGCCCAGCAGAAGCATGAAAATTGGCACTTCATATCTTCTACCCAGAGGGATGCGGTGGCTCAGAGACTAAGACGCTGAGCTTGTCGATCAGAAAGGTCAGCAGTTCTGCAGTTCGAATCCCTAGCACCACATAACGGATTGAGCTCCCGTTACTTGTCCCAGCTTCTGCCAACCTATCAGTTTGAAAGCATGTAAAAATGCAAGTAGAAAAAGATAGGGACCCCTTTGGTGGGAAGGTAACAGGTTCTGGGCTCCTTCAGTGTTTAGTCATGCCAGCCACATGACCACAGAGACATGGGTCATAGTCTCTAAAATCACATGATCACATGCAATAAGTTAAAGCACATCCACATCCAAACTCCATGAACATCTGTGCTTGGGAGAAGAACTGGTTCTCACAGCCTTCCAGAGGGCCAACAAGGATATAGCTGACCACACCTCTTTTACCTACAGATGCCCTAATGTTAGAAGGACTGCCAAGAACATAAGGGCCAAACTTTTCAGATCTGCTTGGTCATTGAGTACATTATTTACAATTCCATTTTGCTGCCTCCAATATTTTTTTCTGAGTGGATGTGAATTTCGTTCCTAGAGAAAAGCGTTGAAACGCAAGCTTTGTTACCAAAGCAGGATGAAATGTATCTGAAGCCCACAGTGGGCAAATAAAATTAGGTTCAGATGTACGTCTCTCCAGTTCACCAAACTGTTAAGTAGAAGGAGCAGATGCAAGGAATCAGTCTTGCCAAATTCTGCTATTGTAAAATAGCAGAATAAAATATAGTATTAGCCTGCCTGTGGAGTCCTTGTCTTGGTAGAGTGAGGCTGACCCTAGTGAATTCCCAAGCTGATTGTTGTTATGTCTCACCTGGACAAACAAAGTAATAAGTCCAAATTTCCAACTGAAACACAAATAAGCAGGCAAGTCCGGTAATTACAGGGTTAACTTCCTTAATCCGAAAACATTCTTGGCAGTCTCACGCCAGCTGTCTGCCAAGTCCGATAAGGAAGCATAAATCACAAGCTGACACCACACACAGGAAAAATGCAGAAGCTTCTCTCACAAAACAACACGTTGTCCCAAACAAGAAACCAGAGCTAACACGCCCACTTTTATTCCCTGCGGGGCGTGTCAGTCTCTCATCTCAGTCTCTGATTCATCCTTTCTTTTTACGTTGCATTTCACACTTTTGCCTGCGTCTTTGCCTTGCATCAAACCAGCATTCCTCGGCTTGATCCTCAGTCAGAGGCTCTGATACGTTCTCCTGATTATCTGCCGACACCTGAGGCACAATCAGGGGGGAAGATCCTGCCGAGGAGGACAGTCCTGGGGAGGAAGGCAATTCCAAATCCTCCAACAAAGCAGGCTCAAACCTCAGAGCCAAATCCTCCTCTTCCTCATTTACCAAGTCCTCGACCTCTGACAAAGCAGGCTCAAACCTCCGAGCCACAACAATTGTGTTGTGTTGTACTTCCTCCTTCCACTAATGCTCCTGTTTATTAGGGAGATTTCTATCTGCACTCTTTCAAATATTATCTGCCTATTATGGACTAACATGTGTTTCATTTTTATTGCTTTGATAATACCGGTCATCTTCTTTACTCTCAATAAAAGATTTTTCAAAAACCATTTCTTAGTGACGTCATTTCAATATTCATTTTATAAAGTGAATGGATTATTGGACATATCCAAACTTCAGGAAACCTTCCAGATGTTTGAGACCATGATGTTAGATATCATTCTCTACTTATAAAACCCAACAATTGAAAAGCTATTGGTGTCTTGTGGTCGAAATTCCTATAGTGGCAAACACTGCATTTGGAAGAAGACAACTCTAAATATCTGAGATTGCAAAATATCGTGGCAATTACAGATAGTCCCCGACTTACAACAGTTCATTGCCCTAATTAAATAATGAGCCTCAAGCCAAGCTTCAAAAGAATCCAAAAGATTTATTAGGAGCAACATGGCGGAATAGAATAGAATAGAATAGAATAGAATAGAATAGAATAGAATAGAATACAATACAATACAATACAATACAATACAATACAATACAATACAATACAATACAATAGAAAATATGGAGCGGAGGGGAGTGGAATGGAATAGAATAGAATGGAATGGAATAGAAAATAGAAAATAGAATAGAAAATAGAATAGAATAGAAAATAGAATAGAAAATATGAGAGGAAAAGAATAGAGTAGAGTAGAATGGAGTAGAGTAGAATAGAATAGAGAATAGAGTAGGACTAGACTAAACTAAACTAGACTAGACTAGACTAGAATAGAATAGAATAGAATAAGAATAGAATAGAATAGAATAGAATAGAATAGAATAGAATAGAATAGAATAGAATAGAATAGAAAATATGGAGCGGAGCGGAGTGGAATGGAATAGAATGGAATGGAAAATAGAAAATAGAATAGAAAATATGAGGGGAAAAGAATAGAGTGGAGTGGAGTGGAGTGGAGTGGAGTGGAGTGGAGTGGAGTGGAGTGGAGTAGAGTAGAGTAGAGTAGAGTAGAGTAGAGTAGAGTAGAGTAGAGTAGAGTAGAGTAGAGTAGAAATAGAAATAGAAATAGAAATAGAAATAGAAATAGGAGTAGAGTAGAATAAAACTTTATTGTCACTTTAAATGTATAATAATCAAAATAAATGAAATTTTGTTGCATTCAGTTCTTGAAAGATAACCATTTATGCATATATCACACCTACACAATTATGACACAGAGAAACATCAGAGTCTAGTTTGAATGTATACATATACCTGGTAGGGGGGGGAAAGGGAATCCTGTGAATTTACAAGACAGATGGCAGAAGGAACAAATCTAGCAGTCCTGCTATAAATACTTCAAAACCTCCTCCCAGTCAAAGCGTGTTGACTACATTCTCTGCCTTGAATTATTTGTAAAAACAATAAAAGTGGTATATAAATAAATAAATGAGAGTGGGGGAGAGAGAGGGAGAGAGAGAAAGAAAAATAAAAGGAAGGAAGAGAAAGAGGAAGGAGGGAAAGGAAGGGAGGAAGGAAGAAAAAGAAAAGAAAAGAGAAAGAAAGAAAGAAAGAAAGAAAGAAAGAAAGAAAGAAAGAAAGAAAGAAAGAAAGAAAGAAAGAAAGAAAGAAAGAAAGAAAAGAAAAGAAAAGAAAAGAAAAGAAAAGAAAAGAAAAGAAAAGAAAAGAAAAGAAAAGAAAAGAAGCAGGAGATTTCTGAGAACATTGTGGAGACCAAGAAAACAAGCTGATGGAACATCAAACAAATCAACCTCCCTTGAGGCATAATAACCAAGCTCAAATGACCCATGCTTTGAACACATTAGGTGAAATCTCTCTGGGAAAGACTGTAGGTGGAAGGAAAGAGAGAAGAGGATGACCACAATCAAGATGGATGAACTTAGTTATGGTGGAGATGGGTGCAATGTTAGAAGACCTGAAGTATCAGGCTGAGGAGAGATTCCAATAATCAAAATGTATCTATTTAGACACTAAGTCCTTCCTTCCTTCCTTCCCTCCTTCCTTCCTTCCTCCCCCTCCTCCTTCCTTCCTTCCTCTCCTTCCTTCCTTCCTTCCTTCCTTCCTTCCTTCCTTCCTTCCTTCCTTCCTTCCTTCTCTTTCAAGAAAGTCCAGTGGCCTTTTGGAAAAGCACTTTTGGGACTACCCAATACGATGTTAACGGGCAATAAATCACACTCCTGTATGTTGGGCTACAGAAATTGAATCCATATCACATGTACTGCTAAAATGCCCATTATATACTCAGCAGCTAATAGATCATCAGGCTCTGATGATCATCAGATCACTACTCTTATTCCATGAGATAGACCTCCAGAAATCTCCATGGATTGCAATTTTAATCAATAGCTCTCACGTACAGAAGTCTTTAAAATGTCTTTACAAAATCAGATCTGTTTTGCAACTTTTTAATTTTATCACCCACTTATATACACAGGGAGAGAGGCATATATGTTGCTATATTTGATATATTTTTAATGAAAGATCTCAAACTGTAAACAAACGGAATGGACCTCATTATTGCTTTTAGTGTATTGTGTTGAGACCACAACTGCGCTCATCCCCTAAAACAGTGATCCCCAACCTTTTTTATGGCGCGGCCCGGTACCGGCATTAGCTGGGCGCCGCCATCTTTTTGATGAAAAGTGCTTCCGGTGACCTCACCGGAAGCACTTTTTCATCAAAAAGATGGCGGCGCTAGCGCTCGTGAGCTTTTCCTGGGTAGAAATGGCTTTCTACCCGGAAAAGCTCACCGGAAGAACTTTTTCATCAAAAAAAGATGGCGGCGCCCAGCAAACCAGCGGCCCGGTAGGACTTGTTCCACGGACCGGTACCGGTCCGCGGACCGGTGGTTGAGGACCCCTGCCCTAAAAGACATCACAGGTTTGGTCACCATGATTTTTTAAAAAGATGTTAAGACTCTAGAAAGAGTGCAGAGAAGAGCAACAAAGATGATTAGGGGACTGGAAGCCAAAACATATAAAGAACGGGTGCAGGAATTGGGTATGTCTAGTCTAATGAAAAGGAGGACTAGGGGTGATATGATAGCAGTGTTCTGATATCTCAGAGGTTGCCACAAAGAAGAGGGAGTCAAACTATTCTCCAAAGCACCAGAGGGCAGGGCAAGAAGCAATGGGTGGAAACTCATCAAGGAGAGAAGCAACCTAGAACTAAGGAAAATTTCCTGACAGTGAGAATAATTAACCAGTGGAACAACTTGCCACCAGAAGTTGTAAATGCTCCAACACTGGAAGTTTTTTAAAAGATGTTGGATAACCATTTGTCTGAAGTGGTGTAGGGTTTCCTGCCTAGGCAGAGGGTTGGACTAGAAGACCTCCAAGGTCCCTTCCAACTTTGTTATTCTATTCTATTCTATTTTCTATTATTTTTTTCTTTTCTATTCTTGTCACATACTCATCATGTACTAGAGGTCATAGTAGTGTGGCAAGATTCCTTTGACCTACTAACAGTCCTTGTTAGGATGATAGAGATCTGATGATACTTTAGAATAATGTTGTAGCCTTTGAGGAAATAGCTGATGAACGTTTCTGTCACAATTAATTAGCCTATTAAAGCAGCTTTATTTGCCTTCTACATTTTGAAATGTCAAAGATTGTATAACCAAGAACACTAGATTAATAGTGCCCACGGTGATCTCGTTCTGGCCACACCTACTATATAAATGAGGATTTCGAAATTGAATTGCGGAGAGCACATTACAGATTCTCTCTCGTCTTGCAAGATTTATTGTAATACTATAAGCTTAAGGAGATTCACTTATATCTAATAAGTAATGGTTGTTGCTGGGTTTTTTTTTTTTTAAAAAAAAATAGTTATTAAGTTAATCTTCCAGTTGGTTGTGATTTTTCATATGTCTTGGTTTTTCCCCTCTCCTTTTATTTGTAAGACACTGAGTCATTAAGGAATCAGGAGGTCTGAAAATGGAAACAGCCCAAGAAATAAACACGTATGGATTGCTTCACTATGAAAGGGCTGGGAAAAGGCCCTTCCTCATAGGGTTTAAATGGGCAAGGAACTTTCATTGGTCTTGAAGGCTGGGTAGATGAGGAAGAATGCTGTCCATCAATAAACCAGGATGGCTTGACATTGCCCTCTTGATGGGCAGAGGGGTGTAAGAGATCGAGTCTTTGGCTTGCTGGGGAGACAATGCCTAACTTTTAGTTGACAGCAAGGCCATCTGCAGTATATATGCCTTTAAAAGATGGCAGTTGCAATGGTGTGCTTGAGTTTCCACCCATGTTCAATGTGTATGTTGTCTGTCTGTTTATACTAGCTGGTCCAAGGACTCCCCGCTGTGTATTTGTTTGACTTGGAATTTTCACCAGCAGAACCTCAAATGGCCATTGAATCTGGGCTATCAGCATTATGAACTGGAGATGCGAAGAATGAGTTTAGTTTCTGGAAAGGAGCGGTTCACACCCTGGACTATACAGCTAGTTTTCGTTTCCTGATCACAAATGGAACCATTGGTAACTTGATTGTTAAGCAAAGTGGTTGGTAAGTGAAATGAGACTCTACTTACAATCTGACTTCAGCTTTCCTATTCTTTACAGACCTAGGAAGGACATCAAGGCAAGTATTAGTTGCAATTACCCTTTCATTACCGTCGAAACAGCAAACAAATGCTGTATGAAGCAATCACTAAGTGAGAACTGTTATTATTATGGTTGGTCACACTGTGAGTCAAATGTTTAGACCAGATTTGCATTTTTATCCACCTATTCAGTCAGTGGTGGGATTCAAATTTTTTTACTACCGGTTCTGTGGGCATGGCTTGGTGGACGTGATGTGGCTTGGTGTGTATGGCAGGGGAAGGATACTGCAAAATCTCCATTCCCTCCCCACCCCACTAACCTGCTTTGCAGCTCCGTTCTCCTGTGCAGGGCAACCAAAGAAGACCCAGACTGTTGTGTATTAAGAACCTGCCTGAAGTTCCCCTTCTGGTCTGCCATCTGAGCGGGAGCGCCGATCGCTCCCATTGGCTGATGCCGTTTGACAGCCGCTATAAAAGGGAGCTGTCAAACGGCATCAGCTGTCGCCGCCAGCTGGCTGTCAGATTGCATCTGAAGCCGCGGCGACCCTTTATTCTTTGAATAAAGTATGTTAGCCTAGCCTGGCTCAGTCTCCCTTCTGTAACCGCCGCTCTACAACACAGACGATCAGCTGGGACTCAATGGGAGGCAGAGAATAGATGGAGGCAGGGCCAGTCAGAGGTAGGATTGGCCGGTTCTCCAAACTACTCAAAATTTCCACCACCAGCTCTCCAGAATCTATCAGAACTGGCTGAATACAACCTCTGTATTCAGTCCTTCCCAAGGATCTGGGCTGGGCAGAAGTTATTTTTTGATGGTGTTCAAAGTATACATTTTAAAAGTACATCGGGATGGTATTAAAGGTAAAAGATGGTCAGAGGTGGTATTCAGCTGGTTCAGACCGATTCTGGCATGCCGGTAGTGGAAATTTTTAGTAGTTCGGAGAACCGGCAAATACCACCTCTGACTGGGCCTGCCCATCTGCCTCTGCCATTACCTCTCCTATATTCCCTTGTGTTTTACCTCAGCTTATACACACAGCAGAGTGGATTGCCATGCTAAAAAAAAAAAAACAGCATTAATATAGAGGGCAGTCTTTGAGTCCTGCACACACATGTGACATGCGCTCTGAGAACTGTTAAGAAAAAATTTGGAAACCCACCACTGAAGATGGTGTTAAAAGTATTGCAGATATTTCAATGCACCCTTGCTGTTTCTTTGTCATGCCACTGTTTGTAGTCAGTCTCTGTCATGCCCCTGTTGGAATCTAATTCCGAGGGGGAGGTCGAGCAGCTGACAGGGAGTGGGAGTGTGGCTCCGGTGCCTAGGGAAGAAACTGGAGAAGGGCACAGTCCGGCTGGGCATTCAGAGAAAGATCCAGGCCCACCCCCTCTTCATCCTAGGGCACGCAGGGAGGAACGGAGAAGGGAACAATGTGAGTTACGTGGATTATGGGGGAGGAAAGGGCCCTGATCCCCTTCATTAGCTGCAGCTGGGAAAACGGTTTAAAAAGGCAAACTATGCATAGCAAAGTTGCTGGAAGCAAAGCGTGCATCATCTTTATTTGTCAAGGCATATCTGGGTTCTGACATCCTCCCAACTGTGTGTGTTTCATTATCTTTTGTTGTCTTTAATTCCTTATCCTGCCTTGTCTCGTTAATTGCTGCAGCGTGGTTTGTGTTGGTTTTTCTTTATAATTTATATGTACTTTGGGTTCTGACTGAATTTCTTCCCTTTAAAAACTGTTCTTGGGAGAGTTTTTTCTCCAGCCGATGATAACTGGACATTGGGGGCCAAGTTGGAGGAATTAAAGGGACTTTACCTACTTTTGTGACTTTGTTGCTTTTGTGCCATACCCCGGTTCATCACAGTCTGTGCAATATTCTGGCTGTAGTTAACTACTGGATGGCCCACTATTAATCTGGCTGAATACACTTTTTACCTAGGAAGTTTTTTTTTAATTTTACATTTCATCCTTTCTTTTCAAACCCTGCTCCCTTTTTTTGTTATTGATATTGGGTGCTACTCACGCAATCAGCCGCTTCCCGGGTTATGAACAGGAAGAAGGCCAATGAAGAGGGTTTTTTGCAAGGCTGTTTTTTCCCCCCCTGTGCTACATTTCAGAGCAGTTTCATGGCTAAGATGGTTACAGCAAAAGAGGCCTGCCTTAAAAAGTCCTAATCAGATTCAGCAGTCATCAAAGGCACATAATCCACACAATGAACAAATACGTGAGCACAGTTTATCCTTTCGTTACCTCATCCAGTAAGTTTATCCTACTGCGGGAGGTAGTTTGACAAGTGAAGGGGCCTCCCGGCTGTGGTGGTTAGGCATTCATGCCTGCTGCTTTGCACAAAAGGCTAACCAAGTTCTCCGAGAGCTTAGAATCTTAGCTATTTCAATCTATGTGAAAAGGATTGACTAGATATCTGATAGGACTCTCTCCTTATATATGTGTATAGCAGGGGTGTCAAACTCATGGCCGATGGGCCCGCTAAGATCTGGCCTGCAGGGCCATCCTTGGAAATAGTGAAGGACTGGCCCACAGTGCCTCAGGCAGTGAAAATGGAGCTTGGGAGGGCTGTGTGTGGCACTCCCGGGCTCTGTTTTCACTGGCAGAGGGTTTGACGAGTCCCCTGCAGCCAGAAACAGAGCTCGGGAGCCCGTTTTGGCTGGGAAAGCATGAGTAATGTCAAGCTGGCCACACTCAACCTGGCCACGCCCACCCCAGCCTTCCGAGGTCAAACACAACCCTGATGCAGCCCTCAATGAAATTGAATTTAACACCCCTGGTGTAGATGTTCAAGAAGGGTTAAGCACAACTGATGAACACAAGTTAGGCCCCTAAAGACTAGACCTTTGTTTCACATCCAATTTAGCAATGTGAGCATACAGATGCACTACAGTCCATAGCAGTGGTCACCAACCAGTGGGCTGGGGACCACTGGTGGTCTGTGAGAAAATTTTGGTGGTCCTCAAAGAAATATCACCCCCAAAGCAATTAATCCAGGCTGTGCAGGAACACAAGGCTGTGTTGCCCACATGGCCCGTGGGAACACAAGGCTTCCATCGCTTGCATTGCGAACAACACGAGGTAGTGAGGGGAGGGGGGGAAAGGTGGAGGGAGAAACTTGCCCCACTAGCCCCACATGCCTGGCCTGGCCACCAGGCTGCTTCTTTGCACTCCTTCTGCTTTTGGCTGCATGCAAGGAAAGCAGCAAAAGTTTTTCTTTATCTCCCCCAAACTCTGCCAGAAATGAGTCTATGGGACCCTGCAAGGCCTCCTGCTCCAAGAGGCTGCAGTGGTGCAACAAGTTTCACAAAGACTTCTTTGTGGCAGAGTTTGAGGGAGAGAAAGAAAGACTTCTGCTGCTTCTGCTGCTTTCCTTGCATGAAGCCAAAAGTCTCTCTCTCTTTCTCCCCCTGAGAACGCAGCTGGAGATGGTATCCTGCGATCCCAAATAAAGAATGATCGATCGGTAGGAAAACAGGATGGGGAATTTTCCTGCAGACTTTTTTGGGGATTTTCCCAGGGTCTCTTGGTCCGTGCGATTTAAAATTATGAGTTTGGTGGTCCCTGAGGTCCAAAAGGGACAGTTTCAAAGGTTGTCCCATCAGCTTTGAAGATTGAATTGCGGCTGGCCATCAGAGACCGTATGGTCGAGGCAAGCGAGGGAGCCAGACAGAGAGCAGCAGCAGTGACGCCAGGCAAGCGGACGAGATGAGGAGTGACTGGGCAGGGCAGGGCCAGCCAGTGGTGGGATTTGCCAGTTCTCTGAACTGTGCAAAATTGTAACTACCGGTTCGTCCGAACCGGTCCGAACCAGCTGAATCCCACCACAGAGTTGAACATAGTCATTTTGCACGATATTGTGTGGAGGCCCCGAACAGAGCTCATGGTCCCCCTTATTACAACACCCAGGAATAATGTCAAGAGCAGAAATCTCTAATGGGGAGAGAAAGACAAGAGCTAATTCTTCTTCTTTGGTTCAGTTTGCATTTCAAAGCATGAAAAAAAACTCACCTTTGATGGACTCTGCTGGCACTAAAATAGACTTCCTACTGCAGAGAGAATTTGGGAGAGGATATGTATGAATGGGAAGAGTTGAGTCAGACACAGTCAGGCTGCATAACCCCAGGAAAGTGTGTCAGGAGTTAGTGGCTGATTGTCCTCACAGATTGGGCTATGCTCAGGCCTGGCACCTGCTTTTAATATTCTGGAATCAATTTGGCCCTTCAGGCAAACAGTTTCCCCACTCCTGCTCCAGAAAAATACCCAGGTGTCATGGAATGGGTAGAATGAAAAATAATGGTTGATAAAAATCACTTAGAAGTTGTCCCAAAGGTGCTTTTTTTCAAGAGGCAACTGGACTTTCTGGTTTTTCTTTGAAGAAGGTGACCCTGAGGACACAGAAAAACCTCCAGATGGCCTCAACGACCCTCTAAAAGGATGCAAATGACCAGCTGTCTGCAAGGGATATAAATCCTTCCATTTCCCCACCATCCACTCAGAGCTGAAGAAGCTTCTTGGATGAGAAGCAAAACTTCTTCAAAGAAAAAAAATAAGAAAGTCCAGTTGCCTCTTGAAAAAAGCACCTTTGGGGCAACCATGACCTGGATGACTGAGAATCTCCATAGACACTTGGAAGTTGTTGTAACTGTGAAGCAAATAACCTTTTAAAAAAAAAAAAGTTTATCTGTGCAATTTCTTCCCTGGAAGTCCCAAGAGAAAAGAACGTGCTGTCAACTAAAAAAAAAAAATACTCCTTTGTCTTTTTTAGCTGCCAGAAAAAGGGAGGGGGGGGGGAACAAGGCATTCTTGAAATGCTTAGATAATCAACTCAGCAGCCCAAAGTTGTCGGAGCATAAGAAGGTTATTGGAGAGGATGATGGATGACTCTTGGAGACGGATGTGTCCCATTGGAGAAGTCACATCCAGGGGGCTGGGGGAAAAACCAGGGTCAAGGGGGAAATGTAGGATGCGATTTTGTATTGGCTGCACCCAGCCATGCGCCAACATGGCAATTTCTAATAAACCAATTTACTTTTTCTGAGATGCAACTAGAGACTTTTGATTTGAATGAGGGGGATTTGTTGGAGCCCTGACAGTAAAAGTTAATGGGGGTGGGGCTGGAGGGGAGGGGGACAACAAAAATCAAAAGAGTGGCTTTGATTTAAAAAAAAACAAAAAACAAGAACCCTTTTTATGGGTGTTGAGGCTCCCATGGATGGTATGGTAGGACTTCAGTGTTGTTCTTTCTGACCTATATCTTCTGAACTTTTTAATAAAAGTCCTTTTATTTCCATTCTTTTCAGATCTCAAACACCACCAAAGTACAATTGTGCTGCAGACAGCCTCAACTCATTGTGCTGGGGAGATATGGGTGAGTTTTCTTGCAAGGCAATGAGAAAATCCCACCAGATGTGGGGGGGGGGGGAAGTTGGAAGTGGTTTCTCACAGCTTGCATAAGGTCTTCAAATCGTCCGTTGAGAGTTGATTCCCTATATTCCCACTGCGGCTAAGAGTGGAATTCTCCCAATATTGTGTGGAATTCTCCCAATATTTGTCCCTTTTTCATGCGATTCTCTCAATGAATGCAGTATTTGGTTTCCCACCATTGTGAAGAAATGTATGTAAGAGATACCTTCTAAAAATATCCAGTGGTGAAGCCTGAAGCCACCATAACCCTGAACTACTTTGTCCATCAGCACTGAAGATTCCTCTGTAAACCGCTTAGAGAGGGCTGTAAAGCACTGTGAAGTGGTATATAAGTCTAAGTGCTATTGCTGTATTTGTCTATGACTGTAATGATGAACCTATGGCACGCATGCCAGAGGTGGCACGCAGAGCCCTCTCTGTGGGCACGTGTGCCATTGCCAGCTGCTGTTCAGGTTTCCACCGTGCGTACACACTCCAGTCAGCTGGTCTTCACATGCGCTAGAAACCCAATGACCAGCTGGCCAGCACATGCATGTGCACCAGCCAGCTAGTCTTCAGGTTTCCAGCGCTCTGGTGTGTACAAAAACCAGCTGGCCGGTGTGCATGCATGCATCGGAAACCAAAAGAGTAACTGGCGACAGTGCATGTGCCCACAGAAGGAAACCCGAAGACCAGCTGGCCAGTGTGCATGCACACACTGGAAACCCAAAGACTAGCGGCTGCTGCATGCATGCACACCAGCCAGATAGTCTTTGGGTTTCCAGCACACACGTGTGTTCTGGTTTGGGCATTTGGTGCCAAAAAGGTTCTCCATCACTGATCTGTGACCTGTATTGACAAACTGATTAGAAAGAAGCCTTGGTGAGAAGCAGTCAAAAAAGTCAAGATAGGAGTTTTAGGAAAAGCACTCTGAAGAATACAGAAGAACCTTTTTTCCGAGAAGGACCAACATTTTCATCCATTTGATATTTTCAGGGATTCATTAGGAAAAGAATCAGATTGACTGGTAGCTTTGAGCATTGTTGTATACCTATATACCACAGACTCCTCCACATATTTCAAGATAATTATCCTCCCAACAGCTTACAGACAATGGAAATAGAATAGAATTCTTTATTGGCCAAGTGTGATTGGACACACAAGGAATTTGTCTGGGTGCAAATGCTCTCAGGGTACATAAAATACATTCGTCAAGAGTCCAGAATCATAAGGTACAACACTTAATAATAGTCGTAGGATACAATAAGCAATCAAATCATACTAGGAAACAATCAATAAAAATTGTAAGGATACAAGCAACAAAGTTACAATCTTACAGTCACAAGTGGGAGGGGATGGGTGATAAGGAGTGATGAGAAGATTAATAGTAATAGTAGTGCAGACTTTGTAAATAGTTGGACAGTGTTGAGGGAATTATTTGTTTAGCAGAGTGATGGCATTCGGGGAAAAACTGTCCTTGTGTCAAGTTGTTCTGGTGTGCAGGGCTCTATAGCGTCGTTTTGAGGGAAGGAGTTGAAAGTTTATATCCAGGATGTGAGGGGTCTGTAGATATTTCCACAGCCCTCTTTTTGACTCATGCCATATACAGGTCCTCGATGGAAGGCAGGTTGGTAGCAATTGTTTTGTCTGCAGTCCTAATTATCCTCTGAAGTCTGTGTCTGCCCTGTTGGGTTGCAGAGCCAAACCAGACAATTACAAGGGTGCATATGACAGACTCAATAATTCCTCTGTAGAACTGGATCAGCAACTCCTTGGGCAGTTTGAGCTTTCTGAGTTGGTGCAGAAAGAATATTCTTTGTTGTGCTTTTTTGATGATGTTTTTGAGGTGTCCATTTTAGGTCTTGTGATATGATAGAACCTAGAAATTTGAAGGTCTCTACTGTTGATACTGTGTTGTCTAGTATTGTAAGAGGTGGTAGTATGGGAGGGTTGTTAGGAATATGTCACCTAACAGGTATTTGGGTTAGAAATATATAAACCAGGATAAACATTTTAGTACTATGTCTTTAAGAGATTGCAAAAACTGCAATTGGGTGTGGTTTTTCAAACAGCCATAAGATGGAGCCAGAAACCTGGATTGTCTTAGTCTTAGTCTCAGAAGAGAGTGTGTCTGAGTGAGTATCTCTGTTTCCTTCTGTTGGAAAGTATTGCCGTTGCTCCATTTCTTCTAATGGGGAATTACCTCAACAAGGGTTTCTTCTAAAGTCTACCACCATTTCTACAGTTTTGAGTGTGTTCAGTTCCAGATTGTTCCGGTTACACCATGAGGCAAGTTGTACAACCTCCTGTCTGGTTCTAATGGTTCTAATTGAAAATGCACGATGGGTACAGTATCAGGTGTCCACCATTTTCACCACCAGATTTATTTTCAAAGCCCCTTCTTTAATCACCTTAAAAGAAAAGCCACTGGCTTCAATTTTATATTCATTTATATTCATTTTAAGAATCTTTCGCTAGATGAATCTAGCCCCAATATTTCTGAGCCAGCTGGAATCCCATATAATTGTTCTTCCATCCATGTCATATTAGCTAATCATTTTATTGCAGGGTGTTTGGCTCAGATCAAGGCAGGTTACATATGTGGTATCACCACACCTACTAGTAAGAACATGATCCCAAGATATATATGAGGTCAGATTGGCCTCACAAGATTTCCTCTTGAGAAATCCACACTGTTCTTTTGTAACTGGGAAGCTCTCCCTTATGAGTAGTGAGATGGCCTTCAGTTCTCCCAGGTCACCACTTCAGTGTCACTCAGCAACCAATGTTGTGGGTGCTTCATCTCTGGAGATTTTTAAGAAGAGACTGGACAGATAGTTTTCTGAAATGGTGCAGGATCTCCTGCTAGAATAGAATAGAATAGAATAGAATAGAATAGAATAGAATAGAATAGAATAGAATAGAATAGAATAGAATTCTTTATTGGCCAAGTGTGATTGGACACACAAGGAATTTGTCTTGGTGTAAATACTCTCAGTGTACATAAAAGAAAAGATACATTTGTCAAGAATCATAAGGTGCAACACTTAATGATAGTCATAGGGTACAATAAGCAATCAAATCATACTAGGAAACAGTCAATATAAATCATAAGGATACACGCGACAAAGTTACAGTCATACAGTCACAAGTGGGAGGGGATGGGTGATAAGGAGTGATGACAAGATTTAACAGTAGTAGTAGTGCAGACTTTGTAATAGTTGAACAGGGTTGCGGGAATTATTTGTTTAGCAGAGTGATGGCTTTCAGGGAAAAACTCCTTGTGTCTAGTTGTTCTGGTGTGCAGTGCTCTATAGCTCCCACCCGGGCGCTCGGCGTGGAGCCTCTTCTGGGAAATAATAAATAAAAATGGCGGCTTCGCCTTGGTGAATGCTGGGTGGGCAAGGCAAAGAAGAGGGGGGGGAGCACGGCCGTCCGCCTCTGGCTCGCTCTCTGTCGCTTCTCGCTTCTTCACTGCCCAGAGCGCAAGAGGGGGGCCGGCCGGCGTTCCCCCCGCCCGCCGCTCGCGTTCTCCCCGGCTCTTCTGCCTGCCTGTCTGTTTGTTGGGGGCCGGCTGAGTATACTCGCCCTTTCAGCGCTGCCCAGAGAGGCAGGCAGGCGGCAGGCGACGTGGTGAACGGGCGGGTGGCGGGGGGGGTGAAAGGGGGCCGGGGGGGGGGCGGAAGCCACCCCGGTGGGCGTGTGGGCGGACAGGCCCTGAGGAGGAGGGGCACCGAGGGTGGGGCTGGGCGGGCGCCCCTGGTGCTGGGCGTCGGGGCCGTGCGCGCCTCCCCGCTGAAAAATAGCGTCATTTTGAGGAAGGAGTTGAAACAGTTTATGTCCAGGATGTGAAGGGTCTGTAAATATTTTCACAACCCTCTTTTTGAATCATGCAGTATACAACAAGGAGTTGGATTAGAAGACCTCCAAGGTCCCTTCCAGCTCTATTCTGACTGATTAATTAACAAGGAAGCATTACGGCCTACTTCATTTAATCCTCCAGGGAAAGACTGAAGGCAAACGAGGTTCAGGCAGAAGAAGAACATTGTGGCTTCAAAATCTAAGGGAACGGTTTGGACAAAACTCAGCAGCACTTTTTTCGTGCGGCTGTTGATAAAAATAGAATTGCTAACATGATTGCCAACATCCGATGATGGATATGGAAGAAGGAAGGAAGGAAGGAAGGAAGGAAGGAAGGAAGGAAGGAAGGAAGGAAGGAAGGAAGGAAGGAAGGAAGGAAGGGAGGGAGGAAGGAAGGAAGGAAGGAAGGAGGAGGAGGAGGAGGAAGAGGAAGAAGGAAGAAGGAAGAAGAACAAATAAAGATGGTGAATGTTGAATTTGTTTTAGTTCCTCAGAGGGAGGGGAGGAACACATACAGGTGGTCCTCTACTTATGATGGTTCGTTTAGTGACCATTCAAACTTTCAATGGCAGTGAAAAAAATGGCTTATGGCTGTTTTTCACATTTACTACCTTTGCAGCATCCCCATGATCATGCAATCAAAATTCAGACACTTAGCAACTGATTCATACTTATGACCATTGCTGCGTCCCAAGGTGACATGATCCTCTTTTGCAACCTTTTGACAAGCAAAATCAATGGGGAAGCCAGATTCACTTAACAACCGTCTTTCTAACTTATCCACTGCAGTGTTTTGCTTAACAGCTGTGGCAAAAAAGGTTGTTACAACAGGGCAAAACTCACTGAACAAATGTTTCACTTAACAACATAAATTTTGGGCTCCGGTCGTAAGTTGAGGACTATCTGTACTCAACTATTTCCCTCCAACAGACTTTTCATAGCTTTCCATAGGCACTCAAGCAGGAATGCAATATTTTTTTAGACAAGTACATCAAAAGGACCCAGCTAAGTGAATGCAGGCCAAGTTTTAAGGTGCCCCTGAATTTCCTTCCAAAATAAAACACAGTTATTTCCCCTTTAAACAACAGGACTCTCTGTGGGCTCTCCAGGAATTGGGCAATTGGTGATGGGATTTTGGGATAAGCAATGCCAGTTTAAGGAAATGGACAGCCATCTACAGCCCCTCCTTCATGAGAGAATTCAGTGTCTAAAAGAAGAAAGTCAAGAAAATAATTCATGAACTGGACTTCTTAGTGTCCATCTGACCATTCTTCACTTGACAAATACATCAGTAGTCTCAGATATGAACAGGTTTCTCAGAAACCCAGAAAACTGCCCTGGTTAATGGGGATCACCTAGTCGAATGAGGAATTTTCTTCCAAAGCTACATTTATTATTCAGAAGCCATTTTGTGTAATAGTCAAGGTAACATCAAAAATTAAATAATCCTGGAATAATCCCTCTGCCAAACTTTAACATTCTTCGCTCCATTTGATTCCAGCTATTCTATTTTAATGTCATTCCACTGATTTGGTCAGAACACATGAAAAAATTACTGTTAGTAGCTAAGGAGTAGCTGATGAAAGAAGAACTTCTGCAGCTGGAACTCCTGCAGCCAGATACCCTGTTTCCCCAAAAATACGACCTACCCTGAAAGTAAGTCCTAGCTTGGTTTTTACATGTGTACCCAATATAAGCCCTTCTCTAAAAATAAGCCCTAATTAAGATTGTGGCCTCTTGAGTGCACAGATAAAAATTAAGCTAGGGTGGGGGTAGTGGGTTGGAGCTGCCCTACTACTTACCTTTGGATAGTTGTAGCCAGGCCTTTTACACTCCAACACCTGCCTTGCCGGCCCATTTCTTCTGCAGCCAGCCAGGCTGGCAAGGCTTTCCTGAAGGCCTCTGATATCAAAGCTCTGGATCAATCCGGATCTCTATTATCAGCTGCAGAGGCCTTCAGGAAAGCCTTGCCAGTCGCAGAAGAAGAAGTTCCTGAAGGCCTCTGACAGCGAAAAGGAGGCCAGGGGCGACGTGCGCAAGTGAGGTTAGTCAGTGGATGACATCCCCCGAAAATAAGACCTGGTGCCTTTTTTCGTGGCAAAAAAAATATAAGACAGGGTCTTATTTTGGGGGAAACACACTAGCATATCCAAAAATAAGGCATATACAATCCTTTGTGTCACCTTTTATCACCTAGGAGTGGGATGCTTTCAGTGGATGAAATTGTGTTTGGTCAACCCAAAGCAGGGGTGTGAAATGCTTTTGGTCTGAAAGTCACATGTACCTTGGAATGTTGTATTGGGGACTAATACAACCTTTTTAGGCTACCTATCATGTTTGGTTCTGTAAGATGGGCGTGGTTTACCTTCTGACCATATTCAGTTTTACCACAGTTTGAATGTTACAGGAACTAGCGGATGGAAACAGAAATTGATATCTGGAGCTAGACTTCTCAACCCTCTTACTTAAATTGGATGAGGAATCCCTGTAAGAAGGATTAAGATTTGGGTCACCAAGTATCTGGCTCTCCTTATCCTGTCATCCACCCTCCTATTTCCTATTTCCCTAAATGACTGGGATGATACGGATGGAACTATTTCATTTTGGGTCCAGAATGGGACAGAAGGAATTACTTATCAGTATGATGGATATTTCATCCCACTTTACAAATTCCAAATGATGGTTGTTCTGTTTTGTGTTGTGAATCATCTGGCACTTATATTTCACATCCTTTCCCCCCACTTCTCTGTTTTGTCAGGCTACAGATCAAGTGAAGTACTAATATGACTCCATAAATCCTTAGTAAGACGACACCTAGAATACTTCATCCCATTTTGGTCACCTTGTGATAAAAAAAGATGTTGAGAGGGAGAGTCTAAAAAAAAATGCAGAGAAGAACAACCAAGATGATTAGGGGACTGGAAGCTAAAATATATGATGAACGGTTGCAGGAACTGAGCATGGCTACTCTAGGGAAGAGAAGGACCGGGGGAGACATGATAGCAGTCTTCCAGTATTTGAAGGGCTGCCACAGTGGGGCAAACTATTTCCCAAAGCACCTGAAGGCCAGACAAGGAATAATGGATGGAAACTGATCAAGGAGAGATTCAAATTGGAAATAAGGAGAAACTTTCTGACAGTGAGAACAATCAACCAATGGAACAGAAGTTGCCCTCGGAAGTTGTGGGAGCTTCATCACTGGAGGCTTTCAAGAAGAGACTGGATTGCCATCTGTCAGAAATGGTGTAGGGTCTCCTGCTTGGGTGAGGGATTGGACTAGATGACCTACAAGGACCCTTCCAACTCTGTTAATCAGTTAATTCTAGCTTGGTACAAAAGCAGCCAGAAGAATGATTGAAGCCTGGCCCTTTGTCAGTGAGTGGGAGTGCTCATTTACCATTAAGTACTCAGGAGGTGAGGACTTGGCAATGCAAGGAAACCACATCCAACAGCTTAATAGCCATCCATCAAAGACCAAATCAACAACTAAAAAGCCACACACACAACTAGGCACCATATAACCATCACACACAGAGACTAGCCCAGAGCACACAGAGAGAAGTTCCCTGAGGGTGGGCTCCAGCACAAGTCCAAAAGCTCAGAAGACTGGTCCCAGGGACTGATCCAGATTGGACCTTGCAACATCCTGCCCTGGGGCACGTATATTTGCCTTCACTTTATGGTGAAGACCATTCTGGTGATGCTTATCTGCTGTATATTCATTGCAATGTATCAACAAAGGCAAGTATTTGTAGCTAAGGTTTAAAATGTGGGGTCCTTGGTGCTCTCCAAGCTGGCTTGTTTTCTTCCAGTGTACTGATGATGTTACCTAGTTAGGGTAATGAAACATCTGCAAGAAGACAAGCCAGCTCAGAAAGCATCAAAGACGCCACATTGTAATGTATATTTTGTAGGAAACCTCTGCTACCCAGTTTCTTAATTACTTTAGAGCAGGGGTGTCAAACTCGAGGCCCGTGGGCTGGATTCAACCCACAGGGTGCTTAGATTTGGCCCATGGGGCCATCCTGGAAATAGCGAAAGACTGGCCCGTGGTGCCTCTGCCAGTAAAAATGTGTGCAGCCCTCCTGGGCTCTGTTTTTGCTGGCAGAGAGCTGCAGGAGGACTCCCCCCAGGCCCACCACAACCCCCACAGGTGCCCCCGACATGAGTGACTTTGAGTTGGCCACACCTGCCCTGGCATGCCCAGCCTGGCCACACCCAAACCCCCCCAAGGTCAAACACAACTAGGGGTGGGATCCTTCCGGTTCAGGCCAGTTCAGGTGAACCAGAAGTTACCTTTACATCTGGTTTGCCGAACCAGTAGTTGAACTGAATGGCTGGTCCCATTTTTACCTGTGCCGCCCCCCCTCACCAGTCTTACTGTACTCTTTTCCTTTTTTTTTTCCTCCTTAAAGGAAAAAAAAACTTTTTTTATTTTTGTAATATTTTTATTTTTGCCTTTTGCTTTAAAGGGAAAGCCTCAGAATCTCTCCTTTTTCCTTTTCTATTGGGATTTTCTTTTTTGCCATTCATATTTTTGGTTCATCTTTATGGTTTTTCTTTGTTTTTTTTATTTTTCACTTTTGAGACCTCTCAATTGGATTAAGGTGTGAAGAACCCGAAGAAATTTTCTCTCTCATTTTTTTTAATTATTATTGGGCTTTTTTCTTTTTCTTATTTCCATTTTTTACCTTGGATTACAACTGACCATTTTATAATTGGATTAAGGTTTTGAAGAACCTGAAGAATTTTTCTTTCCTTTTATTGGGCTTTTTATCTTTTACCACCTCTACCCCCCATTTTGGATTATAATTGGCTACTTGAATTTGAAGACTTCGACGTTCAAAATGAGTAGGAAACTCATACCTTCTGGTGCCTCAACTTCCACTTCCGCCTCCCCACCATCTGGAGATCAATGCTTAATTCAGACAATGTTAAAGCAAGATAAAGAACAAGAAAAAATGACTTTACAGATGATTATGCAAGGAATCCAAGACATTAATTTGTCCATTAAAGACATTAAAACAAAATCAGATACCATTGAAAAGAGAATAGAGAATATTGAACGAAGAACAGAGAATATTGAACAAAGAACAGGCAAGACTGATGAAAAAATTGAAAATATTAAACAAATGATGGTGAAATATGATGAGAGATTCCAAAAAATTGAAGAAGATAAACAAAGAGAGGAGAAGATTGGAAATATTGACAGCAGACTAACAATGGTTGAACAAGATAAAAGTGGGATGCTGAAGTGGGAGATGGACAGGTCAGAATTTTATCTCAGATTTCAAAATATAGAGGAAGAAAAAGGTCAAAACCTAGCTGCGATAATGATAGAAATTCTGGCTGAAGCCTTGGAAATAACAGAGGAAAAGATGATGGATGGAGTAGATGAGGTATATCGAGTCTTTACAAGATATGCGATGAGAAACAACTTACCAAGAGAAGTTCATATCAGATTTACAAAAAAAATCCATTAAAACACAAATATTACAAGTGGCAAGAGAGAAGATGTTGAAATATAAAGGCAAGGAGATTGTGGTTTTAAAACAAATACCTAGAAGAGTGAGAGAGAGGAGAAGAGAATATCGATTCCTGACTAAAATGTTACTGAAAAAAGAGGTGAATTACAGATGGTTGATTCCAGAAGGACTAATGTTTACATGGCAAGAACAGAGACATAGAATTGATTCAATTGAGAAAGCAGAACTTTTCTACGTAGAATTTTTTGGAAGGAGAGAGGAAGAGGTAGAAAAAGAGGTCTCACTAATTGAATTCCAAGAGGACCAAATGGGGACCGAAAAAGAGGAAGGCGCAATAGGTGGACAGGTGGAGATCAAAGAACAACGTGAACCAAGATCTACGAGAGCTGCCAAACCTAACTATAAGATATAACCATGGAAGAGAAAAAACTGATTACAATGAATATAAATGGACTTAATTCAGCTGTTAAAAGAAGGAAAAATTTTCACAAATTAGAGAAACTAAAATTTGATATAATTTGCTTACAAGAAGTACATATCAAAAAACAATATGAACAATTGTTGGTACAGCCAAAATTAGGGAAAATATTTACTTCTTTGACTCAATGTAAGAAAAGAGGAGTGGTTTTATACATTAAAGAGGCTATCCCAGCAAAATTGATTTATACTGATGAAGATGGAAGAGTATTAATGGTGGAAATAATGGATAATAATATGAAAACACTCCTGATTGCAATTTATGCTCCGAATGATAAACAAGAAGAATTCTACAAAAAACTACACATGAAAATAATTGGACTGGACTATGTCAATATAGTTATGATGGGAGATTTTAATGGGATTGTGGACAATAAACTGGACCATACAGCAACAATAACAAAGCAAAACAGAAAGACCCTTCCTAAATCCTTTTTTAAAATGACAGATGAATTAAATTTAAAAGATATATGGAGAGAAAGAAATGCTAAAACCAAGCAATATACTTTTTATTCAAATAGACATTTATCATGGTCCAGATTAGATATGATATGGATCTCAACAGAACTAATATCTAACGTTCAAGAAACAAACATTGAAACAAGTACTTGGGCAGACCATAATCCAATGACAATTAAATGGAAAGGACAAAAAAAAAAAGATCGAGATGGACGTTAAATAATACTATCTTAAAGGAAGAAGATTTTACACAATGGATGGAGAAAGAATTAGCCTTTTTCTTTAGAGAAAATAAAAAAGAAGATACTTCAATTCAGAATGTCTGGGACACAATGAAGGCATATGCCAGAGGCTTGATAATAGACTATATAAGAAAAAGGAATATCAGGAAAAGGCAAGCCACTAAAGTTTTAGAAGATGAGTATAAAAGACTTGAAAAAGAACTACAGAAAATGCCACAGAAAAAAGACATTAAACTAAAACTGGACATAATTAAACATAAAATGGGCCAAATAGAGAAAGAAGAATTGGCACAGAAAATTAGAAGTGCTAACCAGAACTATTTTGAAGATGCAAATAAACCAGGTAGATGGTTAGCATACAAATTGAGAAAGGAGAAAGAATCAAGGAAAATATCACAATTAATAGATGACCAAGGCCAGGTTTGCTATGGTAATAAAGAGAAAAAGGAAATTATTCGAGATTTTTATGGGCAACTATATAACCAAGAGAATATTGATGAGGAAAAAGTCAAACAGTATCCACAGAATGCTAATCTACCCAAGATACCTAAAGAGACTGAAAAAATGTTAGAAAGTAATATAACAATGATGGAATTAACTGAAGCACTTAAGAAGCAAAATAATGGGAAAGCACCAGGTCCAGATGGGCTTCCGGCAGAATTTTATAAAACACTACAAGAATCATTGAGCATTCCACTGCTAGAAGTCATGAATGAAGCTATGTTAAAGAAGATGATACCTAAAACATGGTCAGAAGCTTATATTACACTTATTCCAAAAGAAGAGGCTGATCCATTGCAAATTAAGAATTATAGACCTATTTCTTTACTAAATGCAGACTATAAAATCTTTGCTTCAATTTTGGCAGAAAGACTTAAAAAATACTTAAATAACTTTATTCATCTAGACCAAAATGGATTTCTGCCAGAGACAAATCAAAGACAATATGAGAGTAATCCTGGACACTTTGGAATATTATGAGGCACATCCCGAAAAACAAATGGCTTTGATATTCTTAGATGCCCAAAAGGCATTTGATAATGTGAATTGGAGATTTATGTTACTATTATTGGAACAGATGGGTTTTGCTAGAAAATTTATTCAAGCAATAGAAGCTATATACCATAAGCAAGCGGCAAAGGTAAAGATAGAGGGAGAATTCACAGATTCTATTAATATAAGAAAAGGTACAAGACAAGGATGCCCCCTATCACCTTTGCTATTTGTATTGACTTTGGAAGTGTTGAATAGAAATATTAGAGATGATAAAAGCATAAAAGGAATGAAAATTAAAAAGGAAGAATTTAAATTGCAAGCCTTTGCGGATGATCTGGCCTTTATTTTGGAAGACCCTTTAGAAACAGCTCCAAAATTATTGGAAAAGATAGAGACATATGGTGAGGTGGCTGGTTTGAAAATAAATAAAGATAAAACAAAGATTTTGACAAAGAATATGTTACTAAGACAAAGAGAAGAATTGGCAGACCTATTGAAAATTCAAGTCACCAACAAGGTCAAGTATTTGGGGATATACTTGACACCAAGATGCAGTACATTAAAAGAGAACAATTATACTAAACTTAAACAACAGATAGTGTTAGACTGGAAGAAATGGGAAAATCTACAACTATCACTAATAGGGAGAATCTCAACAATCAAGATGAATATCCTACCCAGAATCTTATACTTGTTTCAAACAATACCAATCAGGCTTGGAAAATACTATTTTGAAGAGTTAAATAAAATTGTGTTGAAGTACATATGGCAAGGTAAGAAAGCGAGAATAAAGTTAAAACTTTTACAAGATGCCAGAATTAGAGGAGGTTTTGGCTTGCCTGATTGGGAGTTGTACTATCAAGCTGCAAATCTGATGTGGGCTAAGGAATGGATAACACTAAGAAAGACTAGATTGTTGACATTAGAAGGTCATGATTTGTTGTTGGGCTGGCATGCCTGCCACCACTGGTCTATAGCAATTACAATCAAACATATAGGTTCAGTTCATCATCAATGAATTAGTTGTGCAAGGTGTGTGCTTACTAATCTAGTCTGAAACCACTTGGTGCATGGTGACGCATCCATTTCACTTCCTTGAACCCAGACAGATGGAGCTTACAATTATCTAATTTAGAGACACTTTCCCCATTTCCAACTTTCAGATGCAGCTCTGGGATTTCAGGGGTTCTTAATAGCAACCAGCTCAAATTAGGGTAACAATAGACAATACTCAAATAAGAGGCACAAGTCTATGTACCCACAGAAGGCATGAAGCAAGATGCACACTGCTCCCACCAACTGCCAGGAACCAACACTGTCCAGAAGGTGCACACACAACCATTTGTGGAGGCTAGGAATGGATGATGAATCTCTGTATTCACCCCTTCCCAATGAAAATACAGAATCTTTCCCTGCTGCCCTTTCCCCCTTGGTTCACCTGATAGCAGTGTTCCAATATTTGAGGGTTCTCTGACACAGAGAAGAGGGAGTCAAGCTATTTTCCAAAACACCCAAAGGCCAGATAAGGGATAATGGATAGAAACTGATCAAGGAAGAAATCCAACCTGGAAATAAGGAGAAGTTGTGAGAGCTTCATCACTGGAAGCTTTCAAGAAGAGACTGGGCCGCCATCTGTCAGAAATGGTGTAAGATCTCCTGCTTTGACAGGATATTGGACTAGATGACCTACAAGGCCCCTTCCAACTCCATTAATGTTAGAATCTATTGGAGAACCTCAAGGACTCCTTTTGAATTGGTCTGGAATGGTTTACTTCCATGCAAGATGACACCACCCATTCATTGACTGCTTTGCCCAAAATAGAAAGTTGTCTCTAATGGGAGTCAAAAGCTTCTATGTTCTCTAGTGTTTCTGAAGCCACTTTAACAGAATGTAGTGATACTATAGTGGTTATAAGTCTTGGCTTGTTATAAAAAAATTACAGGTAAGATGTACAGTAGCGAAATCCTTATATCTCAAGTAACTGGAACAACAATGAAAGGATGCACAGCTGGACATATTTAAAAATCAATGAAAGGCAGGAAATGTAAATAGTGGATAAATTTTATCTTCCATATACAGGTAGTTCTTGACTTACAACAGTTCATTTAGTGATTGTTCAAAGTTCGAACGGCACGGGAAAAAGAGACTTATGACCATTTTTCACACTTATGACCATTGCAGCCTCCCCATGGTGATGTGATCAAAATTCAGGTACTTGGAGACAAACTCATATTTATGACGGTTGCAATGTCCCAGGGTCATGGGATCCCGCTTTTGCGACCTTCTGACAAGCAAAGTCAATGGGGAAGCCAGATTCACTTAACAAATGTGTTACAAACTTAATAACTGCAGTGATTCACTTAACGGTGGCAAGAAATGTCATAAAATGAGGTGGAATTCACTTAACAAATGTTTCATTTATCAAGAGATAAATGAATTGGGCTCCACTGTAGTGGTAAATCAAGGACTACCTGTATACACAGAGAGATAGACAGAGAGACAGACACAGAGAGAGACAGAGACACACAGAGAGACAGAGAAAGAGACAGAGAGAGACAGAGACAGAGAGACAAAGAGCAAGACAGAGACACAGACACACACACACACAGAGACAGAAAGACAGAGACACACAGAGAGAGACAGAGAGAGACACACACAGAGAGACAGAGAGACAGAGAGAGACACACACAGAGAGACAGAGATGGAGAAAGACAGAGAGAGACAGAGACAGATAGACAGATAGACAGAGAGAGAGAGAGACAAAGAGTGAGACAGACACAGAGGCAGAGAGACATACACGCAGAGAGAGACAAAGACAGAGAAAGACAGAAAGAGACAGAGAGACAGAAAGAGAGAGAGACAAAGAGTGAGACAGAGACACAGAGACACACACACAGAGAGAGAGAGTCAGAGACAGAGAGACACACAGAGAGAGACAAAGAGTGAGACAGAGACACAGAGGCAGAGAGAGAGACAGAGACAGAGAGACAGAGATGGAGAAAGACAGAGAGAGACAGAAACAGAGACAGAGACGGAGAGACACACACACAGAGAGAGAAGCTGCTGTGTTTGATATATTTTTATGAATGGCTTCAAAATGTAAACAAACTGAATTGACCTCATTATTGCCTTTAGTGTACCATGTTTCTTGAGACTGTGACTGCACTCATCCTCTAAAAGACAGCACTTGACTCATATCCTGTAAGGTACACGCGATTGCAATTGTTGCAAGACTGGTCTGACTTGCAAGTAGCCATTGTTAGGATGATGAAGATCAGAAGGCACATTAGAATAATGATGTAACCTTTCAAAAAACTGATTGATGAAAGCTAATGTCCCAACTAATTGTCTTATTTAAATCCTCTTTTTTCTTTTTTGAAATGCCAAGCATTATGAAATCAAGAATGCCAGAGTAATAGCATCAATGATAATTTTGCTTGGCCACACCTGTTTTTTTATATACATACATATATATATACATATATACATATATATGAAGATTTAGAAACTGAACTGTGGAGAGCACATTACAGATTCCCTCTCATGCTCCCAAGGCACAATACAATTTTTCTAAAAATCACTTATATCTGGTGAGTAAGAGCTCATATGGGGGGAAGGGAGGGTTGCAGGTGTTACAGATATTGAGTTCATCCTCTGGTTGGTTGTGATTTTATCTATCTGTGTTGGTTTTTCTCCATTTTTTTTTTTTGGGGGTGTAAGCCGCTGAGTCATTAAGGAGTTGGAAGGTCTGAGCATAGAAATGGTTCAAACATGTAGGGAATGCTTCCCTGTGAATAGGCTGGAAGTTTTACTAACCTGGGTGAGAAGAAGCCCTTCTCCACTTAAGCTCCTTATTGTATGCAGATTTGCTTCTTGGTACAATTTGAGCTTCTGATTGTCACTTTTAAAGCCTTTCATAGCTTGGACCAGATTATCTGGGGGATTGTCTATTGCTGGTCACATCTACCAGACTCACCAGCGTGGAGAGGCAAGGAATGTTGTGGGTCCCATCCCCTAGGGAGATACACCTGGTGCTCATCTCCATTACAAAGCCGAAGAGCCAGGGCTGTCTGAAGACGTCTCCATGGTCATGTGGCCAGTATGACTACACACCAAAGGCGCATGGAACGCTGTTCCCTTCCCACCAAAGTGGTTGCTATTTTTCTACTTGCATTTTTACATCCAGAGAACTGCTAGGTTGGCAGAAGCTGGGACAAGTAACGGGAGCTCACTCCGTTACGCAGCGTTAGAGATTCAAACCGCCGAACTGCTGACCTTTCTGATTCGACAAGCTCAGTGTCTTAGCCACTGAGCCACCGCGTCCCTTTACAGACCTGCAAAACATGAGGATTGGTTGTATAGTTACTTTGTCATCATCTTCATAACTTGAACAGTTGCTTTACAAAGCAATCATTAAGTGAGGACTATTATGATTATGGGTGGCTGGATGGTCAATCAGATGTTTAGACTGGATCTGGTATTTTCATCTACCTGGGATAAACAGATGTTGATGGTGTTAAATGTACAAAATTTAAAAGTAACACTGGTAGGTTGTTAAAAGTAAACTGTTGTGTTCAATGTGTTACAGATATTCCGGTGCACCATTTGTTGCTGCTTTGTCATGTTGTTGTTTGTAGTTGGTTTGCACAATCTTCTGGCAACAGCTAACCAGGTGGCCTACTGTTTCAATCAACTTCTTTGCAGAGATAGTATTTGTGAAATCTTCTTGTTATTTGCTTTGCCTGCTGCATTTTGTGTCTAGGTATGCTCGTGTGTGCACCAGCCATGACATAGTTTGCTTTGTCACGAGTGTTTTCTGTTCTTTATTTAGCCTTTCTCATGGGTCAGTTTACTCTCTACAGTACTCGGTAAACTAACTCAGTGCATCGTTCTCACTGTCTTTCAGATATTTCTTTTTTCTTCTTCAACCCTGGTATGCTTGCAATATTTCATACTCACCTATTTCCCTTGGTAAGTAGAGCCTGCCAACATCACTGTATGGGTGAAGGGCATGATTCATTGTCATTTTCCTGGTTTTCCTATCCAAGGGATTTTATTCTGTTTGAGTCCAATCCATTATTCCAGCTGTTTTATCTAATGGATGGAATTGCCCAGGTGTTAAATTGCCTTGATGATATTTCCTCCACTGAGTTTGGACTTTAAGATCTTCTTCACTCTCATGATGTATTTACTTCTTGATGTCCATGAGCTTGAAGTTGTCAGCTTGAGGAGTGCCCAGATATTTGCGATCTTCTTTATCCAGATTCTTGATATTATTTCCACGGGACATCTTGATTCCTTCAGCTTTCATTATTTTTCTTCTGTTGATGGTAAGGGTGCCACATTTCTCCATCCAAGCTCCATTGCAATTGGCTGTGCATATGGACTGTGATGAACAGCTATTCTATTGATGATGTTTTTTCACATAGCTTTGGATCGTCCATGTGAATGAATTTGGATAACCTGGCAGATGTTTTGATTTTTTTTTTTTTGATAGCCATGGCCTGACAAAAGAATTGGTGGAATGATAAACAATAGTAGTGACAATGAGTTCCCTTGAAACATTCCTTCCTTGTGATAGACCTTTCCCAGTCTATCACTGTTGACTAACAATGGTGTCTTCCGTTGTGACATGGAACTTTGCACAACTTTCTGGTGTTTCTATTGGCCTTTCTACTGAGCCCTCTTATTTCCAGGCACTTGAGTATCCAATTATGTGGTAGGGAGTCGAATGCCTTATTGTAATCAATTGAAGCTACATTCAGGATGCTCTTCTTTCTCTTGAAGATTTCCAAACTGGTGTTTAGAAGCTTACCTTTTATGGAGATTCTCAGTCCTCCAGGTCATGGTTGCCCCAAAGGTGCTTTTTTCAAGAGGCAACTGGACATTCTGGATTTTCTTTGAAGGCATTTTGCTTCTCATCCAAGAAGCTTCCTCGGCTTCTGAAAAGCTTCTGAGCTGAAGAAGCTTCTTGGATGAGTAGTGAAATGTCTTCAAAGAAAAAACCAGCAAGTCCAGTTGCCTCTTGAAAAAGGCACCTTTGCTTTGGGACAAGCTTAGTTTTTGTTCCCCTGCTGTTTGGGCTGTATTCCTTTCTGCTCAGATGGGGAGAGTTCAATTAGAAACTGTTGGATGCATCAGCTACCACATCACTGAGGAATTTCAAAGTTTTATTTATTTATTTATTTGTTTGTTTGTTTGGTTGGTTGGTTGGTTGGTTGGTTTGTCAAGTGCTTACAAGATAAAAGGTATAAGTATAAACATAGTTATGAATACATGGATACATATAAGAAAAAGAAAGAAAGAAAGAAACAATAGGACAGGGACGGTAGGCAGGTTGGTGCACTTATGCATGCCCCCTACAGACCTCTTAGGAAAGGGGTGAGGTCAATAGTAGACAGTCTAAGGTTAAAGTTTTTGGGGTTTGGGGGAGAAACCACAGAGTCAGGTAGACCATTCCAGACATTGACCACTCTGTTGCTGAAGTCGTATTTCCTGCAGGTCAAGTTAGGTGCGGTTAACCTTGAGTTTGTATCTATTGTTTGCTCTTGTGTGGTTATAGTTGAAGCTGAAGTATTCATTGACAGGTAGGACACTGCAATGTATGATTTTATATACCATACTTAGATCGGACCAAAGGCGGCGTAGTTCTAGATTTTCTAGGTCTAGAATTTCAAATCTGGTGGCATAAGGTATTCTGCAACGAGTAGAGGACTGCTCTTCTTGTGAAATATTTCTGGACTTTCTCAACTGTGTTAATATCAGATACGTAATGTGGGTTCCAGACTGATGAGCTGTATTCGAGTATTGGTCTAGCAAATGTTTTGTATGCTCTAGTTAGTAGTGTAATATTACCAGAGAAAAAGCTAGCTAAGATTAGGTTAACAACTCTTAACACCTTTTTGGGTATGTAGTTACAGTGGGCTCTAGCACTTAGATCATTAGGGATGAGTACTCCAAGATCCTTGACAGAGCTTGGATCAGTTGTTTGTCAGTAGGTCATTGGACTGTAGCTGCCTGGTGCTGCCCCTTTTATTGATTCTTTCATTGTTAGGTAAGTTTTGACAGATATTAATCAATCTTCAATTTCACCTCCTTGCAGTGTGCTGTTAAACTGCTTAAAAATGAGTGGGTGGGGACCAGTTAAGTACCCTGTTTCTCCAACAATACGGCCTCCCCCAATAGGAAGTTCCAGCATATTTTATAGGCATGAAATTAAATTAAGCCCCTCCCCCCAAGTTAAGGACTATATTTAAACATGAGAAATGGGGGGGAATGGTGGGGGGGCTTGCCGTTAGGAAGTACTTTTGTTGCACACCCGGATATGGTGCTGCCTGCGTTGCCCCCGATATGAAGTGCCCCACCAATGCCGAGGTCAACATCCAAGCTGTCGCCACCCGCCCACCCAAAGGTGCAAGCGGGGGGAATTAAGTCACCCCCGAAAAGACAGCCTAGCCATTTTTTCGGGGCTCAAAAAAAATAAGACCCGGCCTTATTATATGAGAAACACGGTATTTCAACCAAAAACCATGAAGTTCATCTTCACCTTGTGCTGACCAGTCTTGATTTTCCTTGCCCTTTTCTCCACCATTTCTGGTATTATTTTATGTTCTTTTGGCCTCTTTTTTTATTCTTATCCAACTCCTTTATCCCAGCTGAATTCTAATTGAATTTCTGTGGATTGTCCCACAGCTGTGCCCAGAACTGCACGATTTCTTCTTTGCCAGATGTTGACTGGTTCATTGCAATCTCTCAATTGATGGATTGATAGAAACTGTTCTAATTCAATTGAAACCAGAAAGTCTGCCTGTAGTGTGTAGTTTGAGCTTTGTATCTGCTGATTTTCTTGGCTGTGGCTGGTGCTTGCTGCTTTATTATTTCCAGTGCTTCCTTGATCTTCCTTTTTTTGTAGATGATGTTTTTTACAAGTATTCTTTGGTCTTTAAAATCAGAATAGAGTTGGAAGGGACCTTGGAGGTCTTCTAGTCCAGGGGTCACCAACCTTTTGGACCGCCAATCTTTTAGACCACCACTCATAATTTTAAATCCTGCGGTCCACTAATATGAATTTTGACTGATGGTGGCTTGCCGGCAGTCCCATATTCCAGAGCTGCAGGAGTCACAGGACTGGCCCTTTGATCATCCCGGAGCAGCTGCTCCTCCACCCAGGTGCACCAGCCTGCCACGGACTGGAGCAGCTGCTCCGGGATGACCAAAGGGCCAGTCCTGTGACTCCTGCAGCTCTGGAATAGGGTACTGACTTTCCCACCAATGTCAGCAAGTCACCCCAGGGAGGATTTCCCTCCCCTGCCATCGGTCTTACCTCTACCAGTAGTTCCAGCTCGAATGGCTCTACTCAAGATAAGGTTTGTGCTTGGCCGAAGAGTGGGGGCCAGTGGGTGGGAGGACTATGTAGGCAGCGCAGCCTTGTGTTCCTGTGCAGCCTGGATTAATTGCTTTGTGGGGGGGTGACATTTATCTGCGGACCACCAAAATTTTCTCACGGACCACCAGTGGTCCGTGGCCCACTGATTAGTGACCATTGTTCAACTCCCTGCTCAAGCATGAGTTCCTATATCATTTCAGACAAGTGACTGTCCGCTCTTCTTAAAAACCTCCAGTGACGGAGCACCCAGAACTTCTGAAAGCAAGCTCTTTCGCTGGTCAATTGTCGTCACTGTTGTGAAGTTTCTCTTTAATCCCAGGTTGCTTCTCTCCTTGATTAGTTTCCATCCATTGCTTCTTGTCTTGCCTTCTGGTGCTTTGGAAAATAAATTGACCCCCTCCTTTTTGTAGCAGTCTCTCAAATACTGGAATATTGCTATCATGTCCACCCCTAGTTCTTCTTTTCTCTAGACTAGCCAAACCCAAATCCTACAACCGTTCTTCATATGTTCTAGTCTCCAGGCCTTTACAACAGGTCTTATTGTTCATCAGCTTCTTTTCTTTGGGCTCTTCTGGCTTGCTTGCATTCGACCATAACCTTTTGATCTTATTTTCCAAACATATCTTTCATTTAGGGGATGCACCACTTGTTTTTGTTTCCCTTGGTTTATATATTTTGCAGCCAAGTTATTCAGTTATAACTCCAGCAATGTTGCACATTAGTTGATTTGAAAACCTCCAGCAACGGAGCACCCGCAATTCTAGATGATTAACTATTTTCCCTATTAGGAAATTTCTCCTTTGTTCTAGATTGCAACTCCCTTGGCAAGTTTCCAACCATTATTTATCTTGCCCTCAGAGGCTTTGGAGAATAGGTTGTCCGCCTCTTCTTTGTGACAGCCCATCAAATTTTGGAAGACTACTGTCATGTTACCCTTAATCCTTCTCTTCACTAGGCTAAAAGGATAAAGGTTCCCCTCGCACATACGTGCTAGTCATTTCAGGTTCCAGGGGGCGGTGCTCATCTCCGTTACAAAGCTGAAGAGCCAGCGCTGTCGTCTTCGTGTTCATGTGGCCGGCATGACTAAATGCCGAAGGTGCACGGAACGCTGTTACCTTCCCACCAAAGAGGTCCCTATTTTTCTACTTGCATTTTTACCTGCTTTCGAACTGCTAGGTTGGCAGAAGCTGGGACAAGTAACAGGAGCTCACTCCATTACGCAGCACTAGGGATTTGAGCTGCTGAACTGCTGACCTTTCTGATCAACAAGCTCAGTGTCTTAGCCACTGAGCCACCACGTCCCCCCCCTTTCCCCCACTAGACTAGACCCTATTCCAGAAACCATTCTTCATGTGTTCTGGAGGCTAAAAGGTATGAAGAACTGTTGCAGGAATTGGACATGTCTAGTCCACTGAGAAGAAGGACTAGGGATGACATGATAGAATAAAATAGAATTTTTTATTGGCCAAGTGTGATTGGACACACAAGGAGTTAGTCTGGGTGCAAATACTCTCAGCGTAAATAAAAGAGAAGATAAAAGAAAAGAGAAGATAAAAGAAAAGAAAAGATACATTCGTCAAGAGTCAAGAATCATCAGGTACGACACTTAATGATAGTCATAGGGTACAATAAGCAATCAAATCATACTAAGAAACAGTCAATATAAATCGTAAGGATACAAGCGACAAAGTTACAGTCATACAGTCACAAGTGGGAGAGAATGGGTGATAAGGAGTGATGAGAAGATTAATAGTAATAGTAGTGCAGACTTTGTAAATAGCTGGATAGTGTTGAGGGAATTATTTGTTTAGCAGAGTGATGGCGTTTGGGGGAAAACTGTCCTTGTGTCTAGTTGTTCTGGTGTGCAATGCTCTATAGCGTCGTTTTAGGGGTGGGAGTTAAAACAGTTTATGTCCGGGATGTGAGGGGTCTGTAGATATTTTCACAGCCCTCTTTTTGACCCGTGCAGTACACAGGTCCTCGATGGAAGGCAGGTTGGTAGTAATTATAATGAAAGCAGTCTTCCAATATTGGAGGGGCTGGCATAAAGAAGAAGTCGGGGTCAACCTATTTTCCAAAGCAGCAGAAGACAAGAAACAACGGATGGAAACTTTGCCTCCAGTAATTATGGGTGCTCCATCACCAGAAGCTTTTAAGAAAAGACTGGACAGCCACTTGTCTGGAATAGTATAAAGTCTCCTGCTTGGGCCAGGGACTGGACTAGAAGACTCCAAGGTTCCTTTCAACTGTTATTCTGTTAAAAGCTCTTGGATGCTACAATTGGAAGATTTAGCAGATTGATTGTATAGATGTCCTGCACATCAGAAGGCTGTTTCAAATGTTGTTCCATAAGATTTGAACATTGAGTGCTGTGATTTATGTACTTTCCTGCTAGATCCTGCCAGCAAGCACCTGGAAATGAAGGACACGGTGTCTTTGGTTGGCGCTTACTACAGTGGGAAGTCAGTCCTTGTTACAGGAGCCACAGGGTTTATGGGCAAAGTGCTGATCGAGAAGTTTCTCCGTTCTTGCCACGATGTGAAAACCATCTATGTGTGTGTGCGGCCCAAAGGTGGGTGTTCCATGCAAACCCGAGTGGAGAATCTGCTGAAATGCAAGGTAAGGAATTCAAAGATGGGAAGAAACAGGTAGCAGCTAGTAGTGTTTTAGTGAGTCAGTCAGTCACCACATTCTTGTGCCTTTGGTGCTGTGGTGAGGAAGCACATCTATCCATAGCAGCAAAGATTAGATTTCTTGGAATCGTGGTTTTACTTCACCCACAACTCGTAAAGATAAGTAGGCTGGGATATGCTGTTATTAAATTTAAATATTCAGAGGGAATGCAGAAGGGAGTAACTGTTGGAATCCATTATTGGAATGGATTTCTATGCAACAACTACAGTAATATTCAGCCAGTAGTTGCCAGTATTTACAAGTTTGGAGCTATAGTGTATATATATATATATATATATGGATCTTTGGTTATTCGGGTTTTCTCCCGCGTAAGATTGGAAGTATCTAGGCAACGTTTCGATGAAGTCTCATTCATCATCTTCAGGCTTCTGTCTTCAGCTCTGTGCTTCTCAGAGTGATGTGAGCTTGCAGCTGCTTCTTCCTTTTAACTGCTAGTGGGGGTGTGACTTGATTGGGTGGGGGCTTGGCTGTGTTCTGATTGGGTGGGGGTGTGTTCTCATTGGTTGGGGGTTTGGCTGTGTTCTGATTGGTTGGAGGTGTGTTCTGTTCAGGTGGGGGCTTGGTTGTGCTCAGGTTGGTCTTAGTTACTGGGGGATTTGAGCTGGTGAGCTGTGATCTTGCTGTTTGGCTTCGAGTTCGTGGTCGTGCTGCATCTTCATGGTGGGGGTCAGTTCGCTTCATTTTTGGCTCAGAGGGGTTTGAAGTGGGTAGTGATGCAGCTGCAGTGCGGCTTCTGGTCTGTGGTCGTGTCTCATCTTCTGTGTGGGTGTGAGTCTGCTTTTTACGTGGAAGTGTGGTGGTGGCATCTTGTGTGGCCCTCATGGGTGTGGGTCTGGTGTCATTCATCATGTTAGGTACTCGTCTGTTCATGAGGGCAGGTTTCCAAATGGCTGGTAAGCGGGAGGTGTCATCTCTTTTATTCATGCTGTGTGGGCGTTTTTCTATCTCTATGGCTTCTCTGATTATTCTGTTGTTGAAGTGTTCGGTTTTGGCGATAGTTCTGGTATTTTTAAAGTCAATCTCATGTCCTGTGGCTTTGAGGTGTTGGACCAGGGAAGAGGTCGGTTCTTCTTTTTTGATTGAGTTCTTATGTTCTTCAACGCGTGCACTTATTCTTCTGTTAGTTTGTCCAATGTATGTGGTGGGGCAGGCGGTGCAAGGGATTTTGTAACTCGATTTTGTCTTTAGGGTTTCTTAGGATGGTGGATATTTTTCTGTTTGTGAAGAATGTTGTTTTAATGTTGTGTTTTTGGAGGATCTTGCTGATTTTGTCTGTAGTGCCTTTTATATATGGGAGGAGGGCTTTGCCGTTCTCTTGTTCTCTGTCTTGGATTTTGGTTGGGGTTTCTTTTTGGATTAGGTGGGTAATCTTCTTTCTTTGGAATCCATTGGCTGTTAGTATGTTGGTGAGAGTGTTTAGTTCGGTTTTTAGGTGTTGTTCATCAGCTAAGCATTTTGTTCTGGAGATGAGTGTCTCAGCTACGGAATTGATCTGTGCTGGGTGGTGGTGTGAGAGTGCATGTAGATAGCAGTTTGTATGTGTTTTCTTCTGGTAGATGGTGTGTCCTAGGGAGCCATTGGTTTTTTTGTATACCAAGACATCTAGGAAGGGAAGTTTATTGTTAGCTTCTGTTTCCATGGTGAATTGTATTTTGGGGTGTAGGCTGTTGAGGTGTGTGAGGAAGTTGTTCAGTTTTTCTTTCCCATGTGGCCAGATTATGAAGGTGTCATCTACGTATCTGAGCCAGAGTTTGGGTTTGTGATTATATTTTTCTAGAGCTTGTGTTTCAAAGTGTTCCATGTAGAGGTTTGCGATGACAGGTGAGAGGGGTGATCCCATGGGTGCTCCTTCTATTTGTTTGTATTTTTGTCCGTTGTAGGTGAAGTATGTATTGGATAGACAGTGGTTGGTAAGATCTGGGATGTGCTGGGGGGGTGGGTTGTATTTGTTTTGGATGGCTGTCAAGGCTTCTTTTATTGGCACTTGGGTGAAGAGGGATATGACATCGAAGCTCACTAGTAGGTCGCTGGGTTGTAAGTTTTGTTTCTTTATGATCTCGATGAACTGGAATGAGTTTCTTACATGTGAGTTGATGGATTCTGCATAGGGCTGTAGTTGTTTGGCGAGAAATTTGGCTAGGTTTTGTAGAGGTGAGCCTATGGAGCTGACTATTGGTCTAAGTGGAGTTCCTTCTTTGTGTATCTTGGGGAGACCATAAAGCTTAGGGCATCTGGATGATTTCTCTCTGGGTATGATTCTTTGCTGGATTTCTTCACTGATGGGGGAGGTTTTTATTTTGGATCTGGTGGTTTTTTCTAGGTAGGTGGTGGGGTCTGTCTTTAGGGGTTTGTATGTGGGGTCTAGGAGTAGGTTGGTTAACTTGGTTTGGTAGTCAGATGTGTTCATAACCACTGTCGCGTTGCCCTTGTCTGCTGGTAGGATTATTATGCTGGTGTCTTCTTTCAGGTTACGTAGTGCAGTTTGTTCTTCTTTGGATAAGTTGCTTTTGGGTGGTTTGCTAGTGCAGAGGATGTTGGTGATTTCGAGTCTGATTCTATTAGCATCATCAGGGTTGGTTTTGGTCAGGCTGGTTTCAACTCCGCATATGATGGTTTCTGTGGGGATGTGTTTGGGAGCGACAGCAAAGTTGAATCCTTTTGAAAGGACCTTGGTTTCGGCTTCGGTGAGGATCTTGTCTGAGATGTTGTGCACTGTTTGTTTCATGTGTGGCTGTGAGGGGGGAGGAGTTGGTTTCTGGCATTGTTGTAGTTTTCTGAGTTTGTTGGTGTGTGTGTCTGCCTTGAGGGTGGTCTGTGTTTCGGCTCTCCAGACAGCGAGTTGTTTGGATTTGTCCCAAAGTAAGGGGTGAGTCTTGTTGCTGAGTCTGAGGTGAAGTGTGAGGAGATCTTTGTTGATTTGGTCTAGGAGAAATCTTTTTGTATGAAGTTCATTTCTAATTAGGGCCAATTCTGTTCTTTTTAGGATGCGTTTGGTGGCTGCTGTGTTGGTGTGGAATTTCAATTGGAAGCTTGTGGGAATTAAATTTTGATCTCGGCAGTTGCATAGGAATGCGAGGTCACATAAAATGGAAGCTCTTTGGACTTCAAGTTTTTCATAAGTCCTGGTCAGATGGTGGGTTTCCTCCCCGTAGAGGTGCAATATTTGTTTTCTGAGGTTCTCGCGGGTATTAATATTAATACCCACGAGAACCTCAGAAATATATATATATATATATATATATATATATATATATATATATATATATATATATATCAATTCTCTTTTGTTCTAAGCAGTTTCCTGTTTGTGTACCCCTATGTAGTTGAACAGTAAAGCACATGGTGACTGTACTCTTTGTTTGCTCTGTAGTACTTTACATAAACTGAATTTCTAATAGTAAGAAGTATTTTTTAAAAATTATATCCAAAGCTAATATATTCCTAAATTAATATTCCTAAATTAATCCATAAATTTGAAATTTCTGCTCAGCAGTCAATTTGGTTCTATCTGCCAGCACTTGATGTTACTATTAATAATGTAAAATAAATTAATTCCTAGTGGAATTCGACTTGAGGAACCAGGAGCATTTTCCTTGTTTGCTAAGTGAACGTTGTCTCAAAATCTAGGTGTTTGATAGAGTTCGGGAAGAGTGGCCCAATTTCCATGAGAAGATTAAGCCCATCAGTGCTGAATTCACCAAGCCAAACCTGGCCATCTCTTCTGAAGACATGGAGGAGTTGCTTTCTGAGGTCAACGTGATCTTCCATTGTGCTGCAACAGTTCGATTTGATGAGCCTCTGAAGTAAGTTCTTCTTCTGTCCTTCATTTTATTGGAAATCACCACTTTGATATAACAACCTTCAGGCCATTCCTGAAGACATTCTCAGAGGGAAAAATTAGTTACCAAGAAAGAGCAATGGATGGTGGGTTGGTTGGTTCATTCATTCATTCACTTCATTCATTCATTCATTCATTCATTCATTCATTCATTCATTCATTCATTCATTTATTAAATAATTTGTAAATTCAACCATGCCAGAGGTATATTTCCAATTTTACAACAGAGACCTTTTGTAAGATGATGTAATTTCCACTTGTGGTTTTCTCCATGCCACGTGAGATACTACTGACACCAAAGCAGTGAGGACAGATTTCCAAATCCAGCACAGCAGTTTTATCTCTGTGAAATTATGTTCCTCTTCAGTGTTTGAAGAGGATCTCAGGAGAGCCAGAAGGATTGGTTTGGACTTCCTCTCACACCAGGTGAACCTCATCCTGGCTTTTTGTGCTTTCCTGAGCAGGGATGCCCTTCTCCTGAATGTCATGGGCACCCAGCAGCTCCTGGGGCTGGCCCACCAGATGAAGAACCTCCAAGCCCTCATCCACGTTTCAACGGCCTTCTCAAACTGTAATCGGAGACACATAGAGGAGGTCATCTATCCTGTTCCTGTAGAACCAAAGAAGCTCTTGGAACTGGTGGCGTAAGTAATGCAACCAGAGGTGTATTCAGCCAGTTTGGACCAGTTCTAGCATGCCGGTAGCGAAAATTTTGAGTAGTTCAGAGAACCGGCAAATATCACCTCTGACTGGCCCCACCCACACGCCCCTGCCCTTTCCTGTCCTATATTCCCTTGTTTTTTTAGCTCAGCTGATCTGCTCTGCAGAGTGGATTGCCGCACCTCAGCTGAGGTAAAAACAGTTCACCTCACCCCCATTGATATAGAGGGTGGTCTTTGAGCCTCGTGGGTGCAAAAGGCACGCTCTCAGAACCAGTAGGAAAAAAATTTGGAAACCCACCACTGGAAGCAACCCTTCCTCTGTTGTGATGTATTTGCAAGTACATTTGAAGCAATAATTGTTGTCTTGTCCTATACACTTTCTTCCAAGAGAGAGAGGATTCATGGTAATGAAGTTCCAGAAATGGACAAGATTTATGTAGATGCCTCACGCAAAGAGTATTGTTACAATGTAGAATAGAATTCTTGATAGAATAGAATTCTTTATTGGCCAAGAGTGATTGGACACCCAAGGAATTTATCTCCGGTACATAAACTCTCAGTGTACATGCGAGCAAAAAGTGATAAATCATGATCATAATCACAAATACAATGATTATATAATATAATGAACTTTGTCCTGGTAAATAGTAATGGAGAAGGAGGAAACACATACTCTGACAAAAGAACATCAACCATCATTGTGTTACCTTCTTGACTCTTTGGACTACAGCGTCAGGCAATCCCAGTTTGCAATAGCAACAGCACCTAGACTCATATACCACTTTGCAGTCCTTTACAGCCCTCTCAAGGAGTCAGAATATTGTCCCCAACAATCTGGGTCCTCATTTTAACCACCTCAGAATGATGGAAAGCTGAGTCAACCTTGAGCCTTGTGAGATTTGAACTGCCAAATTGTAGGCAGCCAGCAGTCAGCAGAAGTAGCCTGCAGTACTGCACTCTAACCACTGCACCACTGCGGCTCCATGGTCTATCAGCTGATAAACAGTGCTCCCTCTGTACCTGGAGCCTATGGGAAGCCTAGAAGTTATATGATGTCATCAGACCAGTGGTGGGATTCAAAAATATTTACTACCGGTTCTGTGAGTGTGGCTTGTTGGGCATGGCAGGGGAAGGATACTGCAAAATCCCCATTCCCTCCCCATCCCACTAACCTGCTTTCCAGCTCCGTTCTCCTGTGCAGGGCAACAAAAGAAAAAAAAAGAAGAGTTGTAAACCTAATCCTGCATAGCTTTTTCTCCGGTAATATCACTCTACTAACTAGAGCATACAAAACATTTGCTAGACCAATACTTGAATACAGCTAATCAGTCTGGAACCCGCATTACATATCGAATATTAATACAATTGAGAAAGTCCAGAAATATTTCACAAGAAGAGTTCTCCACTCCTCTACTCATAGTAGAATACCTTATGCCACCAGACTTGAAATTTTAGACCTAGACAACCTAGAACTATGCCACCTTCGGTTCGACCTATGCATAGTACCTAAAATTATCTATTGCAATGTCTTACCCGTCAATGAATACTTCAGCTTCAACCACAACAATACAAGAGCACACAATAGATACAAACTCAAGGTAAACCGCACCAAACCTGATTGCAGGAAATACAACTTCAGCAACAGAGTGGTCAATGTCTGGAATACTCTACCTGACTCTGTGGTTTCTTTCCCAAACCCCCAAAAGTTTAACCTTAGACTGTCTACTATTGACCTCACCCCTTTCCTAAGAGGTCTGTAGGGGGCGTGCATAAGTGCACCAATATGCCTACTGTCCCTGTCCTATTGTTTCTTTCTTTTTTCTTATTCATATCCATTTCATGTATTCATAACTATGTTTATACTTATGCCTGTTATCTTATAATCGCTTGACAAAATAAAATAAATAAAAAATAAATAAATAAGACCCAGCCGATCATCTCAATGGGAGACAGAGGATAGATGGAGGCAGGGCCAGTCAGAGGCGGTATTTGCCAGTTCTCTGAACTACTCAACATTTCCGCTACTGGTTCTCCAGAACTGATCAGAAACTGCTGAAAAGCAGCTCTGCATCTGACCCTGCAATCTCATATATAGTGTCAATGTGAGAAATGTGAGGTCCACTTGAAAACCTCTCTTAGATTTAACAGAGATTTCTAACTTCCACTTTAGAGGTGAGCAGGAAAATGATTTTTGATTCAAGGTGACCATCAGCAGAATAGGGTATGATTCCATTTGTAGAAGGCCTTTCCGTTTTCTTGTGCTGCAAGACTTAAGCCGATTTTTACAATTCATTTTGTTATCCTTCAACAGACATTAATACTTCATTTCAGTATAAGCTTCTACAGTACCCAACAATTATTCCATTTCGGAACAAACATATTACATCCATCTGTAGAGATTCTCAGTCATCCAGGTCATGTCCCAATTTGGGATGAACACCCTTTGAATGGTGTGAGAGTAGGAACAGATTTCCAGAGGAAAAAAATTGCAGACTACAGAAACCATTTGCATTACTCAGGTTACCCTGAGGACACAGAGAAACCTTCAAGTGGCCTCAACCACCCTCTGAAAGGATGCAAATGACCAGCCGTATGCAAGGAATATAAATCCTTCCATTCTCCACCATCCAGTCAGAACTGAAGAAGCTTCTTGGATGAGAAGTGAAACATCTTCAAAACAAAAAACAAGAAAGTCCAGTTGCCTCCTGAAAAAGCCCCTTTGGGATATTACATCCATTATCTCAAATCTGAGATACATTATTTTTGCATGTTCATGTTCTTTTCCAATGTATTCTTGTCGCGAGTTTATTCCTATTTCAATAGCTTATGGATGATTGTAATGACGTATGATTTTAATTCAGTGGAAGATTTATTGTGCAATTTCTGCATATATGTGTGACAATGTGAACATACACCCCGTGTGCTTTTCTTCTTTTAGTTTCCTGCTTTGGTTTCTTGAATATATGAAAATCAAAACAATTGAAACAAATTACATGGATTTCTTCACATACAGCCATATCTGCTTATTCACTTCTACTTAGTTGCATAAAGGAAGTCAAGCCATGTAACAGAAATTTAACTTTTACAAGGCTGTGCATACGAAAATGCATAAGGAAAAATGTTCGCCTTGCCTCCCCATGGATATTTTTATATTTGAAAAATAACCCTTAGGTGACAGATGGGTCCCCCATATAGCTTTTCCAAGCAAATGTGTATAAAAATACATAAGGATCAGAGGTGGTATTCAGCAGATTCTGACTAGTTCTGGAGAACCAGTAGCGGAAATTTTGAGTGGTTCGGAGAACTGGCAAACACCACCTCTGACTGGTGATTTTACAGTATCCTTCCCCTGCCATGCCCACCAAGCCATGGCCAAAGAACCAGTAGTAAAAAAAAAAAAATTTGAATCCCACTACTGATAAGGACAGATTTAACAGATAAACAGAATTGGAAGGGACTGCCATTTGTCAGAAATGTTTATAACAAAAAATGTTCAAATCTACCCTTGTCCTTAACTCTGTAACTTCCTTCCTTTATAGACCACACAGGAAATATAACCAGATAAGATAATTCTGCTTCATGGTAAAGCTACATTAGCAGAAACGTGCGAGCTGGAAAGTATAGTTCTCCTGCTTTCTCTTTTATAGGCCAAAAAACTAAGGAGGGTCTTTTTAACAGATAATCAGAGTTGGAAGGGACCTTGTAGGTCATCTAGTCCAAGCCCCTGCCCAAGCAGGAGACCCTACACCATTTCTGACAAATGGCAGTCCAATCTGTTCTTGAAAGTCTCAAGTGATGAAGCTCCCACAAGCTGTTCCATTAGTTGATGTTCTCACTGTCAATATTTTTCTTCCCATGCATATCTTTTATGGGTTTTTTTTAATCCCCTTAGGTGGATGGATGGGTCCCTCATTGAAGCGATCACCCCCAATTTGATTGGAGACTGGCCTAACACCTACACCTTCTCCAAAGCTCTGACTGAACATCTGATCCAGCAGGAGAAAGGAGACTTAAATGTGGCCATCGTTCGACCTTCCATCATGGGAGCTAGTTGGCAAGAGCCTTTCCCGGTAAGTAGGTTTGCTCTACCAGTGCTTGGTTCTCATCCAACACCGAGTAAAAGGGTTGATTTAGAACCGTTCTCTGCAAATAAGAATGTCATTTCCCTGCAGGAGGGAAGCCATCACCAATGAACTCTAAAGCTTGGATAATATAAATCAAGATGAATTTGCCAATAACTAATGGAATAATATGAATTGATAAAATTTGCAAATGTGACGGATATAAGAATATATGATTAATGAATATAGAGAATGAAAGAGAATAAAGAGATGGATATAAAGCAAGGGTCTCTAAATTTGGCAAGTTTTAGACCTGTGGACTTCAACTCCCAGAATTCCTGAACTAACCTGACTGGAGGAGGAATTCTGGGAGTTGAAGTCCACAAGTCTTAAAGCTGTCAAGTTTGAAGACCCCTGATATAAAGTAATGTATGAGAATATAAAAAGGGGAATTGGTAATAGATAATGATGTGAAATTAGACAAGAAAGCTGTATCTGTGATTATGGTCATGTTTGATTTAAAATGTAAAAAGCCTGGAACCCCACTGTTCACCCAAAGGTGTATTTAAAGAAATAAAAATAAAACATTACTTGCAAAAATAAACCACCACCACCAATGGACTCTAAAGCAATAGTTTGCCTCCAGAGAGTCAACCTGGATGGGTTTTATCATGATCCAAAGGCCATGAGGTCCAGAGCTGGTGAACCAGTAGCGGAAATTTTGAATAGTTCTGAGAACCGGTAGCAGAAATTTTCAGTAGTTTAGAATATCACCTCTGACTGGCCCCACCCCCATCTATTCTCTGCCTCCTTCCCCTGGAGTGGGGTGGGAATGGAGATTTTACAGTATCCTTCCCCTGCCACGCCCATCAAGCCACACCCACAGAACTGGTAGTAAAAAAGTTTGAATCGCACCACTGATGAGGTCAAAAGAACTCCAGCAAGGTGTGTCACAGTATATTTATGAACTGGAATAGAGCTTGGTAACAAGGTCAGCCAATGAATAGGCATAGCAACTAAATCAGCCAATGAGGATAGTTTGGAAACTGAAACTAGAAGTAGCCTAGGCTGGAAACTGAAACTAGAAGTAGTCTAGGTGTGGCTCTATATTAAGCTCTGCAAGTCTGCAGCTATGTGAAGCTCTGAATCTGTCTATTGAAAATGAAACTGCTTCTCTCCTCTTGCTTGCCTGCTGAACTAAAGTAAAAGAGAAACTAACTTGCTTGCTTGCTGAAGACTGGAGCTCTGCTCTGAACTTGCAACATGTTTCTGTCTGAGTTTGCTCCATGTTGGAGAAATCTACAACTGGTTTGGAAAATCTACTTATTATGTTTATAAAGATGTTTTAAATGAAGCATCAGCCATCTGTGTATATTTTTCTGGCGCTGAATTAACGCTGCAAAACTGAACAAAGTGGACCTCATTCTCAAGGGTTAGATCAGGGGTGTCAAACTCAAGGCCCGCAAGACGGGGTGCTTAAATCTGGCCCATGAGGCCACCCTGGAAACAGAGAAGGACTGGCCCATGGTGCCTCTGCCAGCAAAAACCAAGCACAGGATAATGTGGCCCACCTGAGCTCCTTTTTCAGCTGTGGTGGCCTTCTGCAACCCTCTGTCAGCAAAAACGGAGCTCGGGAAAGGAGTACATGGCCCATCCAAGCTCCGTTTTTACTGGCAGAGTGCTCAGGCCACCACATGTACCCCCAACATGGGTGACATTGAGCTGGCCACACTCACCCTGGCCACGCCCACCCGGCCCCCCGAGGTCAAACACAACCCTGACGTGGCCCTTAATGAAATCGAGCTTGACACTCCTGCTGTAACACTTTCATTAATGGAAACAGAGGAGATAGCTCTCCCATCTTCCAGTGTGACTGTCAGCAGCCCTCTCTTACAGTTTAACTTGGACAAACTGGTCACGCTTTACACAAAAGAATAAACAGACATGAGCCTTGGTGGTGCACTAGTTGGAATGCAGTATTGCAGACTAATTCTGCCAACTGCCATCAGTTCAATTCTCACCGGCTCAAGGTCAACTCAGCCTTCCATCCTTCCGAGGTTAGTAAAATGAGGATTGTTGGGGGCAACGTGTTGACTCTGTAAACTGCTTAGAGAGGGCTTTAAAGCACTGTGAAGCAGTTTATAAGTCTAAATGCTATTTGTTGAGGTAATTCCCTGTTAGGAGAATGAGTGCATACAGGGAGACGTATTAAGAGAAGTGTTTGAATAATACACACACAGCACACAGATACACTGTACAGTAAATGTAGGTTTTTACTTCCAGAAAGGTTTAAGCAAAGTTCAAACAAGCAATCCAAAGTCATTCACATGTAAGATCAGTCAGTTTTTAGTCCAGGGATAATCCAATAACAAATTCCAGTGTCAAAAACAGTTCAGTATCAGACTTACATCAAATCCAGGAATAGCAGTCAATTAGAAGGAATGGCAATATTCTCCAACAGAAGGAAAAACAGAGATTCACTCACTTCACTGAGACTCTTCTCAGGTTTCTGGCTCCATCTTATGGCCGTTTGAGTAACCACACCCAATTGCAGTTTTTAGCATGCTCTTAAAGAGACAGTATTAAAATGTCTATCCTGGTTTATATATTTCCATCCCAAATAGCTGTTAGGTTACTTACATTCCTAACACTATTGCTATTTCTCAGTGCACTATTAACACGATCATAATTGCATGAATCTATGCATCATAACTAACTACTGGCTAGTAATGTTCATAAAATTCTCCTTTCATCTTTTCTATTTATGTACGTGCTGACAATGGCTGAGGTTTTTAAATAAATGAATATTTCAGCCAATTATCTTTTCCCCCCCCTCAAAATTGCTAGTCTACAGTCATTGGCTAGGAAGGATCAATTTTCTTTACTGTTCTATCTGAAAAACTAGCTTGAAGTTTGGGTCCCTTCACCAAAATTCACAAAGAAGCAAATCTGGTAACTTCCATATTCATTTCCAAAGTTTGGGCAGAATTCATGTTTCCAAGTCACCATCGATTTTCTTTTTGGTCCGTTAGCCCTTAACTACTATTAATATCATGCTTGTAACATTTTCTCAATAATGCTATGAGCAGCATAATTCTGCATCAGAACTGTGATTCCCAATTTCGAAAGACACGTGTCCCCCTCCCCCTGAAATGAAATGAGATGTGCCTAATGCTACAGTTTTTCTCATGGTTTTAACATTTTTATTGAGTTATAAAATATTGTAAAATACAAAATACAAAAGTAAATAGAAAAGCAGTAGCGGGGAGGGGAAAGGGGAAGAAAAACGAGGAAAGATAGTGGAAAAAAAAAAGAGAAGGAAAAGAAGCAACGACTTCTGACTCTCTCTGCTTTAGTAAAATAAGACATTAACATGAAATTGCAACTTTTTGCTTTTTACATGATAATATGAACCAAGCGATTTCTATAAAGATCTATCAGTCTAACTGGTAAAACCCAAAGTCAAAGTTTCATTCTTTTCCATTTCAAGCACAAAGTTCAGAAGTGGCCTCCATGTGGAAACAAAAGTACTTGGATTCTTTTCTTTAATTGGAGTAGTCAATGCTACATAGTTTTTCTCTATTTTTATTTTCAGGGTTGGATTGATAACTTCAACAACATAAGTGGCTCCTTTGTCTCGGTAAGTAGAGTAGTGATGGGATTCAAAAAAAATTATTACTGGTTTCTTGGGCGTGGCTTGGTGGGCGTGGTATGGCTTTGTGGGCATGGCAGGGGAAGGTTACTGCAAAATCCCCATTCCCTCCCCACCCCACTAACCTGCTTTCCAGCTCCGTTCTCCTGTGCAGGGCAACAAAAGGAGACCCAGCCGATCAGCTGGGACTCAATGGGAGGCAGAGAATAGATGGGGGCAGGGCCAGTCAGAGGCGGTATTTGCCGGTTCTCCAAATTACTCAAAATTTACACTACTGGTTCTCCAGAACTGATCATAGAACATAGAACAACAGAGCTGGAAAGGACCTTGGAGGTCATCTAGCCCAACCTTCTGCTTGAGCAGGACGGTCTATTCCAAATATGGTCAGAACCTGCTGAATACCACCTCTGAAGTAGAGATGAGATTCAGGTCTCCTGAATCTTAGGGCAGCAAAAGAAGGAAACCACGAGAACCAAAGCTTGAAGCTCAGCTGTGAAGAGATGGTGGCAGAACCCTTACAGAGCATAGACCAATCCAACAGCTCACAACTCTGCCCTTTTAGCTTTTTGAACAATTATATCCATCAACACACTGAAAGAGCAGGTTCTGTGAATGGAAGAAGTGGAAAGTGTTCTTTCCCAGTTCCTTAGTATACAAGTAGTCCTCGACTTACAACCACAACTGAGCCCAAATGTTTGTTGCTAAGTGAAACATTTGTTAAGTGAAATAGAATAGAATAGAATAGAATAGAATTAGAATAGAATAGAATAGAATAGAATAGAATAGAATAGAATTAGAATTAGAATTAGAATTAGAATTAGAATTAGAAATAGAAATAGAATAGAATAGAATTAGAATTAGAATTAGAATTAGAATTAGAATAGAAATAGAATAGAATAGAATAGAATAGAATAGAATAGAATAGAATAGAATAGAATAGAATAGAATAGAACAGAACAGAACAGAACAGTGGTGGCTAACCTTTTGGGGCTCCTGTGCAAAAAACTGTGCTTGTGCTTGCGTGCCACCACCCAGAAGGCAATGCGTGCCCCCCTCGCCCCTATACATGCACGCACGATCCCCAACCACCACCCCACCACACCCTTACCTGCACTGTGCCTCACAGCTGATTTTCAGCGGGTTTGAGGCCTTTTTCAGCCTCCCAAAGGCTTGAGGAAGGCTTCTACAGGCTTCTACAAGCTTTGTAGGCCAAAAACTAGCCCCATTTTGGCATTTCCGGTATTTTTGGAAAAACAGGAAGTGACAAAGCGGGGCTAGTTTTCAGCCTGCAAAGCCTGTAGAAGCCTTCCTCAAGCCTTTGGGAGGCCAAAAAAGGCTTCAAACCTGCCGAAAATCAGCTGTAAGACACATGCATGCGCAGTGAGGTAAGTTTGCCTGCAGCTCATGGTCTCCACCTCTCCTAAGCCACAGGAACAGAGTCTTTCAGTCAATTGTATCTTTTTATACTTGCCGTACAGGACGACTGATTGGAAATGCGAGAGAAAATGCTTTCCGATTTATCTGCTGCAGAATTCAAATCTCAAAGTACACAAACTCTATGCTACGTAAGGAAATCAAAGGATATGTCCTGTGTTAATTAATGTCTTCTCTATTTCTAGATCGGCAAAGGGATTTTGCAGACTGTAAAATGCAATCCAGCTTTCGTAGCTGATATTATCCCAGTAGATCTCGCTATCAACTTAACCATTGCCGCTGGCTGGTACATTGCAGTGCATAGGTGGGGCCTCTTTGTTGATCGAGAGATAGGCCATTGAAGCAGAATGATTTTTTTCCCCAAGGCTGCAGGTAGTAAGGAGCTGCCAAAATTGCAATTCCCCATATCCTCATAGAGGTCTTTAAAGCTTTCTGAAAGCCCAATAGTGCCTCCTATAGGCAGTGGTGCATTCACAAGCAATAGCAATAGCATTTAGACTTATGTACCACTTTACAGTGCTTTACAGCCGTCTCTAAGTGGTTTACAGAGTCAGCCTATTGCCCGCAACAATCTGAGTCCTCATTTTAGTGACCTCTGAAGGACAGAAGGCTGAGTCAACCTCGAGCCTGGTGAGATTCAATCTGCCAAATTGCAGGCAGCCAGCAGTCAGCAGAAGTAGCCTGCAGTCTACCACTGCACCACCGTGGCTCATATGTTCCATCACAAGATCCATAATATTGGCTTCTGCCTTGTGAGAGAAGCCAGCATACCTACAGTCTTCATTGCTGGGGTTTCTTTCCTGGGAACAGGTGAACGCTGCCATTTTTTACAATGTTATCGGGAGCACCTGAACAGAGCTCACAGGCAGCATTATTACAACAACTCAGTAATAATTTCAAGGGCAGAAATCACTAGGAGGAAGAGGAAGGCTAATTCTCCTTCTTTTGCTCAGTTTGTATTTCAAAGTGTAGAAAGTCAGCACCGACCCTCCTAGAAGAATGAAATATTTTGAGGAATATTTTTTTTAAAGGCAGAATATTATATTATAATGATCTAAGTGCCAGAGCCCACTGTAACTACATATCCAAAAAGGCATTGAGAGTTGTTAACCGAATCCTGCGTAGCTTTTTCTCCGGTAATATCACACTACTAACTAGACTAGAACATACAAAACATTTGCTAGACCAATACTTCAATACAGCTCATCAGTCTGGAAGCCGCATTACATATCAGATATTAATACAGTCAAGAAAGTCCAGAAATATTTCACAAGAAGAGTTCTCCACGGCTCTACTCGTTGCAGAATACCTTATGCCACCAGACTTGAAATGTTATACATAGACAAGCTAGAACTACGTTGCCTTCGGTCCGATCTAAGTATAGTACATAAAATTATCTACTGTAATGTCCTACCTGTCAATGACTACTTCAGCTTCAACCACAACAACACAAGAGCACACAATAGATACAAACTCAAGGTAAACTGCACCAAATTCGATTGCAGGAAATACGACTTCAGCAACAGAGTGGCCAATGTCTGGAATACTCTACCTGACTCTGTGGTTTCTTCCCCAAACCCCAAACACTTTAACCTTATACTGTCTACTATTGACCTCACCCCTTTCTTTAAAAAAAAAAAAAAAAACCATTTTATTTTGGTTTTCACAAAACACGGAAAAATAAAACACCTCTTTTTAGTGAACAGCTTGGTTCCAGGTTTTCAAATTTCCATACAGATATAATCTCAGTTACATATTCATCTTTCATATTTCATATTGAATTTCATATCTTATCACTACTTTAAAAATTCTTTATTATTTTTTTCCCCCAGGCTTATTTTATAGCTCTCTCAGTCATTTCTAAATCTATTGCATATCCTTTTCAAGGATTTCATATTTTCAAAATAATTATACTTATACTTATATCTGTCCTGTGTACAATTTCAATCCATATCCACATTTCAAAAATTACAAAACAAGGTTTCCTCTATAATTGCCAATTAGTGTGTCACCTTCATATCTTACAGTTGATTCCCTTTCACATCCCATTAAATATTCTACTTCTAAATTATCCCATTAAACAATTATAATTTCCATCACCTAATATATTATAATGTAAATCCCATTTTTAGTCAGATTCTGCATGGTACTTCCCCTTTAAATTACCTCTAAACAATTTTAAGTTTAAAAGAAATAAAAATAAATAAAATGGAAGAAAATAATGAATCAATTCAAATTCATCCTAACCCCTTTCCTAAGAGGTCTATCCTATTGTTTCTTTTTTTATTCATATCCATTTCATGTATTCATAAGCATGCTTATACTTATACCTGTTAACTAATACTCGCTTGACAAAATAAATAAATAAAATAAATAAATAAAATATTTCCATCAAAGGGAGAAATGAAGAAACATATATATTTTTAGAGGCAGGAAGCAGCCCCAGTCTCCCTGCCCCCAAGCAGAAACTGAGGAGGCCATCTTTTAGAAATGCAGATTTGGTAATCCATTCAAGACAGGATCAGTGGTGGCATTCTACTGGTTTGGCCCGGTTCGCCTGAACCAGTAGCTCCGAAGATCATCTATGAGCAAACCGGTTCGCTCCGACGATCAACTGCTGGGCCCTCCCACCCACCGCGGCTCTCTACTGACCTTTATTTCCTGCTTTTCAACCTCAGCTGCTTTGCACAGCACAGATGATTGCCGCACGTCAGCTGTTTTACACACAGGGCTTTCAGCAGAAGGTCAGTTGCAAACATTGTGCATGCTCAAATTGTGCATTTGGCACACGCAAATGATGTGTGCATGTGCAAACCGCACATTCACACCAAACCGGTAGAAAACCTTTTTGAAACCCAGGGGTGGGATTCTACAGGTTCGCACCTATTCACTAGAACCGGTTGTTAACATTCTAAGCAGTTCAGAGAACTGGTTGTTAGAAGAAATTACTGGCCTAATCCTGTAAGGAAGGCAGGAAGGAAACATTCTGGGGTTGCTTACAGAAACTGCCTCTCCATTAACCCTTATTACATTCTTGGCAGGTCTGGACTTCCTGTCTCAGGAACATCTCTGGAGTTTTTTTCTCCTCCTTTGCTGGTACTTTGTTTGTGTGGAGTGACCATTCAAAGTTAGAATGGCTCTGAAAAAAGTGACTTATGACCGTTCTTCACACTTACGACTGTTGCAGCATCCCCACAGTCATGAGAGGCCAGGCGAGGAGGTGCGTGCCTCGATGTGAGTGATAATGAGTTGGCCATACCCAGCCAGTCACATGATCACCAAGTCACACCCACCAACTAAGCCACGCCCATAGAACCGGTTGTTAAAAATTTTGAATCCCACCCCTGTTGAAACCCACCACTGGACAGGATATTTTGAAACATCCTGCAGCAAAGTCCAAACAAAGGCAGATTGGTAGGATTAGCCCTCACTCAAGATGCAACACAGGTCGAAATCCATTAAGCCACAATAGGAATTTTGCCCAACACCCTTTCAGAACACAAGCCCCTTCATTGCACCATTCCAGAGCAGTCTGAACTTCAACCAAACTTAGCTCAGACAAGCACCTAGGATTTGCATTCCCTCTTTTGCCTATAGAGCCAGCTATGACCCCTACATAACCCCTACATGGCCCTATAGGAATCTGACAACAGCTAATAAAATACATGTTCTTGCACAGGAGCAGGAAGCTCAAGTGCAAAGCCCAAAGAAAGTATAACTTCCCCTCCCATTCTCAACTCCATTTTGTCAGCTGACCAGAATCACATGTTTCTACATCAAATAAATGGACCCTCTTTCCAATCAGTCTCCAGCCTCCATTTTATTTCCAGTGCTTTCTCCTGGCTTGGAACTGAGCCAGATGGATATTTCTTCCAACAAAAGTCTGGAAAAAAAAAACCTTTCATGGACATAGACTCCGATGGCTCTAAAAGAATTTTAGAGGGGAACTCTGGGTCCAAAACCTCAAGGGAAGAAAACAAGCTTGAGTCAAGCAAAGACTGGATTGCTTGAACATTGGAGCATTTCCTATCTGGGATCTGAATGTGATCTGCTGATCACTCCCTTTGTGGTCCTGATACAGACCAAACAGAAAACGATTTCATATAGAAATGTCTGGGAGGGGGAGAGGGAGAGGGAGGGGAGAGGGGAAGGCAAAACCAAAACAAGAGTGGCTGGGATGAAAAACGTGTCCCTTTTTGTGTGTGATGTTTGAAGCTCCAATATGGTGGAGCTTCAATAAAGAAGCTTGTCTTTTTAACCTGCTTTGCAAACACCTCTGGTTTTGCTATAATTTTGGATGTATGGTATATAATCCCACTTATATACACCACTATAACAAATAACATTTTCCCCAAATTTTATTGATTTTTTTATTGATTACATTTTTTAGTCCTTAATAAACATCGTGTTGTCTGGGAATTTAATTTGCTTAACAATTCTGATTATATTCTTAATCTCCACCCCTTTCTTTCCAACCACTGGCAAAATAAAATCCATATTTGATAGTATTCTGTGTCTTATTTTTGCTAAATTTTCAGTGTCAATCTATCCATTTCTGCAGTCTAGTATCTTCTTAATTATCTCTTCATCTCGCAGTGTTTCTTCATTTTTCCAATATTGTGGAAAAATAATCCTTGCTGCTGTTACAATATGTAATATTAAATACATACTTTTCTTATCTAATTTTTCTGATATTATACCTAATAAAAACAGTTCAGGTTTAAAATCTACATGATTTTCTATCATCTTTTCTAGCAACCTGTGTATCTTTGCCCACTTTTTTTTTTTTTAGCACAACTCCATCACATACAATGTGCCCGTCTTTTGATTACATTTCCAACATTTGCTAGACACATTTTTAAACATATTAGCTAACATACCAGGTGGTAAATGCCATCTAGAAAACATTTTCTATAGATTTTCTTTATAAGAAGTTGCCACTGTTATAGTTCCTTTCCCATAATTCCTTTTGCCATTTCTCTACTTCTATGTTATAACCAAAGTTTTTTCCCCCATTGTACCATTTTATCTTTTATTTGTTCATTCTCCATTTTTAAATTTAACAAAAAGTTACAAATAACATATTAATACATTTGGTGTATTATCTGAAACCTGAGTTGTCTTTTATTTCCATTCTTTTCAGACCAGAATCCCTCCTGATTTTCAACTGCACCTCGGGTAGCTTCAACCCATTATGTTGGGGAGAAATAGGTGAGTTTTCTTTCTAGCAAAGGGACAGAGATGATGGTTTGCTCTGTTACCCAGGGGTTGGATTCTGCCAGTTTGGACTGGTTTGAATGAACCAGTACTTCTGGTGATCAGCTGGCCCCGCCTACCACCCCTGCCCTAGTCCAATGGTGGCTAACCTTTTTGGGCTCCTGTGCCAAAAATTGTGTGTGCGCTTGCACACTCATGCTCGCATCCCAGCACCCAGAAGACAATGTGCCCCCTCATGCCCTCTCTGCATGTGCGCACAATTTCAGCTGGTTTGAGGCCCTTTTCAGCCTCCCAAAGGCTTGACGAAGGCTTCTGCAGGCTTTGCAGGCTTTCATCACTTCCTGTTTTTCCAAAAATACCGGAAGTGACAAAACGGGACTAGTTTTTGGCCTGCAAAGCTTGCAGAAGTCTGCAGAAGCCTTCCTCAAGCCTTTGGGAGGCCGGAAAAGGCCTCAAACCTGCCGAAAATCAGCTGTGAAGTGCGCACATGCGCAGTGAGGTAAGTTCGCCTGCAGCTCGCGTGCCAGCACAAATGGCTCTGCATGTCACCTGTGGCACACGTGCCATAGGTTCACCATCACAGCCCTAGTCTGTCCTATATTTTCACATTTTGCAGCCCAGCTGATTGGCGTAGCAATCCACTGTGCTGCGCCTCAGCTGTTTTACTCACTGGGGCTGCAGCAGAAGGCACGTTTTAGAGCTGTTTTCAAATGCTGTGCATGCTCACTGAACCGGTTGTTACACCAGTTGAATCCCACCACTGGTATTACCTTTACAAACAGCAAGGGCTGGGAGTTGGAAGAGGCATCTGGTTGTTTCTTCACAACTTCTTCTCACTATGTAGCTCACTAAAATTCATCTACGTGTTTATTGAGAGTTTTGCAGCAATAATTCAGCGCCAGAAAAATAAACACAGATGGCTGGAGCTTCATTTAACATCTTTATAAACGTAAGTAGATTTTACAAACCAGTTGTAGATTTCTCCAACATGGAGCAAACTCAGACAGAAACATGTTGCAAGTTCAGAGCAGAGCTCCAGCCTTCAGCGAGCAAACAAGTTAGTTTCTTCTTCAATAGACCGACTCAGAGCTCAACATAGCTGCAGAGTTGCGGAGCTTAACATAGAGCTATGCCTAAGTTACTTTTAGTTTCAGTTTCCAGCCTAGGCTAATTCTAGTTTCAGTTTCCAAAACAGTCCTTATTGGCTGATTTAGTTGCTATGCCTGTTCATTGGCTGACCTTGTTACCAAGCTCTATTCCAGTTCATGAATATACTCTGACAGTGTTGCCTTCAGTCTGAAATGTCTCTGCCTCTCTATCTTCTCAAACTCCGCTTCCCTGAAAGGCTCCAGACCATGGGAGAATTTAAAGGTTTTTTTAAATTAAAAAAAACCTAAAGTTTAAAACTTTAAACTTAACTTTTTAAAAAAATTAAAGTTTTTTGTAGATTATAATTTGGGATGTATTTCACAAGTCCTTAACATTTTTTCGCCATATTTTAATTCAGAAGAATGTATCCGGTCCCATTCATCTGCTGCAGAATTCAAATCTCAAAAGTTCATAAACACTATATTAAATAAGAAAATCAAGTTAGAGTTAGAATTCTTTGTTGGCCAGGCACAACAAAGTGATCTGTGTGATCAGGCACACAAAAAATTTGTCTCTGGTGCATAAGCTGTCAGTGTGCATTCAACAAGGGTTTTATCATAGTCATTATAAAAATATGTTTATTATAAACTTAGACATTGACTAAATAAAATAAGGGAGGCAAATGACTCTGCAATACCACAGCAATAATACTACCATGTTTTCCCAAAAATACGACCTACTCAGAAAGTAAGCCCTAGCTTGATTTTTACACATGCACCCAATATAAGCCCTACTCCCAAAATAAGCCCTAATAAAGACCCCCACCCATTCCAGGGTTCACAGGTAAAAATTAAGCTAGGGTAGGGATGGGTTGTGTGGAGCGGCCATATTACTTAGCTTTGAACAGTTGCATCCAGGCAACCAGTTACACCTCAGCCCATTTCTTCTGCAGCCAGCAAGGCTTTCCCAAAGGCCTCTGTAGCTGATAGCAGAGGTTTGGATCGATCCAGAACTCTGTTATGGACTACAGAGGCCTTCAGGAAAGCCTTGCTAGTCAAAAGAGTTCCTGAAGGCCGGGGGCAACATGCACAAGTGAGATCAGTCAGTGGATGACATCTCTCTCGAAAATAAGACCTGGTGCCTTTTTTGGTAACAAAAAAATATATAAGGCAGGGTCTTATTTCTGGGGAAACACAGTAATCAGTGGGACTTGCCTGTAGGAAGAGCCGTTCCTTACAGGCAGGGCCTCCATTGCCACTTCATGATCTTTTCTAAATTATATATGACTAATAACCACATCTGGTTTCCTGATGTTCAAAGAACTTTGCCTTCATAAATTCACATGTCCCATCAATTGTCATTTTTTCCATGTAATTACCTCACCGGAAGCACTGTCTGTTTTCTACAATTTCGCAGGAATCCACGTGAAAAATTCATTTGAAAAAAACCCACTGGAGAAACCCTTCAGAATACCAAATATAACCATGACCTCCAGCTATTTGACCCATCAATACAGGACATTTGTCCATCACACCATCCCTGCTTTTCTCTGTGACCTGTATCTGCAACTGACTGGAAAGAAGCCATGGTGAGATTGGATCTAAATTGTGGGGTATAGGGGACGGTTCCAAAATAATTCCAGATAACCATTTTAGGGAAGTGCCCTTAAGAATCTGGAAGACATTTTTCCAAGGAGGACTACCTTCTCCATCAATTTGACAGCTTTGGAGATTTATTAGAAGAAAGACTGGATTGACTTGCAGCTTTGCTGATTGCTGTATGTACAAATACCTCATAATTTTTTTTTTGTCTTTTAGTGACCCTGTAATTCCTTGCATCGGGGTGGAGTCGGGGCAACTGAATAGAGCAGAGTGTTTACTGGCCAGATGCCCTTCCTGTCACCAATGCAGAGTTCACAGCTGATATTTACTCATTGTGCCCATACCTGCTTTGTTACCTAGGATCGAACTCACAGCCTCCTGATTGTGAGGCAGAGCTCCACCTCTAGGCCACTGCATCACTCCAAATACCTCACAACTATCAGGATAATAATTCCTCCCAACATCTTATAAACAGAAACCATTGCAAATTAAAAAAAATCAATTAATTAAATTAACCTGTAGGAGCCAATGGAGATGGCCTTCAAGAAACAAGACTTCCTTGCATGCCCAGCAGTGTATCTTCAGAATGGGATCTGTGAATGTCTCTGAGAAAGGCATCCAAGCCTTGGGTAGAGCCTAGTGAAGCAGTGGCCCCCAACCTTTTGGGTACCAGGGACAGGTCCATGAGAGAGGTTTTTGTATGCTACTGTTCTGACCCACGCCCTTTTCCAACAAATCAAATACAATCCAAAGGGAACAGAAACCTTTTAATGCTTCTGCAAAATAATTAGCTGTGATAAGCACAAGCCTTGCCAAACTGTGCGAGACTTGCCAAAAGGTAACAGACAAGAAATAATTTGCAATACAAGAATCTTCAAATACAAACTCAGGATACTGGAATGTCCACGAGGCTGGAGTTTCAAAACGTCTTTGCCTTCTGCAAAGAACGTTCACTTCATAGCTGGCTTTTATCTTCTTGGAGGAGGGGCCATTACCTTGCAGCCTTACTCCCGAGTCGCCCGTGCTGTTGTAGTTGCTCTTTCCTCCGAGCAACCCTGCGCACATGTGCACTTGGCACAGGCTCCTTGGGAACCTCCTCATCACTGCTGCCAGCCCCCACAATCTCCGAAGGCAGCAGTCCACTCCTTAATGGTCCTGGCTCCTCATCTGAGTCCTTGCTCTCCTCAGCCGTCCGCACCTGCTTCCGGCTAACCACAACAGCTACATCCCATGGATGGGGTTTTGCTTGTTTGCATGGACTGGTTTCTAGCATTTGTGGTTGGAGTCCCTTGTAATAGAGGATAGCCCACCTTAGATCTTAGAGCAGGGGTTCCCAACTGGGGTTGCTCGCACCCCCTGGGGGTAGGAGATGATAATCCAGAGGGTGAAAAAACCTGGGTTTAGAAGTTTCAAAATTATAATGTATATGTTGTGATCTGCCAGTGGAGCTGGTGGCAGACTCGGACAGTGTAGAGGCTAAGGAGAGGAACATGGGCCAGTCTTGGAGTCTGGGGAAGGCTCTGATGAGGACTCTGCATTGGCGGCAGAGATGGGGCTAGGGCCATCTGACAGTTATCAGCTGCCTTCGGAGTCAGAGATCAGTGGGGTAGAAGAACAGCTGGAGCCTGTTCCCAGTGTGCTCATGTGCAGAGCTGCCAGAAGAAAGGAACAGTTAAGGAACAAAGGTCGACTCGAGAGTAAGGGCACAGATGGATGATAAATGGCCCCTCCCATAGGGAATAAAGAGGAGCGAAAGGGGAGTGGTGTTTGCAGGAGACAATTAGTTCAATTCATTAAGTTGAAGATCTGTTCCTGACTCCTTGCCAAGTATTGTCTGCTACAGCATGGCATTTGGAAGATATCAGCCTGGCAACGCTCCAAGCCTGATAAAGGCCTGTGATTGTAAATCACCATTGAAAGACTGTTTGCTGGGACTTTGCTGGAGAGGAATTCCCTTTAACCTAAATAAAAGGGGTTTTATTGGGACGAGGAGTCTGCTCAGTGGTGGTATGCTATCGGTTTGGCCCGGTTCTACTGAGCCAGTAGCAGCAATGAGCAGCGGAGACCGAATCAGTTCTCTCCACCACGCTGCTTTTGGGCCCACCTGGGCTCCCATACTCACCTTTATCCTCTGAATTTGAAACACAGCTGCTTTGCGCGGCACGGAATAGTGCTGCGCGGCAGCTGCTGAAGCGACCAGGGATCGTGCAGGCTTGCAGGAGGGTGAGTTAGAACGCCTCTGCCCCTGCGCAAAGGGCTGTTTGGCATGTGCATGCACACAAGCCACACCCACTGAACCGGTAGTGAAAAGTTTTTTTTTTTTTTTTTTTTGTGGGGTTTTTTTTTGTTTTGGGGTGGGGTTTTTTTTTTTTTTTTTTTTTTTTTTTTTTTTTTTTTTTTTTTTTTTTTTTTTTTTTTTTTTTTTTTTTTTTTGTTTTTTTTTTTTTGTTTTTTTTTTGGGGGGGGGGGGGGGGGGTTTTTTTTGTGGGGGGGTTTTTTTTTTTTTGGTTGTTTGTGGGTGGTTTTTTTTTTTTTTGTTTTTTTTTTTTTTTGTTTTGTTTGGTTTTTTTTTTTTTTTTTTTTTTTTTTTTTTTTTTTTTGTTGGGGGGGGGGTTTTGGGGGTTTTGGGGGGGGGGTTGGGGGGGGGGGGGGGGGGTTTTTTTTTTTTTTTTTTTTTGTTTTGGGTTTGGGGGGGGGGGGGGGGGGGTTTTTGAATCCCACTACTGAGTCTGTTTCATCATCTTGGGATTATATGCATATAATTATTTATTTTTATGTCAGAAGCATTCTAGGGGTTCAGGGTGTAGAAGACATTGGGACGCCCTGTCCTAGAGGGTTGTGGCACCAAGGACTTTCCAAATTATCCCCTGCTCTGTTGTTTTGAGGTAGGATGCTAGGATCCTAGCTGTTTGAGATGTTTCTATTCTGTCTTTCAGGATGATGAAGCTATTTACTCGCTTGGAGAAAGTCATGAGTCTCCTTGAATATTTTATCAGTCATTCCTGGGATTGGAACTCCGAGAATACAAACATGTTGATGAAAGAGCTCAATCCAAAAGACAAGAATGTAAGAATCTTTATTGAAGCATCCTCATGGATATTTAAAATACGTATTCAGGCTAGATTCCGGTTGCTTTCTGAAAGGACAAATTCCTTCCTCAGAGCTCTGTGAAAGTGGTCAGTCCAGTGGTGGGATTCAAACGTTTTTTACTACCTGTAAAAAATGTTCTCTATGGGTATGGCTTGGTGGGCGTGGTGTGGTGTGGTGGGCATGGCAAGGGAAGGTTACTGCAAAATCCCCATTCCCTCCGCACCCCACTAACCTGCTTTCCAGCTCTGTTCTCCTGTGCAGGGCAACCAAAGAAGACCCAGCCAATCAGCTGGGACTCAATGGGAGGCAGAGAATAGATGGGGTTGGTGGGGCCAGTCAGAGGTGGTATTTACCGGTTCTCCAAACTACTCAAAATTTCCACTACCAGTTCTCCAGAACTAGTCAGAACCGGCTGAATACTACCTCTGGGTCAGTGCCTGTAACGATGTGTGGGAAAGACCTTGGGAGACAGGGTGAAGAAATGTTACATAGAGAATGGTCAGATAAGAGGCAACATAGTCCATGGCTACAAAGTGAGTGGGACAAGAGGTGCAAAATGTAGAGAAAAGTAAAGTTCTACATTTAGGCAAGAAAAACCAAAAGTACACATATAGACTGGGTGAAACCAAACTCAATAGCAGTAACTGGGAGAGGGATCTTGGAGTCTTAGTGGACAACCAGCTAAATATGAGCCAGCAGTGTGCAGCAACAGCCAAAAAAGCTAATGCAATCCTAAGTTGCATTAACAGAGGGATACAATCGAGATCAAGTGAGGTACTAATACCACTCCATAAAGCCTTAGTAAGACCACACCTAGAATACTGCATCCAGTTTTGGTCACCACACTATAAAAAAGATGTTGAGACTCTAGAAAAATACAGAGAAGAGCAACCAGGATGATGAGGGGACTGGAGACGAAAACATACGATGAATGGTTGCAGGAACTGGGCTTGGCTAGTCTAGTGAAGAGAAGGACCAGGGGAGATAGCAGTCTTCCAATATTTGAGGGGCTGCCATAGAGAGGAAGGGGTCAAGCTATTTTCTAAAGCACCTGTAGGCCAGACAAGGAATAATGGATGGAAACTGAACGAGAGATTTAACCTGGAAACAAGGAGAAACTTTCTGACAGGGAGAACAATCAACCAATGGAACAGAAGTTGCCCTCGAAAGTTGTGGGAGCTTCATCACTTGAGACTTTCAAGAAGAGATTGGACTGCCATTTGTCAGAAATGGTGTAGTGTCTCCCGCTTGGGCGGGGGTTGGACTAGATGACCTACAAGGTCCCTTCCAACTCTGTTAAACGTCTGTTAAAAAGACCCTCCTTAGATTTTGGCCTATAAAAGAGAAAGCAGGAGAACTATACTCTCAAGCTTGCAGGTTTCTGCTAATGTAGTTTACCATGAAGCAGAATTATCTTATCTGGTCATATTTCCTGCGTGGTTTACCTATAAAGGAAGACAGTTCCAGAGTTAAGGACAAGGGTAAATTTGAACATTTCTTTTGTAATAAACAAACAAATAAATAAATAAATATCTAATTGAGGAAATGGACACCCACATACAGCCGCTCCTTCACTGATAATTCAGTGTGCAAAAGAAAGTCAAGAAAAAAATTACCTGGAACTCCTCAACATCTACCTAACCATTTTTTTTCCACTTCTGTATATCTGTAATGATTCTCCATCATCCAGGTCAAGGTTGTCCCAGTGGTGCTTTTTCAGGAGGCAACTGGACTTCCTTGTTTTTTCTTTTGAAGACGTTTCGCTTCTCATCCAAGAAGCTTCTTCAGCTCTGGCAAGATGGTGGGGAATGGAATGATTTATATTCCTTCCAGACAGCTGGTCATTTGCACCCTTTTAGAGGGTTGTTGAGGCCACTTGGAGGTTTCTCTGTGTCCTCAGGGTCACTCTGAGTAGCGCAAATGATTCCTGTAGTCTGCAATTTTTTCTCTGGAAATCCATTCCTACTGCTGCACCATTCAAAAGGTGTTCATCCCAAATTGTAAATCTAAAAGTCTGTAGAACCATCTTCAAAGAAATACAACAAAGTCCAGTTGCCTCCTGAAAAAGCACCTTTGGGACATTTTTTAAACTTTCCCCCCACATTTTTCACTTATCTTGGCTAGTCTCAGATATGAAAAATATCTGAGAGGCCTGGAGTCCTGCTCTGATTAATGAGGAATTTTCTTCTCCAAAGCTAAATTGATTTTTCAGAAGTCATTTCATATAATATTCAGCGTAAATCAAGAATGAAATAGTCCTTCTACCCTTCTTTGATATTGTCCTCTCCCTTTTATTCCAGTTATTCTCCTTTGACGTTTGTCAAGTGACTTGGTCAGAATATATAAAAAATTACTGCTTAGGAACTAAGAAATATTTGCTGAATGAAGACATGGCTGGAATTCCTGCCGCCCAACAGTATATCAGAAAGTAAGTGTCTATGGAGATTCTCAGTCCTCCAGGTCATGGTTGTTCCAAAGGTGCTTTTTTCAAGAGGCAACTGGATTTTCTGTTTTTTTTTTCTTTTTTGGTTTCGCTTCTCATCCAAGAAGCTTCTTCAGCTCTGACTGGATGGACTGGGTCAGTGGCGGGATTCAAATAATTTAACAACCGGTTCCCTGCCCTAATGGTTTCTTCCAACAACCAGTTCACCAAACTGCTCAGGAAGTTAACAACCGGCTCTCCCGAACTGGTGCAAACTGGCTGAATCCCACCACTGAACTGGATCCTACCATTCCCCACCATCCAGTCAGAGCTGAAGAAACTTCTCAGGTGAGAAGCGAAACGTCTTCAAAGAAAAACCAGAAAGTCTAGTTGCCTCATGAAAAAAGGGCCTTCGGGACGATCAGAAAGTAAGGTATATACAATACAATCTTGTATGTTAACTTTCACTACCTGAAAGCAGGTGCTTTCAGGGAATGAAATTGCGTTTGGTCACCACAAAGCATGCTGTGAAATACTTTTGGCCTGAATGTCACACACAGTTTGGAGTGACATATTGTGTATGGTGGGGAGAGGTCTTCTCTCCAGAGAAAAATACATCAGGACAAAGAATCAAGCAGAACCAGGAAACACAGCTGAATCTATAGATAGATACAGAATTGAAAGTATAAACATTAATCCGGTACTCCTTGGTTGCGGCTCTTTTCTGCATTTCTGCATTTCCCTTGTTTTAATCACTTGAAGACAGTGTGTAACCAAGGCTGCTCGAGAGCCTTCTCTGTTTCAGAGATAAAGTAGACTTGAATCACAATATTGACAATAACAATCCTAAGAAAGGATTATTACTGTTAGACAGAATCCCATTATGCTATCATCCACGGTCAGGGATGGGTTTTAAATTTTTTAGCAAAAATTTAGTTCTCTGACCAGTTACTGGGTGGGCGTGGCCATGGTGGGTGTGGCTAGTCAGCCTCCTGCATCATAGTGGGGGGGGAGGATTTTTGCCCTCCCCAGGCTCCGGAGGCTTTCCTCGAGCTTCCAGGAGGGCGAAAATGGCCTCCCTGGGTTCCGGAGGCTCTCTGGAAGCCAGAAACAGGCCCAGTGGTGGGATTCAAAAGTTTTTACTACTGGTTCTGTGGGCATGGCTTATTTGGTGGGCATAGTTTAGGATGACCTGACTGGGTGGGCGTGGCTTGGTGGCCATGTGACTGGGTGTGGCCAACTCAATGTCATTCACATAAAGGGGTGTCTCACCTGGCCCCTCCCCTCTTAGCCATTCCTTGTCCATACCCAGCCTCAACTTATCTATAGTTCTTCTTGAGGGAATTCCCCGTTAGGAGAATGAGCGCACACAGGGAGACGTAGTGAGAGTGGTGAAGAATAACACACAACCAGCACACAGATACACTGTATAGTAAAATGTAGGTTTTTACTTCCAGTAAAACAGTTAAGCAAAGTTCAACAAAGAGTCCAAGTCATTCACGGTTAAAGCAGTCAGTTTTTAGTCCAGGGATAATCCAAATAAAAAAGTCCAGTATCATAAACAGTTCAGTAATAGACTTACATCAAATCCAAGAATAACAACGATCAGTAACAGTCAATAAGGAAAAATGCAGGAACAGCAACACTCTCAACAACAGGACAGGACTAAACAACCCAGGTTTCTGGCTCCATCTTATGGCTGTTTGAGGAACCACACCCAATTACAATTTTAGCATTCCCTTAAAGAGACAGTATTAAAATGTCTATCCTGGTTTATATATTTTCCAACCCAATTGTTAGGTGACTTACATTCCTAACAGTTCCATAAAAATGTTGTTCACTTTTTTTGACTTTATTATCTACGTACTATAGATGTACTTTTATGGACCACTGAAAGGAGGAAATGGCTCACATGCTTTGCCCAAGAGGATGATAGGCTGTAACAGGCTTTTAGGGAGCTGCCAGAAAGAGGGGGGACAATGTATTTTCCAAAGCAGGATGGAAACTGAACAGAGACAGAAGCAACCTAAAAGTAAGGAGAAACTTCCTGACAGTGAGAGCAATTAACCAGTGGAACAGTTTGCCTCCAGAAGTTGTGAATGCTCCAACACTGGACGTTTTTAACAAAAGACTGGACAGCCATTTCTCTGAAACGGTATAGAGTTCCCCCCCACCCCCCAAGGTCCCTTCTAAGTGCTATTCTGTTATTCTGACACCTCTATTCAGGACCTCTAGTCAGAATTTGGCACCCTCAGTTTTCCTGCCTGAGCAGGAGGATTTATTTGTTTGTTTGTTTGTTTGTTTGTTTGTTTGTTTGTTTGATTTGTCAATCGCTTACAAGATAATACGTATAAGTATATACATAGTTATGAATACATGAAATGGGTACATCTAAGAAAAATAAAAGAAGCAATAGGACAGGGATGGTAGGCACGTTGGTGCGCTTATGCCCCCTAGGTGCCCTCTAGGTTGGACTAGAAGACCTCCGTAGTCCCTTCCAACTCTGTTAAATGCACCTGTATTTATGCTCTGGACTATTGACATGTAAACCCTGAAAAATACCTGGGCAAAAGAAAGGCAATAAAATCACTCTAGGTGTAGGACAGTGTAAAATATTAATATATGATAAATAATGGAACAATTAAAAATAATAGCACAAAGTTTCTCCCCCTCTTCCTTCTTCATTTTTCTTTCTCTCTCTTTTTCTTTCTCCCCCTTCCTCTTTCCTTCTCTCTTTCTCTTCCTTCCTCTTTCTTTCTTTATTCCTATTTTTCTTTCTTTCTCTTTCTTTTTTCCTCTTTATTTCTTTCTCTCCCTTCCTCTTTCTTTCTTGCTCTTTCTTCCTTTCTTGCTCTTTCCTTCTTGCCCTTCCTTCCTTCCTTCCTTCCTTCCTTCCTTCCTTCCTTCCTTCCTTCCTTCCTTCCTTCCTTCCTTCCTTCCTTCCTTCCTTCCTTCCTTCCTTTCCTTCCTTGACTCACACACACATACACACATCTTTTCTGGGAAGAACTTATTGGGCAAACTCCAGAGCAGCGAGAGGTGGGACAATGAAGAAAGCAGCAGCCCCGGAACATCCATCCACCCTCCCTTTCGAAGGACGTGGGTGGCGGTGGCGGGGGGCAGGTGACCCAAAAGGCAGGGAGAAAGCGAACGGAAAGACTTTCTGTTCGCTTTCTCTGTGCTTGGTCTGGGGCTGAGGGGGTGGCAGAGGCAGGTGGGGGTACCCCGAAAGGGAGGCCGGGAACTCCTGGGGCTGCTTCCCATAGCCACGCTGTGGCCACCATTGTCCCCCTCCCACCCTCTGGACTGGCCCAAAAAAGACACCCCACCTTGGCCTCCTCCCACCTGGAAAGTCCCGGGCAGTGAGGGGGAGGCCCGAAAAGGCCCTGGGCAGTGGGGGGGGAGGTCCAGAAAGGCCCCGGGGGTGGGCGAGGGCCTAGCACGACACAGGCTTACTTGTGAACAGGGCAGGCAGATCAGGGCTGCTCAGTTGGGGTGCAGGCACCACGTGGGGAAGTCAAGTTAGGCAAGCCACAAGGGCCCAGTGTGCCACATAGGAAGGGAGGAGTGACTGGGCTGGGCAAGCAGCAGGCAGGTGAGCTGCGCAAGCGACCAAGCATCAGGTGGGTGGGGTAACTGAGTGACCGGGGACCAGGGACCCCGTTCGGGGGCAGGGCCGGCCAGAAGTCACTATCAGTTCTGCGACCCATGCCAAATTCTTGCTACTGAGTCTCCAGAACCGGTCAGAACCGACTGAATACTACCTATGTGTCTGATATTTAAATAGTAACATACTATTTAAGTACTGTATGTCACAACATAACTGTGGTTTCTATTCTCAGAAAATTTAGTGTTACAATATTTTGAATGATAAGTGATGGGTGGAAATTGAAATTGCTCTCTGGAGCTGCTACTAACTGCTCAGGCCTCCTTTCTAAGATGGATGAAGAAACCCTGTAAGAGAAGACTTTAAAATCTGAGCCACTCTTCTAATCATGTCATCCACTTTCCATCCTATTTCTCTAAATAACTATGATTATATGGGGTGGAACATAGCAGTTTGGCCTGAGATGGGATAGAAGAAAATATTTATCAATATGATTGGTATATGCTTCAACTGCCAAATAAAAACCCAGGGCAGTCCTAAGCTGCACCAACAGGGGGATTGTATCAAGATCGTGTGAAGTGCTAGTACCGATTTATATTGGTTTGGTAAAACCACACTTGGAGTATTTCTGGTCGCCACGATACAAAAAAGATGTTGACACTCTGAAAAGGGTGCAGAGAAAAGCAACACAGACGATTAGGGGACTGGAGGCTCAAACACATGAAGTACGGCTGCAGGAATTGGGTAGGTCTAGACTAATGAGGAGAAGGATTGGGGTGACATGATAGCAGTCTTCCAATATTTGAGCAGCTGTCATGGAGAACAGAGGATCAACTTCTTCCCCAAAACATCTGAGGGCAGGATAAGCAGGGGTGGGACTCTACCGGTTCTGACGAGTTCTATAGAACCAGTTGTTAACATTCTAAGCAGTTCAGAGAACCAGTAGTTAGAAACAATCTCCTTTTGTTTTTTTCCACCCTTATTACATTCTTGCCAGTCTCCAGAGACTTCCTGTCTCCAGAGCTTCTGGGGCTTGACTTTCTTAAAGGGGAAGGATTGTTTCAAGATTTTTACACTGCTGTTGGGAGGAAATACTTCCCTGGACAATCAGCACTTTGAAGAAATAATTGAATAATGAAGCAAGGCTTTTAGTGACAGGGAACCAAGATGAGTGACATTCAGCAAGGCTTCTTGGCTAGCTAGAAAGATTGACATTCAAACGTGAGTTTACATACCCTTTCTGAGTTTTGGTCTAAAACTGGTTTTTGGTGAAGGTTAATTCTGTGCTTGGCGACATTTAATCCTGTGTTTATTGATGGGATAATTTTCCCTATTCAGCTTTTTTTGGAAGGAAAATGGTTAATCTCTGTTCCTGAAAAGAAACTGGGTTGACAAATCTGGCTAGTTCCTGTGTCTATTTGTCTGGTAATTGGGTTAACAAGCAACAGCTACTATTGTGATTTAATTATTTGTATTGTGATTGAATTTTTTCCTGCCTCGTGGTTTCTTTTTCTCTCTGGGGTGGGGGTTTTCCTTCACTGCTTTAGTGGTATCTGGCAATGTCCTTTTGGGGTGTACTTCCAAGAGGCAGGATGCAAGCTTGGCACTGATTTTTTTTACTGCCTTTCTGGGGGGCATGTGATCTGGATAATTTCCTTAGAATATCTTGGAAGGTGAGTGAGACCAGCTGGTATCTTTAAGTGGTTCAAATGGATCTAATAATTGCTTCTCCTGGGTTGCTCTTTCTGGAGAGCTTAATTGACCTTTGGGTTTCACTTTATGAGCAAGAGTTGGCTGCTGATAGTTATCATTGCATTTTAACTATTTTAATTCCTCAAGGTGCTCGGGCACCCTGCCTGATCTGTAACTCCGGCTTGCAGGTATTTTTAATCTAATGATTGGTATTTAGGGCAGCTTTTTGCAAGCAAAGAAGCTTTTTGTATTTTTGTACAGGTAATCCTTGACTTACAACAGTTCATTTAGTGACCATTCAAAGTTTCAATGGCACTAAAAAAAGTGACTTATGACCATTTTTCACACTTATCACAGCTGCAGCATCCCCACTGTCATGAGATGCCAGACGAGGAGAAGTTCCCCTTGACATGAGTGATGTTGAGTTAGCCACACCCACCCAATCACATGACCACCAAGCCACACCCACCAACTAAGCCACGCCCACATAACTGGTTGTTAAAAAAACTGAATCCCACTCCTGAGGATAAAATGTAACTGATGGAAACCTATTAAGAAAAGATCCAACCTAGAATAAAAAGAAATTTCCTGACAGTGAGAAGAATTAATCAGTGGAACCACTTGCCTCTAGAAGTTGTGGCTACTCCCATTACTGGAGGTTTTCAAGAAGAGATTGGAGAGTCATTTGTCCAGAATGGTATACTGTTTTCTGCTTAAGCAGGGGGTTGGACTGATTGACCTCCAAGGTCCCTTCCAATACTGCATTTCTATTATTCCGTCCTGTTATTGATGTTCCATCATGCTCTCCATATTCCAGCTAGTGGTTGAGTTGTTTTGTGAATGATCTAGCATTGATATTTCAGCTTCTCTTCTTTCTCTTCTCTGCTTCATCAGGCTAAAGACCATTCACTGTGCACTGAAGGCCACCCTATTTGTGATCATCTGGCGTATATTCATTGCAAGATCCAAAGTGGCTCAAAATTTATGGTATTTTTTATTAAATCTCTGCTACAAGTTTTTTAGCTATGCTAGAGCTTCCAGCACCCTTAGAAATTGACTGTGCTTTTCTGGGAGTTGTTACTATGCCCTGGAAAGACCTTCATGACTTCAAATCAACTTTAGTATCTGTCTGCTTCAAGATATATTTCAACGGTTTAAGCATTCAACAGATAGCACAAGAGACTTACTCTAATCAGCACTACTAGCCCTACTACTATTAAATTATTGTTCACGATAAAATCTACCAGTTTTGTTCCATCCCAGTGTCCCAGCTGAAGCATGAAGATTGGCATTGGATATCTTCTACCCAGGATTACTGAATTGTATAATTTTCATACTGTACATGAAGTGATTTCTACAGCATTAACAAGGCTAAAGGTTTTGTTTCATAACAAAATTTTCACTCAGATTGAACATACAAACATGCAATCGATTAAGTGATGAAGGCTGCATTTTGGGGTGAGATCTTGCCTCTCGTCCATTTTTTCATGACTCACTATTTCTAAAGCCTAGAGATTAAATGCAGATTTCAGTACAATTCATCACATACAAAATGAGTACCTTGCACAGGCTTAAAATGGCTTTATGAGCCATGGTGGCGCAGTGGTTAGAACACAGTACTGCAGGCTACTTCTGCTGATTGAAAGCTGCCTGCAGTTTGGCAGTTGGAGTCTCACTGATTCATGGTTGACTCAGCCTTCCATCCTTCCGAGATCAGTAAAATGAGGACGCAGACTGTTGGGGGCAATAGGCTGACTCTGTAAACCACCTAGAGAGGGCTGTAAAGCACTATGATGTGATATATAATTCTAAGTGCTGTTGCTATTGTAGAAAGCTATCACCCACCCCTCTCCTAGAAGAATGAAATATTTTAAGAAATATTAAAAAGGCAGAATATTATATTTTCCTGGATGAGAAATTGAGAAACATGCTCTTGGAGACAGAAAGCAGCCCCTACCTTTCTTGATGGCCCTCAGCAGATGTCAGCGCTTAAGAGATAAAGAGCTTATTGAGATCTAGGCAGCCCTATTCATAAGCAATTTTCCTGCAGCAAGGTAGGATTAGCCCTCAGCTACACTAGGAATTGCCCAACAAGCTCCTTCATTGCATCAGCAGACCAAGTTTCAACCAAGCTTGGCTCAGAAAAACTACAGAGCCAGCTATGACCCCTACAGCAGCCAATAGAATACATGTTCTTGCACAGGAACAGGAAGCTCAAGTTCAAAGACCAATAGAAGGTATAAATACCCCCTCACTCTTGACTCCAGGTGGTCAGCTGCACCAGAATCACAAACATGTGGTTCTGTTCATCAATAAATGGACCCTCTTTTCCAATCAGCCTCCAGCCTCCATTTTGTCTCCAGTGCCTTTCTCCTGGCTTGGAACTGAACCAGATGGATATTTCTCCCAATACTATTTATAGTTGCACCCTCCTTGCAGGGGTCTCTTGAGGGACCTCCTCACTATAGAGGCTTGCAAACCCTTAAGGTTCCTCTGTCTACAGCATTCCTGGGAAACTTGGTCAGAAGCTATGACATTGTCAGGATTCTGGCAGTTACCCCAATTAAATCATGAGTCTTGAGCCAATCTTCCAAAACTAAACAGGATTTATTGGGAGTTAATATGTCGGCATGACCTAGGTGTAGCCAACTCTGAGACACGTAATTCACTTGACCCTGATTTTCCCCCACCCTTCTGGGTGTATCATAATTCATATTTTCCAACGAAACACGTCCATAGCCAAGAGTCATCAATCATGTTCTCCAATTGGATTTTTGTGTGGCAGACACTTCAGTCATCTAGTTACAATCTCTGAAAAAGCTATGAATGGAATGCCCTTTTGATTTCCAAGCTGCCACACTGCTCTTTCAAACCCCTTTCCCCCCTCCCTTTCTGATGGCAACTATAAAAGAAATGTTTTATGAGTTGACAGACATCTTAAAAGGAATATTATGAAAGCCTTTCCTGCACCCACAACCAGAACGGTACAGTGGCTACTCTTTACAGGTGAAAAACCATTTATTTTTTCCAGAACTCAACCTGCAGTAGGAAGTTTCTGGGGACATAGTAATATATATTTACTTAATTGCTTAACATATTTATATAGCTACCAGGGAACACTGAGGGACAAAGAGAAACCAAACTATACAATCCCATTAAAAAGTAACTTGGTCAGGTTTCATGTATCAAATTGTATAATCAACGCAATTAAACTAATCACATCCACACCCAAGCTCTAGCAACATCTGTGGCTGGGGGAAGAGCTGGTTTTCACAACCTTCCAGAAGACCAATAAGAATGGGGCTGCCCACATCTCTTTGCAGATGCTTTCATGTTGAAAGGCAACCAAGAATGCGAGGGCCAAACCTCTAGATTTGCATGGCCACCAAGTGGGTGTGAGATTTATTTCCAGAGCAAAGTGTTGAAATGGAAGGAATCACCTTCACAGGTGTAGGCGAGCTCTCAGCAACAAGACATGAAATGTATGTTAAATCCATAGCAGGTAAATAATATACACAATTATGTTCAAACATATCATAGTTTATTAGGCAAAGGATAATGCTTATACTGCAAGTCTAGACTTTTTTTAAAAAAAAAGGAAATTAAGTACGTATATTTAATAAGGCCCAAAGTTGCTTTTTTTTCAAGAGGGAACTGAGCTTTCTGGTTTCCAGTTGCCTCTTGTAAAAAGCACTTTTGGGACAACCATGACCTGAATGACTGAGAATCTCCATAGACATATATTCAATGAATACTTCAGCTTCAACCACAACAATACAAGAGCACACAATAGATACAAACTCAAGGTAAACCGCGCCAAATTCAATTGCAGGAAATATGACTTCAGCAACAGAGTGGTCAATGTCTGGAATACTCTACCTGACTCTGTGGTTTCTTCCCCAAACCCCAAAAACTTTAATCTTAGACTGTCTACTATTGACCTCACCCCTTTCCTAAGAAGTCTGTAGGGGGCATGCATAAGCGCACCATTGTGCCTACCGTCCCTGTCCTATTGTTTCTTTTTTATTTTTCTTATATGTATCCATTTCATGTATTCATAACTATGTTTATACTTATACCTATTATCTTGTAAGTGATTGACAAATCAAATAAATAAATAAATAAAAATAAATAGCCCATGTAACTGGAACAATGATTAAGGGAAGTGATGGGATTCAAAAAAAATTTACTACCGGTTCTGTGGGTGTAGTTTGTGGGCATGGCATGGCTTGGTGGGCATGGCTTGGTGGGCATGGCAGGGGGAGGTTACTGCAAAATCTCCATTTCTTTCCCACCCCACTAACCTGCTTTACAGCTCTGTTCTCCTGTGCAGGGTAACCAAAGAAGACCCAGCCAATCAGATGGGACTCAATGGGAGGCAGAGAAGAGATGGGGGTGGGGCCAGTCAGAGGTGGGATTTGCTGGTTCTCCAAACGACTCACAATTTCCGCTACCTGTTCTCCAGAACTGGCCGGAACTGGCTGAACACCACCTCTGATGAAGGGTTTGCAGGCTGAAATGTATGAGGAACAGTTGAAAAACTGTATATATCTGATCTAACGAAGAGAAGGAGTAAGAGTGACATGTTAGCAGTCTTCCACTGTTTGAGAGGCTGTCACAAACAAGAGGAGGACAATCTATTCTCCAAAGCATCTGAAGGCAGGACAAGAAGCAATAGATGGAAACTAAGAAACTGAGGAGAAATTTCCTGACAGTGAGAACAATTAACCTGTGGAACTGCTTGCCTTCAAAAGTTGTGGGTGCTGCATCACTGAAGGTTTTTCAGAAGAGATCAAAGAGCCACTTGTCCAGAATGGACAAAATAGAGATCAAGGGAGTTGGACTGGAAGACGGCCAAAGTCAAAGGGCAAAGACCATTATTCTGTATTCTGTAATGATGAAAGTATCCACAGGTGGGCATATTTAAAAATTGGTGAAGGCCAGGCAATGTAACTAGCTCAGAGAAAGAAAAATATTAGCCCTGCTTACAACTACTTATATGAGCCATAAGAGCCATGGTGATGAGTTTGCCTTCAATAATGCATTCTAACTACTGTAATGCATTATTGAAGGCAAACTCTACCCACTGCCAGTGGATCGATTCTGACTGGCTCAAGGTTGACTCAGCCTTCCATCCTTCCGAGGTCGATAAAATGAGGACCCAGATTGTTGGGGGGCAATAGGCTGACTCGGAGGGCTGCAAAGCACTGTGAAGCAGTACATAAGTCGAAGGGCTTTTGCTATATTTTTAGAAGTTATCTTAGTATTTCTCAGGTCCCGATAGATGAGAATATTTGTAGCTCAGGGTTAAACTATGGGGTTATTGATGATGTTATCTAGTTTGGTTATGGAATGTCTGCAATAAAACAAGCAAGCTCGGAGAACATCATGGGCCTCATACTTCTTGGGTCCTTGGTTAGGACTTGAATTATTGAGATTCCACCAATCTTAAACTGTGAAGCTAATTATAAAATAAAGAAAACTTCACTAGTCATTCAAACCCAGCAGATTAATAAGTCTTTTAAGAAAAACACTACCCTGTTTTTTTAACCTTAACTAAGGAACGTATGCAAGCATTCATTTGTGTGTGCTTGTGTCCCTTTTTATGTGATGCTTCAGGAATACAAGAAGGCAATCCTGAAATTATGGTGGGAAGAATGCAAAAGTGTGTGTATGTGTGTGTGTCTTTATTACAGCAAAAGGCACTAGTCTTCATAGGAAAAGACACAGAATCCTGCACTAATATCCATACAATGTTTGCAACAGGGGTGGGATTCACATTTTTTTAACAACTGGTTCTGTGGGCACAGCTTAGTTGGTGGGCATAGCTTGGGGATCATGTGACTGGGTGGGCATGGACAACGCGACATCACTCACAATTGAGGGGCACTTCTCCTCACCTGGCTTCTCCTGACTGTGGGGATGCTGCAACGGTTGTAAGTGTGAAAAATGATCATAAGTCACTTTTTTCAGTGCCATTGTAACTTTGAGTGGTCACTAAATGAACTGTTGTAAGTCAAGGATTACCTGTTGAAAAATACAAAAAGCTTCTTTGCTTGCAAAAGCTGCCCTAAATACCAATCATTAGATTAAAAATACCTGCAAGCTGGAGTTACAAATCAGGCACGGTGCCAGGCAGTAAAAAAAACCAGTGCCAAGCTTGCATCCTGCCTCTTGGAAGTACACCCCAAAAGGACAGTGCCAGATACCACTAAAGCAGTGAAGGAAGACCCCCTCCCTAGATAGAAAAAGAAACCATGAGGCAGGAAAAAATTTGAACACAATACAAATAATTAAATCACTACAGTAGCTGTTGTTACTGAAAGGGTATGTAAACTCATGTTTGAATGTCAATCTTTCTAGCTAGCCAAGAAGACTTGCTGAATGTCACTCCTCTTGGTTCCTTGTAATTAAAAAGCTTCTTTCTGGCAGTTCTGCTTCATTATTCAATTATTTATTCAAAGTGCTAACTCCAACAGGGGAGTATTTCCTCCCAACAGCAGTGTAAAAAGCTTAAAACAATCCTTCCCCTTTAAGAAACTCAAGCTGTCAGGTTTCCAAATGAAATGGCTACACATATATCAATTTCGGGCTGGACACAATCAAAGTACCAGCAAAGGAGAGGAAAAAAAACTCCAGAGAAGCTCCAGAGACAGGAAGTCTACCCCTGCCAAGAATGTAATAATGGTTAATGGAGAGGAAGTTTCTGTAAACAACAACACCAGAATGTAAAGAATGCCTTCCTTACAGGGTTAGGCTCTAAAGTGGGGAAAAAAACAAAAGGAGATTTCTTCGAACAACCAGTTCTCCAAACTGCTTAGAAATCTAACAACCGGTTCTAGTGAATAGTTGTGAACCGGTAGAATCCCACCTCTGGTTTGCAAGCACAAGGGTTGAGAAAGAGTTCCATTGTAGTATTTTACCAACACTTTTTGAAAAGATGCACATCCAGTGATTTAAATGTCTGCAGAAAGTGAATATCTGTGCATGTGTGATTCAACAAGTTCAAACTCTTCGGGAAGCTCTTCACTCAAACTGGAAGAAATGGCTAATTTGCTAAAATAAGATGGAGACTTATTGAACAAAAGATGAGATTTATTATGCATCTGATTGTGCATCTTCAGTCTTCCACCTGCTGAACTAATCAAGCAAGTGAGCATTATATAAGAGCTCAAAAAAGATCCTTTGTGAGTTAAATTCACAAACCAACTCAACTGTATCCCAGGAACAATCCAATTATTTAAAGCTCAAGTTATGCTTCTGGTGCAACCTGTCACTCAGCTGCACATCTAGAAAAACAACTCTGGATCTGAAGGTATCCAATCAAAATCCCTAAAAACTTTAACATTCATCCCTCAATCGACTCTTAATGTTTTCATAAAGCTAGAGAACTAGTAGTCTGCATTTTTGGGGTGGGCCTGTTGCTCCAGTTTCTGTACAAACAAAATCTTTGGGTCTGTCTTCTTAAATATATTTGTCTCTCTTGTCTCAAGAGACAAATCAATTATGAATTTGTGTACTGTATCTTTTTGGTTTCAGAAATATCCACTATTGGCCATGATGAAACCTAGGTCAAATTTAAGCAGTGGATTTGGGAACAAGATAGCCAATTTGATGGAAGTTTCCTGTCTTTGTTATTCTGAAAATATTCTTCTTCCAAGATATTCACCCACTCACTTGCTCACCCACTCTCTTTTCTCCCTGTCTCTAGTTAATCTGCTACTCAGTAAGATGATAACAGGCAAATGGCACTTGTGAATATTGTGTTACAGAAGTTGAAACTATATCACGTATTCTGGTAAAGCGCCCATTATAATCTCAATATCAAATGGATCATGAGGCTTTGATGATCATGAGATTACTACGCTAATTCCATGAGATTGATCTGCAAAAATCTCCAAGAAGATTGCAACATTTTAATCAGTGGCTATTGCAGGTTTATTTTGTAACTTTTTAATTATACCACACATCTTCACAGAAAGAGACATACATGTTGATGTATTTGATATAATTTTATGAATGATCTCGAGCTGTAAACAAACTTGAACTGACCTTATTATTGCTTTAGTGTGTTGTGCCAACAGCCCTTGTTAGGATTGTTATGAACTAACAAAAACCATTTAATAAAACTTATTAACCTCATGATAAGCAGGCTTGAAATCCTGCACTTTGGATTGGCCCTTGGATAGCGAACTGGGATTGGTCCTCATGGAGCAACCTGATTGGCTATTAGTTTAACATCTCTCATTGGGCAAAAGTTAAGCATTTGGACACAGGTCATTGGTTAACAGGTCAGTAGCTAGCTCTATAAAAGGGCTACTGCTGCACAAGGGTTTTCGCTCTGTTCCTGATCCTTAATAAAGAGTTGAAGTTCACTATTCTCTGACTCGTCTCAGTTCCTTGCACCCATGCCCAGAATATAACAAGGATGATGGACATCTGAAGATACCTTAGAACAGAGGTGTCAAACTCAAGGCCCAAAAGCCAGATCTGGCCCGCGGGATGCTTAAATCTAGCCCAGGGATGGAGAAGGCCTGAAAATATCAAAGGACTGGCCTGTGGGGCCTCCGTGCAGCCTGTTTTTGGCCAGCAGAGTGCTGCAGGAGGTTATGGAGGCTGAAAAGAGGCAGGCCCTCTGCCCCCATTTTGGCCTGCAAAGTGCTGGAGGAAGCATCTGTCCCATCTCCCCCTCTGCTTCCCCCCCCGGCTCTTGGAGGAGAATTACAATGTTGATCCAGCCCTTGAAGAAATCCAGTTTGACAACCCTGCCTTAGGATAATGATGTAAAGCAGGGGTTGCCAACCTTTTGGACCTCAGGGACCACCAAACTCATAATTTTAGATCCCAGGGACCACTAACTGGTTCTGTGGGCATGGCCTAATTTGTGGGTGTGTCTTGGTGGTCATGTGACTGGCTGGGCATGGCTTGTATGTCAATATTATAAATATTTATATAAATATTTATCTTTTTTATAAAGAAAGAGCAACTTTTACCCAAAATCAGGCAAAGCAGGCAGGCAGATTGAGTTGCTCACAGAATCACAGATTCATTCGGAAATCTATCTATCTGCCATCAGCTAGCTCAGTCTGTCACATAAAATTTGCTTGCAAGCAAACTCACAAAATTAACTCACAACACACCATGTATGTAAATATTGAATTTTTTATAAAAAAGAGCAACTTTGACCCAAAATCAGGCAAAGCAGGCAGGCAGATTGAGTTGCTCACAGAATCATTCAGTGATCTATCTATCTGCCATCAGCTAGCTCAGTCTCTCGAATTTGCTAGCTGTGAGTCTGCACTGAATAATAGAACCTTCAGTCCTAAGGGAGGTCCTGTGATGACCCAGAGTGTACCACAAACATAACAAAATCCAAAATGTAAATAAATGTCCTTTAATCCTCCAACTTGGCTGCACTGTTCAATAATACTCATTTGAAGATAAAACATACTCAAGAATAGTCTTCAAAAGAAAGCAATACAGTCCGAATTTATTGAGCAGATAGAGGTGAAATAAAAAATCAAACAAACCACAATGACAAAATTTCCACAATGGAACAGGAGAACTATTTACCAAATTCAAAGAGATAACAAGGCACAGTTTATTGGAAGGATGCCAACCAAGATAACTTCAGACCAAAATAAAACACGCTTTGTCTCCAGCGTTTGCCAGTATGCAGGTCCAAACTCTTATGCAGTTCTCAACATGCAGCCCAGGAAGAGGATCAAGGCCCTCTCCTCCCGAGTAGACCACATCTCTGTTGAGGTAATTCCCCGTTAGGAGAATGAGCGCATACAGGGAGACGTATTGAGAGTAGTGTTATACACACAAAGCACACAGATATACTGTACAGTAAATGTTGGTTTTTACTTCCAATAAAGGTTTTAAGCAAAGTTAAAACACAGTCGAAAGTCATTCACAGGTAAGGCAGTCAGTTTTCAATCCAGGGATAATCCAATAACAAATCCCAGTATCAAAAACAGTTCAATATCAGACTTACATCAAATCCAAAAAATATCAATTAGGAAGAACAGCAAAACTCTCCAACAGAAGGAAACAGAGACTGACTCACACTCTCTTCTGGGACTAAGATGAAGACAACCCAGGTTTTTGGCTCCATCTTATGGCCATTTGAGAAACCACACACAATTACACTTTTATGATTCTCTTAAAGAGACAGTATTAAAATGTCTATCCTGGTTTATATATTGTCCAACCCAGATAGCTGTTAGGTGACTTATATTCCTAACACTCTCCCCTTTTGGGTAAGATAATATATACAACCTTACATTCTAAGTCCATAATCTTCACAGCTAGCCTTATGCTTTATAGAGCCTTGGGCCTTTGTAAAATGATCTGCTATATTGTTTTCTGACATACAGTATTCCAGCTTAATCATTTTACTTTGCACACATTGTCTCACATTTAAATATCTTAAATCTGTGTGTTTCGTTCTTGTCTTAACAGCAATATTTGAAGCCATCTGTATTGCTGATTGGTTATCTTCATAAACAACAATAGAATCTGTTATATTAATTCCCAAATCAATTAATAATTGCTTATAAAAAACTAAATCTGTACATAATAAAGATAAACATGAGAATTCAGCCTCCATTGTTGACAAACTTAGATGTTTCTGTCTAATAGATCTCCATCCAATCAATGCCTTTCCCAATAATACTACAGTACCTGATGTAGATTTTCATGTATTTATGTCTGTAGCAAAACTTGCATCAGCATATGCAGTTAAATTCAGTTCATCTTTTGGCTCCAGATACAATGCATAATGCATTGTTTGTTTTAGATATCTTAATACACGTTTAGCAACTTTCCAGTGCCTTTCAATTGGCTCAGCATTAAATCTAGCTAATTGATTAACACTGTATGCAATATCTGGCCTTGACCAATTACTGAGATAAGATAAACTACCAATCAAGGACTGATAAATGTTCTTATCAAAAATAGGATTTGAACATCACTGTGGCTAAACTCCTGGCTCATTGGTGTCTTAGCCGGTTTACAAAGTTCCATTTTAAAACTTTTTAGTAATTGGTTAATTTTATCTGCTTGTGAGATCTTGTATCCTTCTCTAGTTCTATCTTTAAACCAAGATATTGTTTGATTTCTCCTAATTGATTTATCTTAAATTTCTTTTCCAATAGTGAAATTATCTCAGTAGCTTCTTGTTCAGTTTTGGTGATTAATGCTATGTCATCAGTAAACAATAACAATAATGAAATTACACCATTACTTTCTCTTTTAAACAAACATGGATCAGCCATGCCAGCTACAAAGCCTATCTTAGTTAATTCTTTTACTATACATTGGTTCCACTCATATCCTGATTGCTTTAAACCATAAAGACTCTTTTTCAATCTCCAGCAATCAGTTGTATTATCAGTTTTGATACCTAAAGGTTTCTTTAAATATATAGTGTGTTGCAACGGTGCATGCAGATATGCCATCCCTACATCCAAATGATTTACAATGTATTTCTCCTTAGCTGCCCACACTAATGCTGCCCTTAATGTAGTAGCCTTCAGACTAGTGCAAACACCTCATCATAGTCATTTGCTGTCTGATTGAACCCTTGTGCTACTAACCTGGCTTTATGGGTAACAGTCCCATCTACACCTGTCTTAAGCTTATATATCCTTTTGCACCCTATGGCATGTTTATCTGGTGGTAACTTAACATTTTCATATACCTCCAGACTTTTTAATGATTCCAGTTCCTTATCCATTGCTTTCTGCCAAGCAGCCTGATCCTTAGCTGGATACAGTTTTAGTTCACTATAGTTACTTGGAACTGTATTCACTTGGCATACAACACTAGCCTGATATCTATCAGGTGGTCATGTTACATGGGTTGAATGTCTTGGTATTACAGGGCTAACTGGTGGACTTCCCTGTGCCTTGTTGAGGTAATTCCCCGTTAGGAGAATGAGCACATACAGGAAGACGTAGTGAGAGTAGTGTTTGAATAATACACAAATAGCACACAGATACACTGTACAGTAAAAATGTAGGTTTTTACTTCCAATAAACATTTAAGCACAGTCCAAACACAGTCCAAGTCAAGCACAGTTAAAGCAGTCAGTTTTCAGCCCAGGGATAATCCAAATAATCAAAGTCCAGTATCAAAAACAGTTCAGTAACAGACTTACATCAAATCAAAGAATAACAGTCAATAGGGAAAAATCAAAAAAATCAAACGGCAAAACTCTTCCAACAGAAGGAAACAGAGACTCACTAAGACTTCACTGAGACTTCCTGAGACTAAACAACCCAGGTTTCTGGCTCCATCTTATGGCCATTTGCAGAACCACACCCAATTGCAGTTTTTGCATTCCCTTAAAAAGACAGTATTAAAATGTCTATCCTGGTTTATATATTTCCAACCCAAATACCTGTTAGGTGACTTATATTCCTAACATGCCACCTTCTCCTGTTCTCCTATTTTCTCCTGTGTCTGTCCTACTACTTCCTCCTGTTCTTCCTCTTTAATGGCTATTTGTGGTTTACTTATTTTATCTTTAGGGACTGTTTGGGTGTCAATAATAATATCATTACTGGATTCCTGTTCCAGTTTATTCCACCCAACGTGCTCAAGAAATTTTGCATTAGCACTACAATAAACATGAGCTGTGCCTTGATCCCAGAATCTAAACGATCTATGGTTGGCCTCATAACCCACAAAAAATAACTTCTTAGCTCTATGTTGCCCTTTCAGTCTTACTTGTGAGGGAATATGCACCCATGCTGGAGCTCCAAATGTGTGTAAGTAACTTAAATTTGGTTTTCTGCCATGCCAACGAGTGAATGGCAATTCACCAGTTGTTGTATTAACTACATTGTTTAAAACAGGGTTACTACACATTATGGCCCCACCCCACAGTGTTTCAAGCAAACCTGAATCAGATAACATAGTACAAGCCATGGCTTATAATGTTTGTCCTCTTCATTCTACAAATGAGTTATGTTGTGGTCTGTAAGGTGTAGAATGTTTATGCTCAACAGCCAATTTCAACATAGTTTGGAATCTTTTGTTAACAAACTCAGTCCCATTATCAGTAACTAAAGTAATTACTTTACTTTTCATTTTTCTCTCAGCAAACCTTAGCCAGTTAAAGAAATGTTGGAATGTTTCTGTTTTGTTTTTCATAAGATAGCAGAACCCGTATCGTGAGTAATGGTCCATAATACTCAAAATATAACAGGCACCTCCTAAACTTGGTTTCTTAGGACCAATTATGTCAGCAAACACAACCTCTAAAGGTTCTTTGGTCTTAAACCCATTAAGTCTATTTGCAGGAGTAACCTTACTTTTCTCTTGGCTACAAGCATTACAGTGTAAATACTTGCTACAAGGTTTCAATTTTATTCCCTCTGACAATTCAACAGTTTGTTTGAGCATTTTGAAATTAATGTGCCCTAGACGTCTAAGTAGTAAATGTATACATTCATCATGTGGCTTAACATTGTTATAAACTGAGTTAGCCATCTTCAACTGATCATCATGTATCACATATAAATCATTCTTTAAAGTAGCAGTAACACTTTTGCCCTCTTTCTCTATTATACAGTTATCTCCCCTAAAGGTTACTACATAACCAAGATTAACTAAAGCCCTTACTGATAACAAATTACATTTCAGTTTAGGTACATATAACATAGTTAAATGTTCGTTTATACAAGAACAATATGCAGTACCTTCACCAGATGCATTAATCTTCCATCCATTTGCCAATGATACATGTTGTTTACTCATAGACCTCTTTACAAACCTTTTTCTATCTTTAGTAATGCATTGCAATGCTCCACTATCAATAACCCACAAATCATGGTTTACAGTTGAATTGCTAGACATAGCTAAACTAACATTCTTCTTGGCCTACTGGTGTTTACCAGTATTCTGTTGTTTTCCCTTCTTACAGAATCTAGCTATATGTCCCCTAGCCCCACAAGAAAAACATTTCCTAACAGTATAGGCAGTTGAAGACAAATCCTCTTTTTGTGGTTGTTCCTTCCTCAGTTGGTCCCTATCCAGCCGTCTTCTTGCTTCTTCTAACAACCTTCCAGTTATGTCAGTCAATGTCAGTTTATCTCTGGACAGGACTTCCAGTGAAGATACATAATCATCATAACTTTCATCCAATGAGGAAAGAATGATGTAAACTTGATGCAGCTCTGAAAATATCAGTTCCTTTTCATGTAGTGCTTGAAAAGTTCTGTTCATGAAGTTCAAATGAGCTAACATATCTCCACCTTTCAGAAGATGTGCTCTAAACAGTTTACGTGTAAGATGTATGTGTGCACCTACACTGTCACGAACATAAATCCTCTTCAAATTCTCCCAACACTTAGCAGCAGACTCTTCTCCATGAATATGGACTAGCTGCTGGTCACTCAGTGTTAGTCCAATTATACAAAGAGCTTTTTTTTTTTGTTCTATTTAAAGTCAGCAAGCTTCTTGGCATCGTCCTCATTAGCTGGATCCCAAGCATTAACATCCAGTGGATCTTGAACTACATTCCATAAACCTTCTCTATGCAGAAGTAGAGTGCACTTCATAGGCCAGGAAACATAGTTTGTTCCATCCAACCGGGTTATCAGTGATAGTCTTGTTGAAGTGTCTTGTGCCATCTTTACCAGGATAGTAACCCACAACTAAACAGTAAACAGCTGTCTGTATACAGTACTGTGCATTCACACTAACTCTCAGTTATCTGAGCCTGGTATGGCCTGGGCCCATAACCAGTGTTGAGGTAATTCCCTGTTAGGAGAATGAGCGCATATAGGGAGATGTATTGAGAGTAGTGTAATACACACACAGCACACAGATACACTGTACAGTAAATGTTGATTTTTACTTCCAATAAAGGTTTTAAGCAAAGTTAAAACACAATCCAAAGTCATTCACAGGTAAGGCAGTCAGTTTTCAATCCAGGGATAATCCAATAACAAATTCCAGTATCAAAAACAGTTCAGTATCAGACTTACATCAAATCCAAAAAATATCAGTCAATTAGGAAGAACGGCAAAACTCTCCAACAGAAGGAAACAGAGACTGACTCACACTCTCTTCTGAGACTAAGACTAAGACAACCCAGGTTTCTAGCTCCATCTTATGGCCGTTTGAGAAACCACACCCAATTACACTTTTATGATTCTCTTAAAGAGACAGTATTAAAATGTCTATCCTGGTTTATATATTGTCCAACCCAAATAGCTGTTAGGTGACTTATATTCCTAACAGTCTCTCCCTTATCCTCTCCTCCCTGCATGCCCCAGGATGGATAGGGATGGGCCTGGGTCCTCCTCTGACTGCTCACCCGGTCTCTGCCCTTCCCCAGCCTCCTCCACAACCTCCAGAGCTGTTAGGAATGTAAGTCAGCTAACAGTTGGGTTGGAAAATATATAAACCAGGATAGACATTTTAATACTGTCTCTTTAAGGGAATGCTAAAATTGTAATTGGGTGTGATTCCACAAACGGCCATGAGATGGAGCCAAAAACCTGGGTTATTCTGTTCTGTTGTTCTGGAGCAGGGGTGGGCAAACTTTTTGGCTCGGGGGCCGCATTGACTTTTAAAATTTGACAGACGGGCCGGGTCAGCACAAGATTTTTGGGGAATCGCCCCCCCACCCTTTCCCCCCCTCTTCTCCTCCTTCCCCTCCCCTCGGAGGCCCCCTGAGTCAGGAGTTGCTACCGCCGGCGCAGCTCCGCGCGGCTCCAGTCCTGCGTTGCCTCGGGAAGGGAAAGGCAAAAAGGAAGAGCCAGGGCGGTGCTTTGCAATGGCAGCAGCGGCACTGGAGGCTCAGGCTCAGCGGCTCCTGGTTTTGCCTTTTCCTTCCCAAGGCAACACGGGACTGGAGCCGCGCGGAGCTGCACTGGCGGTAGCAACTCCTGACAGCCCCAGCAGGACACCTGAGCAGAGCCCGGGCGGAACTGCCTGTTGCTGCTGCCGGAGCACCGCCGGGTCGCCTCCTCCAAGCAGCCCGCCCGCCCGCCGGGCTTCCCCTCCGCCATGCAGCTCGGGGCCAGGCACGAGCGCCCGCGAGGAAAAAGGAAGCCGCAAGTTGCTGGGAAGTTGCTCGGGTGCTGGGAGCAGGCTTTTAAAGTGCCGCCCGAGCAGGACCGCCGAGCCGGGAAATGGGGCACCAAGGCAGGGCAAGGCTCCACCAGCAGCGGCCTAGCTTTAGGTGGCTCCAAGCAGCCCGCTCAAGCAGCCCGCCCAGCAGCCGCTCCCAGCCCGCCCGCCGGGCGGAACCCTTCCCGCTCCTCGGCCGGAAGACGCTCCCGCCTGCAAACTTTGCCTTTGCAAAGTTTAAGCCTGGAAGCCCCGGAAAAAAAGGGGGATCGGCGGGGACTCACCTTCGGAGAGGTCGCACTCGAAGGCGATTTCAAACTCCTAGCCGAGGCCTTTGCAAAGTTCTTCTTTTCTTTCCTACCCTGAGAGCGCTCCGCACTGTTTTGCAGCTTTGGGGTCCACGCGGCGCAGGGCAATACGCCATGCCCAGCGATTTTTTTTCAGGGGCGGGCCGGATTGGACAGACCAACGGGCCGGATGTGGCCCGCGGGCCGTAGTTTGCCCACCCCTGTTCTGGAGAGTGTTGCCATTCCTATTGATTGTTGCTGATCATAGTTCTTCTTGGCTTTGATGTCAGTTTGTTACTGAACTATTTTTGATACTGGACTTTGTTATTGGATTATCCCTGGACTGAAAACTGACTGCTTTAACCATGAATGACTTGGACTGTGTTTGGACTTTGATTAACCATTTTACTGGAAGTAAAAACCTACATTTTACTATACTTTGGCTGTGTGCTGTATGTGTGTTATTCTTCACTACTCTCACTACGTCTCCCTGTGTGCGCTCATTCTCCTAATGGGGAATTACCTCAACAGGAGCCACACTTCCACTCCCTGTTGGCTGTTCCTCCTCTCCCTCAGAGTCAGTCTCCATCAGGGGCATGACAGGTTCGGTTGTGCTTAAAAGCACTAGACTAGCTAGAAAGCAAGAAATCCAACCATTTCCTCCTTCCTAGCTCATCTAAATCTCCTGGCACAGCAGAACAGATGATTGTCAGAAAAAAGAAAAATAGCAATTTAGCAGGCAAATTTGCCAGGTAAGGGGTGAGTGGGCGGGTTCCTGCAGGCCATGTGGGCTGCGCAGCCTTGTGTTTCTGCATAGCCTGGATTAATTGCTTTAGGGGAGTGCTCTGGGGGTGAGATTTCTCTGCAGCCCATCAAAATTTTCTCATGGCCCACCAGCTCAAGACAGCAGCTTGTGCCAGAACTAATTGTTTTATTTACAGATGCAGATTAACAGAGTTGCAAGTGTCCTTGTTTAAAAACAACCTTTGTCTTCTAAATTTTGCAACGTCAAAGACTGTGTAATCAAGAATATTAGATTAATAGCTGCTGCAAGGATTTTGTCCTGGCCACACCTATTATATAAATGAGGATTTAAAAATTCATCTCTGTCATTCATGGAAAAAAGACAATAAGGTAATAAAGATCTACCTATCCGGTAAGTAACTGGTGCTTCGTTTTATAGTCATTGAATTAATCTTCTGGTTGGTTATGACTTGTTCCTATCTGTTGTGCTTTTCTCCTTTTATTTGTAAGACACTGGGTCATTAAGGAATCAGGAGCTCTGGGAAATGGAAGTAGGCCAATAAACAAATATGTATGGAATGATTCCTTTTGAATGGTCTGGGGAGTTTTTTCTAACCTGGGTGAGAAGAAGCCATCCCCCCTTGCTGTGGGTAAGGAACTTCGCTTGGTCTTCAAGGCCAGGTCAGTGAGGAAGAATGCTGTGCACCAATCATAGTAAGGAGTATGCAAGGCTTTGTTTTAGACCCAGTACTCTTCAATATCTTCATCAATGATTTGGATGAGGGGGTGTATGGGTAACCCATCAAATTTGCAGACGATATCAGGCTGACAGGAACAGCCAAGACTCCAGAAGATAGGCTTAAGCTACGGAAGGATCTTGACCGATTTGAACATTGGGCGCTGTCTAATAAAATGAAACTCAATGTAAGGTTGACACAAAGAAAAGGGGGTCAAGCTATTCTCCAAAGCACCTGAGGGCAGGACAAGAAGCCATGGATGGAAACGAATCAAGGAGAGAAGCAGCTTAGAACTAAGGAGAAATTTCCTGACAGTTAGAACAATCTATCAGTGAAACAACTTGCCTCCAGAGGCTGTAAATGCTCCAACACTGAAGGCTTTTAAGAAGAGATTAGATAACTATTTGTCTGAAATGATACTAGGATTTCCTGCCTCAGCAGGGGGTTGGACTAGAAGACCTCCAAGGTCCCTTCCAACTCTGTCATTCTATTCTGTTCATATAGGATGGTTTAATAATTCCCTCAACACTGTCCAACTATTTACAAAGTCTGCACTACTATTACTATTAACCATCTCATCACTCCTTATCACCCATCCCCTCCCACTTGTGACTGTAGGACTGTAACTTTGTTGCTTGTATCCTTACGATTTATATTGACATGTTTCCTAGTATGATTTGATTGCTTATTTGTACCCTATGACTATCATTAAGTGTTGCACCTGATGATTCTTGACTCTTGACGAAGGTATCTTTTCTTTTATGTACACTGAGAGCATTTGCACCAAGACAAATTCCTGGTGTGTCCAATCACACATGGACAATAAAGAATTCTATTCTGTTCTATTCTACCTATTCTACCCTATCCTAACGATTTATATTGACTGTTTCCTAGTATGATTTGATTGCTTATTGTACCCTATGACTATTATTAAGTGTTGTACCTGATGATACTTGACTCTTGACGAATGTATCGTTTCTTTTAGGTATACTGAGAGCATTTGCACCAAGACAAATTTCTTGTGTGTTCAATCACACCTGGCCAATAAAAAAATTCTAATTCTAAATCTAATTCTATCATTGCTTTCCTGATAGGCAGAGGGGTATAACACACTGAATTTTGGACTTACTGGGGAGACATTTGTACTCTTAACCAAATATTGGAGGGTGGGATGGGGACAGCATTCACTCAACCATCAAGGGTAGATTATTTTTCTCCAAACATGATATACTTTGTAGGAACTGGGTAGAAGGAATGGTGCAAGTGGAAAGAACCTTTGCCATGGTTTATGCTGATGACACTTGGTTTCTCTTTGAAGTCAGTTGTCTGAAAGCATGTTGAAGGTGGACTTGAATGAATGGGACAGGTTGGAACCAGGTGATTAAGACAATCTAGTTTCTTTCTTAGGCTAGCTCTGGAGTTCATTCCCAAACTAGCTGTCAGCATTCCAAGTAACATACTCATTGAAAGCAAAACTCTGTGGGAGGTAGATTCCTCAAAAAACATGTTTATTGGGTATATCATAGCCAGTGAAAACCAACTCTAAAAGTTCCCACAGTTTCAACCTAATTAAAAGAGCAAAAATCCCCCCTCCCAGATATCACTGGTCCAATGAATATAGCTGGCAGGCTACTTAGTCACTCCTCTTCCTCCTTCAGCAGCAACCTATTATGATGACCTTGGTTCCCACAGGAAAACTTTTTGTTTTGACTGCTAGCCAGGCTATCTACTTCCCCCTCCCTTCCCCCTCTCAGGCTCCGTGGCAACTATAACACAGCAGAAGATGGCTTCAGCCAGGTTCACTTCAAAGTTGACATTAGCCTTTAGTTAACACTGTCCTTATGGTCCAACATCAGCTCTCCTGTGCTTTACACACCTGCAAAATGTGAGAATTGGTTGCATAGTTATATTTTCATCCTCTTCCTAACCCGAACGGTCACTCTAAAAGGCAATCAGTAAGCGAGAACTATTATGATTAGGGTTGGCTGCAGAGTCAGCCAGCCAAATGTTTATACTGGATTTGGTATTTTTTTTTTTTGAAACAAATTTTATTAATTTTTAAAGACAAACAAAACATCATTAAACCTCTTTCCATTATAAATTTTTACAAGGCAGATAAAACATTGTTTTATACAATACAATTCTAATATATCCCATTTCCACTTAAATATCTTTTAGCAAATTAGCAAGACAGAGGGAAATATGAATAGGATGACTAAGTGCAAAGAGAAGTAATGGATTTGGTATTTTTATCCACCTATGGAATCTTTCCCCAGGTCATGGGAAAAGGAATTGTTGTTGTTTGATGGTGTAAAATTGAAAATAACACTGCTACCGTGTGAAGAGTAAAAGATGCTATTGCAAATTTTCCAATGCACCACTGTTATTACTTTGTCATGTTGATCAGTGCTGGGCTGCTGTCAGTTCAGACCAGTTCTAGTGAACCGGTAGTTCTGATCATCAGCTGGCCACACCCACCTGCCCCCATCCTATCCTGTCCTATATTTCCTTCTTTCTGGTTCAGCTGAGTCATGTGGCTGTGATGACCCGGGGCGTGGCACAAAAGCAACACAGTCAAATAAGCAAGAAGAGTCCCTTTATCATCTCCAATTTTGCCCCCACTGTCCAGGTTACCTTCAGCTGGAGAAAAACTTTGGCCTTTGACTGCAGAAAAGTCAGTCCAAAACAAGGTACATACAAACTGTAACTAAAAATCCAAACAAACAAAGCTGCAATAATTAACTTGACAGGACAGGAGAAAGACTTTCAGACTTGAAAGCACAGCAACACTCACACAGTTGGGAAGACGCCAGGAACACAGATAAGCCACGATGATACCAGATAAATTCCCTTCCCCAGTTTCTTCCACAGCCAATGGAGCCACACTCTCACTCCCCGTCAGCTGTTCGGCCTCCCCCTCCAAATCAGATTCCGACAGGGGCATGATAGCGGCACAGTTGATTTCCCTGTCTCAGCTGTTCTACTTATTGGGGCTGCTTCTAATTGCTGTATTTTGAATGCTGCGCGTACAAGCGCAAGCTAACAGAACTGGTTGTTAAACCAGTTGTAGCTCACTGCTGAATGTTTGTAGTCAGCCTGTGCAATCTTCTTGCAGCAGCTAACCAGGCAGTCCGAAGTTCCCTTAGCTTCTCACATTAGGCACAAACCAGCTGAATAACCTTGGACCAGTCCCTCCCTCTTAGCCATGGAAGGAGGCAGTGGCAAACCACTCGTAAAATGCCTTGCCGTGAAAGCTGCAAAGATTTCTCTAGATGTTTTCCAGGGATTAAATCTTTTTCAGATCAGATTCCAGTTCGAAGAAATGTCTTAGCAGATGTTGCATCTTCTGAGACATTCAAGATCAGGCTTCTAACTATAGACTAACAATGGCAACTTCTTATAAAGAAAATTTATATTAAATGTTTCATAGATGGCAGTTACTATTAGCTAAAATGTTTAAAACTATGTCTAGCAAATGTTGGAAATTTAATTATTATTATTTTTTTTTTTGCACATTTAACCATGTGTGGTGGACTTGTGTTAAAGCAAAAAAAAAAATTTGGGCAAAAATACACAGATGGCTAGAAAAGATAATAGGGAAACACGTAGATTTTAAACCTGAACTGTTTTTATTAGGATGATATCAGAAAAAATTGGATAAGAAAAGTATGTATTTAATATTACATGTCTTAAGAGCAGAATATTGGAAAACTGAAGAAACACCACAAGACAAAAAGATAATTAAGATACTAGATTGTGCAAAAATGGATAGACTTACATTTAAAATTAAACAGAAAGAAGTCACAGAATATTATCAAACCTGGAACTTGTTTTACCAGTGGTTGGAAAAAAGGTACAGAGATTAAGAATAGAATCTGTATTGCTAAACAATGTTGCTAAACTATGTTGAAATATCCAGGGGAAAACAGGAATCATACAAGGTCATACAAGGACATATTGTGTGTGTGTGTGTGTGTGTGTGTGTGTGTGTGTGTGTGTGTATATGTATATGTATATGTATATATTCATACATTATATACATTATATGTACATGAGAGAGAGAGATAAAGAGAGAGAGAGAGGGAGAAAGAGAGAGAGAGAAGGATAGAGATAGACAGACAGACAGACAGACAGACAGATAGATAGACAGATGAGAGAGAGGTAGAGGTAGAGATAGAGATAGAGATAGATCACTGGTGGGATTCAATTTTTTTTTACTACCGATTCTGTGGGCGTGGCTTGGTGGGCGTGGCAGGGGAAGGATCCTGTATAATCTCCAGTCAGAGGTGGGATTTGCCGGTTCTCCAAACTACTCAAAATTTCCCCTACTGGTTCTCCAGAACTGGTCAGAACCTGCTGAATACCACCTCTGAGGTAGGGTTTGTGTGTGTGTGTGTTCCAATTATGGCTTTAATCTGCAATAATCCATATTAATCAATATGCAGTGCTGCACATCGTAGGACAGATTCAAAGGTTGTTCTGTTAGATTTGAATACTGAGTGACGTGATTTCATGTATTTTCCTGCTAGATCCTGCCACCAAGAGCTTGGAAATGAAGGGCACTGTGTCTTTGGTTGGCACTTACTACAGTGGGAAGTCAGTCCTTGTTACAGGAGCCACTGGGTTTATGGGAAAAGTCCTGGTTGAGAAGCTTCTCCACTCTTGCCACAATGTGAAAGCCATCTACATTTGTGTGCGGTCCAAAGGTGAACATTCCATGCAAACCCGAGTGCAGAATCTGCTGGAATGCAAGGTAAGGAAAAGAAACGGGCAGCAGGAGGTCTCTCCAGTTCTTCTCTTCTTCTTCTTCTTCTCTTCTTCTTCTTCTTCTTCTTCTTCTTCTTCTTCTTCTTCTTCTTCTTCTTCTTCTTCTTCTTCTTCTTCTTCTTCTCCTTCTCTTCTTCTTCTCCTCCTCCTCCTCCTCCTCCTCCTCCTCCTCCTCCTCCTCCTCCTCCTCCTCCTATTTCTTCTCCTTCTTCTCCTTCTATTTCTTCTTCTCCTTCTATTTCTTCTTCTCCTTCTCCTTCTTCTCCTATTTCTTCCCCTCCTTCTCCTTCTTCTCCTTCTCCTTCTCCTCCTTCTCCTTCTATTTCTTCTCCTTCTTCTTCTATTTCTTCTCCTCCTTCTCCTATTTCTTCTCATTCTCCTTTTTCTCCTTCTATTTCTCCTTCTCCTTCTAATTCCTCTTCCCCTCCTTCTCCTTGTATTTCTTCTCCTTGTATTTCTTCTCCTTCTTCTCCTTCTATTTCTTCTCCTTCTTCTCCTTCTATTTCTTCTTCTCCTTCTTCTCCTATTTCTTCCCCTCTGTTGAGGTAATTCCCCGTTAGGAGAATGAGCGCGTACAGGGAGACGTATTTGAGAGGAGTGTTTGAATAATACACATACAGCACACAGATACACTGTACAGTAAATGTAGGTTTTTACTTCCAGAAACGTTAAGCAAAGTCCAAAGTAGGCAGTCCAAAGTCATTCACAGGTAAAATCAGCCAGTTTTCATCCAGGGATAATCCAAATATCAAATTCCAGTGTCAAAAACAGTTCAGTATCAGACTTACATTAAATTCATGAATATCAGTCAATTAGGAAAAATGGAGCAACGGCAATACTTTCCAACAGAAGGAAACAGAGACGGAGACACACTCTCTTCTGAGACTCAGACTAAACAACCCAGGTTTCTGGCTCCATCTTATGGCCGTTTGCGAAACCACACCCAACTACAGTTTTGCATTTTCTTAAAGATACAGTTTTAAAATGTTTATCCTGGTTTATATATTTCTAACCCAAATAGCTGTTAGGTGACTCATATTCCTAGCACCCTCCTTCTCCTTCTTCTCTTTCTCCTTCTCCTTCTTCTCCTTCTATTTCTTCTCCTTCTTCTATTTCTTCTCCTTCTCCTTCTATATAGTGGGGTGGGGAGGGAATGGGATTTTGTAGTAACCTTCCCCCAGGAATGGGGATTTTATAGTATCCTTCCCCTGCCATGCCCACCAAATGTCGCCCACAGAACCGGTAGTAAAAAAAATTGAATCCCATCACTGATACACCCAAAGCTCAGGTATTCTTAAATAGATCCATATTGTTGAAAAGTCTGCTCAGCAGTCATTTGGGCTCTATTGGCTAGCATTTGATTACTGTTAATAATGTAAAATAAATTAATTCCTAGTGGATTTTGACTTGAGGAACCTGGAGCATTTTTCTTCTTTGCCAAGCAAACATTGTCTCGAATTCTAGGTGTTTGATAGAGTCCGGGAAGAGTGGCCCAATTTCCATGAGAAGATTAAGCCCATCAGTGCTGAGTTCACCAAGCCAAACCTGGCCATCTCTTCTGAAGACATGGAGGAGTTGCTTTCTGAGGTCAACGTGATCTTCCATTGTGCTGCAACAGTTCGATTTGATGAGCCTCTGAAGTAAGTTCTTCTCCTGTCCTTCTTCGTTTTATTGGAGACCACCACTACAGTACAACTCAAGATGCCCCTGAAGACTTTCTTAGAGGGGAGTATTAGTTTCAAAGAAATAGAGCAACGTGTTATGTGAAAACCATTTCTGTTTGATATCCTTAGAGAACACAAAAAGAAGTAACATTGCTGATATTTTATTCTTGTAGTTCTTCTAAGCTAGTGAGCTAATGGACACAATCCTGGAATTTCAAGGGATTGTAATGCCAGTTTTGCTCCTAGCCAGCCACCAAAAAAATAGAAATAGAAAAAGTGCTTTTTGGGAACAATGGGAAAGCTCTGACACTCTCACTGTCAAAAGACAAATGGCCCTGTACATTAGGGTCCAGGGACAAGATAGTATTTGTCTCTACTATAGGCCGACACAGTTTGATGGGAGTATTGCAGTGGCCTAGAGCTTGAGCTCTCGCCTCACAATCAGGAAGCTGTGAGTTTGATCCTGGGTAGAGGCAGATATTTCTCTCTCTGGGCACAATGAGAATATATCTGCTGAACAAAACTCCACATTGGTGACAGGAAGGGCATCCAGCCAGTAAACACTCTGCTAGCTCCATTCAGTTGCCTAGACACTCCACCCCGCAAGGGATTATGAGGTCATTAAAAGGAGATGAAAAGGCTGAGGCAGTTCAATGCTGTTGCTGCTGTTGTGTTGTGTTGTGTTGAATTCACTGTATGGACAGCTGGACAGGCAGGCAGGCAACTGGTGGCAGATAATGGCTGGTCACTTTTACTTTTCACACACACCTCACCACCGCCACTAGCCATTTGGCAGCAATGGTGTTCCGGATGTTTGGTGGTGGCGGCAGTGGGCAGGGTTGGCTGCAGAGAGGTGATGAGGCTGGATGCATACCATTTTCATGCCACCTGCCACCTCTGGTGTTGCCCTGGGCCATTTGTTGGTGGCAACAGTGGGTGGGACTGGTGGCAAGGAGGCACCAGCAGCCAGGTGCATCCCATTGTCCCAAAGCCTGCCACCGCCACCACCGCTGTAGCTATGCTGAACTCTGGGAGCTCAGTGTGGTGGCAATTATGGGGGTGTGAAAATGGGAAGCTCCACCACCACCAACGGCCAGTCTGCACTCTACCCACCCACGCACTCATCTGCCCACCTGCCCTCCTCACTCTTCTTCCAGCTGCCCATGGTGAGTTGTCCCTGTGGAGCATTGGCTGTGTTGAATTGTTCTGTGGCAACTTGCCAGCATGGAGTTGGCAGAGGCGACTGGGCAGTGGTGAGTTGGCCATGCTGAGCTGACTGCACTGGGTGGTCCTAGACCCCTCCTCCAGTCATGAGAGAAACTACGGAAGTCAGTGCAGTGAGGACAGGATTCCAAATCCAGCAGTATGTCAACTTTCGAAATGACGTCAGCCAAAGCCATGTGTCAGGTTTCCAAGTAATGAAATCCATTTTAAAAGAAAAATAACAAAGTCCATCTTCAAAAAGATTTCTTTTATTTAGGAAAGCATCAAATTGGCAAAGTCCATGGTAATTCCAGATCTGACCCAACCTGGAATTACCACACAATATTAGAAGTTGGAAACAACCCTCTAAAGTCACATTCTCCAATAGAAGTAATTCTTTTTTAAAAATAATTTTTATTGATTTTACAATTAAAACAGACCAACAACACATACATAAATGTAAGAGAGAAAAAGAAAAGAAGAAGAAAAGAAGAACATAGAAAGAAAAGGATAGAAAACAATTAAAAACATTTTCATCTTCAACAGTTTGTGAGACCTCCTTTTTATCCTTATTTTATGCCATATACACACTTAATCCTTACATATATCTGTATATCACTACTATGATTCTATCCTATCCTATCCTCTTTTGCCTTTTAATGTGAAATCTATCTTTGGTCTATCCATTTGTACCAGCAGTTCCAGCTGTTGTAGTATATTGAAGTGTCTTTATCTTTTAATGCCAAGGTTAATTTGTCCATTTCTGCACAACTTGAAATTTTTTGAATAATCATCTCCTCTGATGGAACATGAGGCTGTTTCCAACATTGTGCAAAGCCAATCTGGCCGCTGTCAAAATATGTATTATTATATATTTCACTTTTTTTTGGTATTTGTTTATCAAAGATCCCTAATAGAAAGGACTCTGGTTTGAATTCGATCTGTTCTCTTGTCATTTCCTCCAGCCAATTTCTAATTTTCTGCCAATATTTTTGAGCTTCTGTACAAGACCACCACATATGGAAGAAAGTTCCCTTTTTGCATTTCCAGCAATTCGGACTCATATTGGGGTGCATCTTCGCTAATCTCGAAGGAGGAAGGTGCCATCTATAAAATATTTTATAGGCATTTTCTTTGTATGCTACCGATTTTGTAATTTTATTATTTCTTCCCCAGACTTTTTCCCATTCTGTTATGGTGATACTACGTCCTATATTCCTACTCCAGGCTATCATGTTCCCTTTACAATTTCTTCTTCTAATTCTACTTCTAATAAATAATTATAAAAAATTTTTTTTTTTTGCCTGATCCTAATAAAATGTTATCTAATTGCTGGAGTTTATTGTTAATTCCAAATTCTTTCTTGTCCTGATTATATCTACTTTGAATTTGAAGATATGCCCGCTGATCAATTTTTAATCCCCGATCTTGAAGATCTTGCCACGATTTCAGATTTCCTTGCGTATCCAATAGGTCCTTATATTTAATCATTTTAGTAATATCCAGATTATTTGGGTGAATCATCGCTCCATTGTTGAGATCCAAATTGGTATTTTTAAATAGTGTTTTTCCGTATTTTCTTCCAGTTAGTCAATAATGAATCTCTGATTAGGTGTCTGTGAAAATATTTCTGGCTAGTTTTCCCAACATCCCATAAAAAGCATGCCACCCCTCTGTAAGTTATGGCCTTCTAAGAATAATATTCTTTTATTGGTTAAATTCACCCATTCCTTCAACCATACTAAAGAGGCTGCACTATAATACAACTCCCAATTTGGAAGTGCCAGCTCTCCCCTGCTCTTCATATCCTGCATTGCCTTTAAGTTTATTCTAGGTTTTTTCCTTGCCAGATGAATGTTATAGTTATTTTATTAAGTTCTTCAAAAAAAAAAGTGTACTTTGATTGGGATCGTCTGAAATATATAGAGGAATTTTGGAAGAATATTCATTTTAATAGCAGCGATCCTGCCTAATAATGAAAGTTGCAGCTTGCCCCATGTTTCTAAGTCCTTCTTTACCTGTTGCATCAATTTATCATAATTATTTTCCTTAAGTGTCTTACAATGTGCTGTCAACCATATTCCTAAGTATTTAACTTTCTTTATCACTTATATTCCCATAACTTCTTCTAGTTCTAATTTCTGTTTTTCTGTTAAATTTTTGGTCATTAATTTTGTTTTCTTCCTATTAATTGTTAGTCCTGCTACTGCTCCAAATTGTTCTAATTCATTCATCAATTTTTGTCCTCTTTCTATTGGTTCTTCAATGAAAAAAATCATATCATCCGCAAATGCTTGCAACTTATATTCTTCTTTCTTAACCTTTAATCCTTTTATGTCTGGGTTCTGTCTAATTCACGTTAATAATGTTTCTAGTGATAATATGAAGAGCAGGGGAGAGTGGGCAGCCCTATCTGACTTTTTCTATTTTTATTGGGCGGGTATATTCCCCGTTTATTATAATATTCGCCTATTTATTATAATATTCCCGCCTTCGGGAAAGGGAGTAATGGCCAGCTGAGGAGGAGAGATGCGTCTCTCCTCGACCCTGCTGGCAGTCTCCCCCTCTTCACCACCTCTACGGGGTGGCTTAGCCCCGAAACCAGCCGGCTCGGGCGCTCCAGCGCAGCCCAGACAGAAACCATGCACGATCGCAGATTTCTGTCTGTCGCCGAAGCCCTTCAAACCAGAAGTCCCGAGTTCAGGACTTTCAAGCCTTCTTATGTCATTGAAGTGCAGAAATCCCATAGAGCTAGCTTCATTTCACTAAGTGCCAATGCTTTGTACTCAATAAAGGGTCTTTTGAGTATGTCTGGTGGGTCAGAGTTCTGATTCAATTGGGTGCATTGCTCGGAACCCTGACATGGCACAAGTTATCTCTGTGGAATTATACTCCTCTTGAATTACTGAAGAGGTTTGCAGGAGAGCCAAGACGATTGGTTTGGACCTGGTCTCACACCAGCTGGACCTCAATCCTACCTTTTTTTGCTTTCCTGATCAGGGATGCCCTTCTCCTGAATGTCATGGGCACCCAGCAGCTCCTGAGGCTGGCCCACCAGATGAAGAATCTTGAAGCCCTCATCCACGTTTCAACGGCCTACTCAAACTGTAATCGGAGGCACATAGAGGAGGTCTTCTATCCTGTTCCTGTAGAACCAAAGAAGCTCTTGGACCTGGTGGGGTAAGTAATGGAAGCAAGCCTTCCTCTCTTGTGATATATTTGCAAGTAGTAGTAGTAATATAACAGTAGTTTTGCATGCTCATTTTCGACCACTTTTTCAGGTGGGATCATAAGCCTGAAAAAGTGATTGAAAATGAGCATGCAAAACTACTGTGGGACTTCCGAATACAGACTAACAAAGTTTTGGAACACAGTACCCTGGATATCAGGATTGTGGAGAAGAAAAAAGTGTGGATTGTTGACATTGCCATACCTGGTGACAGCAGAATCGATGAGAAACAACTTGAAAAAGTCACCAGATATCAGGACTTGAGAATCAAACTTCAGAGACTCTGGCATAAACCAGGGCAGGTGGTTCCAGTGGTACTCAGCACACTGGGTGCTGTGCCTAAAGACCTAGGCAAGCACTTATAAACAATTGGTGCACCAATGTGCCTACTGTCCCTGTCCTATTGTTTCCCTTTTTTTTATTCATATCCATTTGTTTATACTTATACCAGTTACCTTACAATCGCTTGACAAAATAAAATAAATAAATAAAAAAGATCACCATTGGTCAGCTGCAGAAGGCCACCTTACTGGGATCTGCTGGCATAATCCGCCGATACATCATGCAGTCCTAAACACTTGGGAAGTGTTCGACTAATGATTTGTGATACGAAACCCAGCATGGTTATCTCGTTTGCTGTGTATACTGTCACTTTTGTGTATAATAATAATATATGTCCTTAGGTGGATGGATGGGTCCCTCATTGAAGCGATCACCCCCAATTTGATTGGAGACTGGCCTAACACCTACACCTTCTCCAAAGCTCTGACTGAATATCTGATCCAGCAGGAGAAAGGAGACTTAAATGTTGCCATCGTTCGACCTTCCATCGTGGGAGCTAGTTGGCAGGAGCCCTTCCCGGTAAGTAGGTTTGCTCTGCCAGTGCTTGGTTCTCATCCAACCTCTACAGGGGTGGGCTTCAAAAATTTTAGTAAGGAATTCTCTGCCCGGTTGCTCTGTGGGTGTGGCCATGGTGGGCGTGGCCTATTCAGCCTCCTGCACCATAGCGGGGGCGTTTTTGCCCTCCACGAGTTCCGGAGGATTTCCTTGAGCCCCCGGGAGGGCAAAAACAGCCTCCCCGGGCTTCGGGAGCTCTCTGAAAGCTGGAAATGGGCCCATTTCCAGCCTTCCCAAAGTTTCAGGAGGCCCATTTTTCACCCTCCCTGAGCCTGTGCACACGCCCTGCACTTACCTGCACCCAAAACAGGCCCCATGGGGACTCCTGGGAGGGGCAGGGTGGGGTGGTCAGGGCCAGTCACAGGTGGTATTTGCCGGTTCTCCGAACTACTCAAAATTTCTGCTGCCGGTTCTTCCGAACTGGTCAGAACCTCCTAAATACCACCTCTGGTCAAACCCTTCATTTTAGTTACAATAATAGAATATCACTTTATAGAAACCCACCTTTGGGGCTACATATTCAGCATGTCTCAAACTATAGTTTCCACATTCAAGTGTGTTATGTGGATTTCTAAGAATGATCTCCAATATTTGGTGAGGAGCCTCAAAGATTCACTTCAACAGAAAATAAATGTGACATAATAATAAACACTGTCATACTACCAAACATTTTCAAAAGACAAAGTACTTGACTTTGACCACAATTAAGCCCAAAATAAGTGAGGAGTTGTGAATTTTGCCCCATTTTATGGCCTTTCTTGACAGAGTTGTTAAGTGAATCACTGCAGTCGTTAACTAAATTAGTAGACCAGCAAAATACTGTGGACATAATATATTTAGATTTCAGCAAGGCATTCAATAAAGTAGACCACAACCTACTTCTTAGTAAGCTAGAAAAAAGTGGAATAGATAGCACCACCACTAGATGGATTCGCAACTGGCTGGCAAACCGTACTCAATGAGTAATCCTGAATGGGTCTAAGTCTACATGGAGGGAAGTAAGCAGTGGGGTGCCACAAGGTTCCATCTTAGGCCCGTCTTCAATATCTTCATTAACGACTTAGATGAGGGAATAGAAGGAGAACTTACCAAATTTGCAGATGATACTAAGCTGGCAGGAACAGCTAACACCCAAGAAGATAGGCTCAAGATCCAGATGGATCTTGACAGACTACAACACTGGGCCGTATCTAATAAAATGGAATTCAATATAGAGAAAAGTAAAGTCCTACACTTAGGCAAGAAAAACCAAAAGTACACATATAGACTGGGTGAAACCAGGCTCAATAGCAGTAACTGTGAGAGGGATCTCGGAGTCTTAGTGGACAACCAGCTAAATATGAGCCAGCAGTGTGCAGCAGCAGCCAAAAAAGCTAATGCAATCCTAAGTTGTATTAACAGAGGGATACAATCAAAATCAAGGGAAGTACTAATACCACTCTATAAAGCCTTAGTAAGACCACGCCTAGAGTACCGCATCCAGTTTTGGTCACCATGCTATAAAAAAGATGTTGAGACTCTAGAAAAAGTACAGAGAAGAGCAACCAGGATGATTAGGGGACTGGAGGCTAAAACATACAACGAACGGTTGCAGGAACTGGGCTTGGCTAGTCTAGTAAAGAGAAGGACCAGGGGAGACATGATAGCAGTCTTCCAAAATTTGAGGAGCTGCCCCAGAAAGGAAGGGGTCAAGCTATTTTTTAAAGCACCTGTAGGCCAGACAAGGAATAATGCATGGAAACTGAACAAGGAGAGATTTAACCTGGAAATAAGGAGAAACTTTCTGACAGTGTGAACAATCAACCAATGGAACAGAAATTGCCCTCGGAAGTTGTGGGAGCGCCATCACTTGAGACTTTCAAGAAGAGATTGGACTGCCATTTGTCAGAAATGGTGTAGAGTCTCCCACTTGGGTGGGGGGTTGGACTAGATGACCTACAAGGTCCCTTCCAACTCTGATTATCTATTGTCTGTTAAGTTAGTAACACAGTTGCTAAGTGAATCAGGCTTCCTCATTGACTTTGCCTGTCAGAAGGTCGCAAATGGGGATCACATGACCACAGGACACTGCAACCGTCATAAATATGAATCAATTGCCAAGTGTCTAAATTTTGATAATGTGACCATGGAGTAGTTACCAGTATGAACAACAGTCAGAAGTCATTTTTTCAGTGTTGTTGTAATTTTGAATGATCACTAAACACACTGTTGTAAGTTCAGGACTACCTGTAATTGGAATCCCCCATCCCCCCCCACCCCCACGCCGCCACCCCCTTACCCGCTCTGTACCTCACAGCTGATTTTCGGTGGGTTTGAGGCCTTTTATGGCCTCCCAAAGGCTTAAGGAAGGCTTCTGCAGGCTTGTGCAAGCTTTGCAGGCTGAAAACTAGCCCCGTTTCATCACTTCCTGTTTTTCCAAAAATACTGGAAGTGACAAAATGGGGCTAGTTTTCAGCCTGCAAAGCTTGCACAAGCCTGCAGAAGCTTCCTTTGGGAGGCTGAAAAAGGCCTCAAACTGGCCCAAAATCAGCTGTGAGGCATGCACATGCGCAGTGTGGTAAGTTTCCTGCAGCTCGTGTGCCGACAAAATGGCTCTGCATGCCACTTGAGGCATGCGTGCCATAGGTTCGCCATCACGGTACTAATGAATTAAAATTAGCATAGAAACTAACAAGAACAGTGGATAAGCCATTTAGATATAGGAAACCAATTCCCATGGTAGACTCAAATGACAAAATATGCCTGCACAATGTAAAATCTAACACCTTCTTCATTCATGGAAGCAGGTTAAAGAAAAAAGCTCCCATTTGTGGCATCAGAAGTGTGCACAATATGAAAAATAGTGGAATATTTTAGCTCTCCCAAGACATTCCTTCATCAAGTTTACCTTGACCTGAAATTAAGGAACTAAAGTTTTAGGTTTAACATCAGTTTTCCCCGACTTATAATTAGGAACCTGGTTTCTTATTGTGCAATGGAAGTTATGAACAAGATTATCAGTGCATGAATCTATACATCATGACAAATTATTGGTTGTACCGATCATAAATTTCTCCTTTCGTTTTCCTGGTTTTGTATGTGCTGACAATGCCCGAGGTTTTCTTAATAAATGAATATCAATTAAACATTATCATTTCCTCCACCCCTCTCAAAATGGCTGGCCTAAAATCTGAGAAATCCAGACATTGGCCAAAAAGGATTAGTTTTTTCTACTGTTCCACCTGAGAAACTAGCTTGAGATTCATGTCCCTTCATCAAAATCCATGGAGCAGCAAATCTAGTGGCTTCCATGTTAGGTTTCCAAAAATTTGAGCAGAATTCAATGTCTCCATGTCACCATCAATTTCCTTTCTGGCTGGCTAGCCCTTAACAAATATTAGTACCTTGCTTGTAACGTTTTATCAATAAGACTGTGAGCATCAAAATTCTGCATGAGATTCTGAAAGCAGGGTCTCCACAATTTAGCATAGCTGAATTATGAGCTGTGCATAATAGCAATCGCATTTACACTTATAAACTGCTTCACAGTGCTTTGCAGCCCTCTCTAAGCGGGTTTACAGAGACAGCATATTGTCCCCAACAATCTGGGTCATCATTTTATCCACTTTGGAAAGATGGAGTCAACCTTGAGCCTGGTGAGATTTGAAACTGCCAAATTGCAGGCAGCCGGCAGGCAGCAGAAGTAGCCTGCAGTACTGCACTCTAACCACTGCATCACCGCAGTTCACAATGTAATCTTATTAAGGTATACTCCTTGTCATGCCTCTGTTAGAATCTGACTCTGAGGGAGAGGAGAAACAGCCGACAGGGAATGGGTATGTGGCTCCAGAGGAAACTGGGGAAAGGCACAGGCTGGCTGGGCATTCAGAGGAAGACCCAGGCCCATCCCCTCTTCCTCCTAGGGCATGCAGGGAGGAGCAGATCAGGGAGAAACATGAATGGCGTGGTCTACAGGGGAGGAAAGGGCCTTGATCCCCTTCATGGGCTGCAGCTGTGAGGACTGTTTAAAAGGACAAAATGAGCATGGGCCAGTGCTGGAAGCAAAGCGTGAAAATATTTCTAGTTTGTCAGTTCTTATCTGAGTTCTGGCATCCTTCCCAGTGTGTGTATTTTGATATCTGTGGACATCTTCAAGCCCTTATCCTGCCTTGTCTTATTAATTGCTTCAGTGTGGTTTGTGTTGTTTTTTCTATTTATAATTTATATGTATTTTGAGTTTGAACAGAGGTTCTTCCTTTTGCGCAACTGTTTGTGGGGGAGTTTTTTCTCCAGTCAATGATCATTGGACCTTTGAAGCCAATTTGAATGAATTAAAGGGACTTCACTGGTTTTTGTGACTTTGTTGCTTTTTTACCCCACCCTGGGTCATCACACTCCTAATATACACATGCCTTACGCTTCACAACAATTGGTTTCCTATGTTTTGTTTTTCAGGGATGGATTGACAACTTCAACAACATAAATGGTTTCCTAGTTGCGGTAGGTAGAGATGAAAATAGGGCTTGTGCTGGAATCTTAGGGGCAGCAAAACAGGCCAAGAAAAAATGCTGAGAACCAAAACATGAAGCCCAGCTGGAGCTTTGGTCTGTAAGAACTATGAGTCTTTGTCTTAAAGTCTCATAGTTCTTACAGACCAAAGCCCAGGCTGATCAAGAAGACGCCTGAGATGTTCTGAGCAAGTTCAAAAGCTTTTGGTTTTCATGACAATTATAACAGGTGTTGGAAGAAATATCCATCTGGTTCAGTTCCAAACTGGAAGAAAGACTCTGGAAATATGGAGACTGATTGGAAAGATGGTTTAATGATGAAGCAGAACCACGTGGGTTTGTGGTCCTGGGCATCTAACCACATAGAGTTGAGAGTAGGGTTTTTAAATATCTTCTCTGGGCTCTGTGTTTGAGCTTCCTGTTCCTGTGCAAGAACATGTATTTCTATTGGCTGTTCTAGGGGTTATGTAGGGGTCATAGCTGGCTCTATAGGTTGTCTGAGCTAAGTTTGGTTGACGTTCGGAGGGTGATGCAATGTCCTTAGGAGATTATGCAATGTAGTGAGCTCTGCTGCTAAATGGTAGTGGGTTAATTCTATTATGTCCTGAAGGGTCATGTCTTAATCCCATCATCCTGGAGCTGAAGATCTTTTGTCTTGTAGATAGGCTGGCCCAGTCTTTCTCAACGGGCACAAAATATCTGCTGGGGGCAGGGAGCTGCAGCCTTGAGTTTCTGTCTCTCTTAAGATTTTTATTTCTTTTTTAGGAGAAATATTTTATCCTGCTTTTTTTTTAAAAAAATATTTCTTAAAATATTTCATTGTCCTAGGAGAGGGTTGGTTTCCCACGCAGGAAAGCACGAGAATGATCACACCCCAGCAGTGAAAGGGCAGATTCTGGAGAGGGCAAAGGTGGGAAATGTCCCACAACTCCCTAAAATTTGCTTCCCAGTTTAATTCAGGAAAACTCTTCCCAACCCACTCAACTGTTACAGAATTCGAGTCTCAGGGTTTACAAACTCTGTGTGAAATAAGGATGCCAAATTACAGGTGTTAATTAACTCCTTTATTTCTAGGCTGCAAAAGGGGTTGTACGGACTGTAAAATGCAATCCAACTGACGTAGCTGATTTTATCCCAGTAGACCTCGCTGTCAACTTAACCATCACCATTGGCTGGTACACTGCAGTTCACAGGTGAGGCTTGTTTGGTGATCAAAAGGTACGCCATTGCATGAATTGATTTTCAAGATTTTAGAATGTCAGGAACTGTCAAAGTTGCAATTCATCCTATTATCATCCAGGTCTTTCAAGAAGACTTGAAAGCCAACAGTTAATTGTCATTTTTGGAGCCTTTCCTAAGCTGTGAACAGGGAGGTTTATTAATGAAGGGGCTGCTGCAGAGAGGAGGAGGGGGTCAAGCTATTTCCCAAGACACCCAAAGGCCAGACAAGGAACAATGGATGGGAACTGATCCAGGAAAGATTCAACCTGGAAATAAGGAGAAATTTTCTGACAGTGAGAACAATCAACTGATGGAACAGAAGTTGCCCTCGGAAGTTGTGGGAGCTTCATCACTGGAGGCTTTCAAGAAGAGATTGGACTGCCCTTTGTCAAATATGGTGTAGGGTCTCCTGCTTGGGTGGTGGGTTGGACTAGATGACCTATAAGGTCCCTTCCAACTAGGGGTGGGGCTGCTAGGGGTTCGCAGGGGTTCAGGAGAGTCCCTAGATAAGATTCGGTACAGTTTGGAGAACCCCCAAATCCCACTCCTGGCTGGCCCCACCCACCCCACCCCGCCCCTCCCAGGAGTCCCTACATGGCCAATTTTGGATGCAGGGCATGCGCAGAGGCATGCGCAGAGCCTCAGAGAGGGCAAAAAATGGGCCTACCGGAAGTTTGGGAAGGTCAGAAATGGGCCCGTTTCCAGCTTCCAGAGAGCCTCCGGGGCCTGGGGAGTCTGTTTTCGCCCTCCCGGAGGCTTGAGGAAAGCCTCCGGTGTCTGGGGAGGGCAAAAAAGCCCCACCACCACCATGGTGCAGGCGGCCAACTGCGCCATGCCCACCATGGCCCCGCCCACCTAGCAACTGGGCAGAGAACCCATTGCTAAAATTTTTGAAGCCCAGCCCTGCTTCCAACTCTTTTAATCTGTTATTATTAAGAAGTGAAAGGAGCTTTAACTGCAATGCACAAGACAGCTGTCCCATTAATCCACAGTGAAGGTGCATTAAAAACTGTCCTTTTTTCTTTTGAAAGCAAGAATAAAGTTAAAACTTTTGCAAGATGGTAGAATTAGAGGAGGATTTGGTTTGCCTAATTGGGAGTTGTACTACCAAGCTACAAATCTGATGTGGGTTTAAGGAATGGATAACACTAAGAAATATTAGATTGTTGACGTTAGAAGGACATGATTTGTTGTTGGGGTGGCATGCTTTTTTATGGTACAAAGGAACTAAAACACAGGGGTATTTTAGAGTCTCCAAACACCCACCAAGATATTTTGAACGTCCACAAGGCTTGAGTGCAAAAACGTCTTTGCTTCCTGCAAAGAACTCCGGTTTCACAGCTGGCTTTTATCTCTTAAGGGAGGGGCCATTAGCTTGCAGTCTTACTCCCGAGTTGCCCGTGCTGCTGCAACTGCTCTTTCCTTTGAGCAGCCCTGCACGCACTGGGCACAGGCTCCTCGGGGACCTCTTCATCACTGCTGCCACCCTCCACAATCTCTGAAGGCAGCATGGTCCTGGCCCCATCCCTGATCACACGCAGGCCCCTCATCTGAGTCTGCACTCTCTGAGACCTCAGCCATCCACACCTTCTGCCAGCGAACCACAACAATACTTTTCTATGTATAAACTCCATATATACCCCTGTAACAAATAACATACCAATACATTCAGTGCATTTGCTGAATTCTGAGTTGTCTCTTATTTGCATTCTTTTCAGACCAAAATCGCCAATGATTTACAACTGTACCTCAGGTGGCCTCAACTCTTTGTATTGGGGAGATTTGGGTGAGTTATCTTGCAAGGCACTTGGAAAATTCCACCAGGATTTTTGGAGTGGTTTTAGAAGCGGTCTCACCCAGCACAAAGGCAGAGAGAGAGATTGTCTGCTATGTAACCTTTACAAACACCAAAAGTTGGGAGTTGGAATGGAAATTGGGTGACTTCTTCATAGCTTCTTTTCACCTAAGTAACAGCTCACTAAAACAGAAGTCTCCAACCTTGGCAACTTTAAGACTGGTGGACTTCAACTCCCAGAATTCTGGGAGTTGAAGTCCAGCAGGCTTCAAATTGCCCTGGTTGGAGACCCCTGTACTAAAATTCATCTGTGTTGCCTTCACTCTGAAATATCCCTGCCTTTCTAGCCTCTTGAATTCTGCTTTCCTGAAGGTGTACAAATAGTTTCAGACTATGGAGAATTTAGGGGTTTTTTTTCTTTGCAAATTATTTGATTAGGGTGAAATATCATTTCAGACTCGCGAGATTTGGTTAACGCATCGTTAAAATTAGTAAGCTAGTAGGCAAGGCATGGACGTGCAACAGCACAGCAGTGAAAAACACTGAGTTTGTCAGCTGAAAAGCTGACAGCTCAAGTTTGAGACCTGAGCACTGCACAGCAGGGTGAGCTTCCATTACTCACCTTAGCTGCCCAACTAGCAGTTTGCAAGCATTCAAATGTGAGTAGATAAATAGGTACCACTTAGGTGGGAAGGTAAGAGCCTTCCATGAACCTCGGCATTAGTCACATTGGCCACATGACCATGGAAGCATCTTCAGAGAAGGCTGGCTCCCTCAGCTAAGAAATGGACACGAGCACCACCTCCAGGTTACCATGGGGGTCGGGAACAACTGGACAGAGGAAACCTGTTCTGACCTGGTTCCCAAACATGACAAGCTGTTTGTATTTAACAAAACATTACCTTTATTAGGAGCGCCAGCAGCAACTCTCTCAAAGCAGGCTAACAAAGTCCTTAAGTCCTGTGGAAAGTGATGATGATGCTGGCTCCTTTTCTCCCTGAAATGGCCCCAACAAACCAGGAGTTTCTCTCTCTCTTCCCACATTTGCAAAGGAAGTTGTGGGAGGTGTGCTTGCTTTCTTCCAGCATGCCTTTTATCCCCAAGCGAGGCTTCCCTAGAAGTGGTGGCTCTTCCATCCCAAGGACCGGCCCATAGATTTCCACTGCTCTCCTTTCCTCTGCCTTCTGTGCATCCACGGGTTAGGCACTGGACCCAGCTGTTCCTCCTCTTCCTCATCAGTCACATCCAGACCTGGTGACTGTTGACTCTCCATCTGAGGGCTGACCGACGGCCCAGTCTCCGCCTCTGTGTTTATCTCTGACAGCTCCATTCTCTCTTCCCCCTTGGAGCTCATAGATTGCCTTGAGGCTGGGCTGACTCACATGTTGCCTCCTCATCTGATTCAGCTGCCAGAGGGGCCAGCGGCCGACAGGCCACAACAAAACCTTTACCTAGATCAGGGGTCTTCAAACTTGACAAGTCTTTAAGGCTTGTGGACTTCAACTCCCAGAATTCTTCCTCCAGTCATGTTACCTCAGGAATTCTGGGAGTTGAAGTCCACAAGCCTTAAAGCTGTCAGGTTTGAAGACCCTTGACCTAGAAGTTAGGCAAGACCCCTTAGACCAGTGGTGGCTAACCTTTTTGGCCTCCTGTGCCAAAAATGTGTGCATGCCAGCACCCAGAATGCAATGCGTGCCCTCCTTCCCATGCCCCCTGTGCATGCGTGTACAATCTCCCCACCCCCTTACCTGCACTGCACCTCACAGCTGATTTTTGGGTTGGTTTGAGGCCTTTTTTGGCCTCCCAGAGGCTTGGAAAAAGCCTCTGCAAGGCTTTTCAGGACAAATTATAGGCCTGTTTCATAACTTCCAGTATTACAGGAAGTGACAAAATGCATCTATTTGTCCTGAAAAGCCTTGCAGTGGCTTTTTCCAAGCCTCTGGGAGACCGAAAAAGGCCTCAAACCAACCCAAAAAAAATCAGCTGCGAAGCGCACGCATGCGCAATGAGGTAAGTTTGCCTGCAGCTCGCATGCCAGCACAAATGGCTCTGCGTGCCTCTTGTGGCACATGTGCCATAGGTTTGCAATCACGGCCTTAGACACTGACCAAATAAAATATTTGAAGCAAAAGACCCTTTGTAACATCAGAATAACAACACTAATTAACAGAATTATTGCCTGTAGGAAGATAATTCTTTCCCTACAGGGAGGTCCTCTATTTCTACCTGAGCCTGTCAAATCATATGTGCTGAAAACCACCTCTGGTTTTCCAATGTTCACATAGCTTTGCCTTCTTCAATGCTCACGTCTAATCATTGTTGCTCTTTCATGCAATTACCTCAATGGGTGCAATATCTGTTTCCTACCACTCTGCAGAAATAAATGTGAGAAGTTCATTTAACAAAAACCCACTGGAGAAACCCTTCAGAATACCAGAAGTCACCTTGACCTCCAGCCATTTGGTCCATCAGTACCGGATGTTTGTCTATCACACAAGCCCTGCTTTTCTCTATGACCTGCGTCTGCGGCTGATTGGAAAGAAGCCACAGTGAGATTGGATCTACGTTGTGGGGTGTAGGGGACAGTTCCAAAAAAGTCGGGATAGCAGTTTTAGGGAAGTATCCTTAAGAATACAGAAGACCTGTTTGTTTATTTGTTTGTTTCATTGATTGTTAAATTTATTGGCCACTCATCTTACTACAGGGTAAATCTGGGTGGCTTATAATATTAAAAAGATTAAAATTATACCAAACCTATAGATTATCATCTTTTAACGACACCCTAATCCCCTGCAAGGTAGAGTCTGTGCAACTGAATGGAGCTAGCAGAGTGTTTTAAGGGCTGGATGCCTTTCCTGTTGCCAATAAGGAGTTTTTTTTAGCAGCTGAAAAGCTGTGCTGAGCTGTGCTGTTTTTTTTTTTTAGCTCAGCTGAGGTGCAGCAATCTGCTCTACTGCGCGAATCAGCTCAGCTAATAAACAGCAGAATATAGGAGAGGTGAGAGGTAAGAGCAGGAGCAAGTGGACGGGGCCAGTCAAAAATTTCCCTACTGGTCTGCCAGGACCAGTCAGAACTGGATGAATACCACCTGTGCTTCAGACACTCTGATGACCACTGCCACCCGACGTCCCCTGTCCTGGGGTCTCGGGTGGTGCCAAACTCAAAAGCCAGGTGGACACAACTCTGAGAGGGGAACCTCCACATTCCAGAGTCAGCCAGGTCTTGGTGATGCATGCCAGGTCAACTCGCTCCTCCTCAATGAGATCTTGAATCACAGGAGCCTTATTATTGACTGACCTAGCATTTGGCAAAAGGTAAAGGTTCCCCTGTCCAGCCATATCCGACTCTAGGGCATGGCGCTCATCTCTGTTTCTTGACCAAGGGAGCCAGCATTGTCCAAGGGCACATAGAATGCTGTCAGCTTCCCATTGAAGTGGTACCTGTTTATCTACTCACATTTGCATGCTTTCAAACTACTAGGTGGGTAGGAGCTGGGGCAAGAAACGAGAGTTCACCCTTTGTGAGTCTCAAACTCAAGTTGTTGGCTTCCAACAACTGACCACTTAGCATCTTTAACCGCTGAGCCATCATGCCCCCTTGGTATTTAGCAGCAGCAGCCAGGGTCTGTAGAGACCCTGGGAAAATCCCAAAAATGTCTGCAGGAAAATTTCCCACCCCATTTTCCTATTGATCAATCGTTCCTTATTTGTGATCGCAGGGTAGTGTTTCCAGTTCCATTCTCAGGGGGAGGGAGAGAGAGTGAGAGAGAGAGACTTTTGGCTTCATGCAAGGAAAGCAGCAGAAGCAGCAGAAGTGTTTTTTTTTCTCTCCCCCAAACTCCACCAGAAATGAGTCTTTGCTGGGGCAGCCTCTTGGAGCAGGAGGCCTTGCAGGGTCCCAAAGACTCATTTCTGGCAGAGTTTGGGGGAGAGAAAGAAACTTTTGTTGCTTTCCTTGCATGCAGCCAAAAGCAGAAGAAGAAAGAAGCAGAAAGAAGCAGCCAGGTGGCCAGGCCAGGTGCATGGGGCTAGGGGGGCAAGTTCCCCCCGCTCCGCCCTTCCCCCCCTCCACTCACTATGTCGTGTTGTTTGCAATGCAATTGATGCAAGCCTTGCGTTCCCCTGGGCCATGTGGGCGACCCAGCCTTGTGTTCCCGCGCAGCCTGGATTAATTGCTTTGGGGGGTGCTTTGGAGGTGACATTTCTCTGTGGACCCCAAACATTTTCTCATGGACCACCAGTGGGCCACGGCCCATCAGTTGGCAACCACTGTCCTAGAGGACTGTGGCACCAAGAACTTTTTTCAATAATTCTCTGCCTAGCTATCTGAGGTGTTTCTATTTTGTCTTTCAGGGCGATGAAACTTTTGACTCGCTTAGAAAAGGCCATGGGGCTTCTTGAATATTTTACCAGCCATTCCTGGGAATGGAGCTCCGGCCACACAAACATGTTGATGAAAGAGCTCAATCCGAAAGACAAAAATGTAAGCATCTTATTGAATTAATGTAGCTTTAGGAAAAAGCAAATATATGTTTCGTCTGTGGACTACCTGGAAAGGTGGACAGTTCCAGAGTTAAGGACAAGGACACACTGGAACATTTTATGAGAAAATTCCCCTTGAGATAAGCGTGTTCAGAAGTCTGCAATCAATTCCAGTTGATGTAAACTGGAATTTCAAGGTTTCTATAAAATAGGATTTCAACAGTGTGTGTTACCTATTACTAATCAGCTGTCTTCCATTACTGGTATAGGATTTCTATCTTTATCAATCCCCATCAAGACAGTTCATGTCTACACCATTACTGCACCTTCTAGTATTGAGAAAATGATGAAGAATAGAATAGAATAGAATTGAAGAGAAGCTGGAAGGGGCATTGGAGGTCTTCTAGTCCAACCCTCTGCTCAAGCAGGAGACCCTATATCATTTCAGACAAGCAGCTGTCGAGTCTCTTCTTTAAAAAACTCCAGTGATGGAGTGCCTATAATTTCTGAAGGCAAGCTGTTCCACTGGTTAATTGTCCTCACTGTTAGGAAGTTTTTCTGTTAAGTATGGGGTTGAGTGAAGAGGCAGGACCAGTGGTGGGGTTCAAAATTGTTTACTACCAGTTCTGTGAGCGTGGCTTGGTGGGCTTGGTGTGGCTTGGTGGGCGTGGCAGGGGAAGGTTACTGCAAAATCCCCATTCCTTCCCCACCCCACTAACCTGCTTTCCAGCTCCGTTTTTCTGTGCAGGGCAACCAAAGAAGACCCAACCAATCAGCTGGGACTCAATGGGAGGCAGAGAATAGATGGGGGCAGAGCCAGCCAGAGGTGGTATTTGCTGGTTCTCCGAACTACTCAAAAATTCCATTACCGGTTCTCCAGAACTGGTCAACAACCTGCTGAATATATGAATATATATTCTCAGGGTACTGAGAATAGCTCTTTATCGGTAGACCGGTACACAGAAGTGAGGTAGCTGTTCGGCAGCTCCCTCTTTTAAAGAGAGCTGTCTAACAACTCAGACACTGAGATCCCTTCAATTTCCCACCTGTAGTGTGAACCAATCAATTTAAACCACTAGTTTTCCCGCCTGATTGGCGGAGCAGAGGGAAACCTTCACTCAAAGTTTTCCTTCCTCATTATCAAATTAAACATTCTCCTTAATGCCAGGTGGCTTTTCTTCTTAGTTAGTTTCCATCAGAGGTGGTATGCTGCCGGTTCGCACCGGTTCTAGCGATCTGGTAGCGCCAGTCAACAGTTGGCCCCACCCACCCACCCCTGCCTTTTCCTGTCCTATATTTCCTTTGTTTGCAGCTCAGCTGATAGGTGCAGTAGAACAGATTGCCAGGCCTTAGCTGTTTTACTCACTAGTGCTGAAGATAAGTTAGCATTTCATGCTTAAAATTGCCTTAAAATTTAGAACACTTCCACGTGAAGCACGCGTGCCCACACAGAACCGGTAATACGGTAAAATATTTTGAATTCCATTGCTGGTTTCCATCCATTGTTTCTTGTCCTGCCCTTGGGTGCTTTGGAGAATAATTTGACCCCCTTTCCTCTGTGGCAGCCCCTCAAATATTGGAATACAGAAAGCTGTGGCGAGATGGGTCTGGAAAGATTTATCTATTGTTGTGTGCTACCTAGCGTCACCTTTGGTGAAATAGGCAGCTGTATAAATTTGATTAATAAATAAAAATGAAATAAATATGTCTTTGGGAAAGGCACACTGTTGCCTTGTACCTTTTTCTGTAAGGCCAGCAAGAGTTAAAGCTCTCCCAAATCATTTCAACGACATTCAGCGCTATGATTAAACATCAATGCAACTGAGCCATTCTTTCTCAAGGCCTCCCCCTTCCAGACATAGAACTCCCAATCTGGCATCAAGGTACGAAGGGCCCAAAGCAAATCTCAGGTGAAGTTATTCTGTGCAGGTTTTGTTCCTTTACAGCCAAACTTTCGAGGTATCCCTGAATTTGTTTCCAACTGTGGAACTCTTGGTTGCTCCCCAGAAATTGGGGAATTGATGATGAAACCTTAGGACAGGATTGGACACTGCCTTGATGCTTTGAAAGTGCCAAGGAGAGAAAATTTTGCCACATGATTCAGAGCCCCATCATGTGTTTAATTATTGTCGTCATCAGGAAAGTGGTGATTTATTGGGTTTTGTTCTTGGGATTTTACTTTTGTAACCTGCTTGGAATCACCTGAGTGAGCTAGGTAGCCATATAAATGTTTGGAAAATACAGACAAACAGACAAATCAGCTTGAGGAATTGGAGAGCCATCTATGGCCCCTCCTTCACTGAGAATTCAGTTTCTAGAAGAAAGTTAAGGAAATAATCAACTGGAACCCCTTGGCATCCATCTGACCCTTTTTCACTTGATTAATGCATCACAAGTCTTAGATATGAAGAAGGAGGGATGTCCAATGCCTGGAAAACCACTCTGGTTGATGGGATCAGCTAAACTAATGAGGAATTTCCTGCCGAAGCTAAATTTCTTATTCATATAATAGCACTTAGCAATAGCACATACTTATACACCGCTTCACGGTGCTTTTACAGCCCTTTCTAAGCAGTTTACAAAGTCAGCCTATTTTCCCCAACAATCTGGGTCCTCATTTTACCCACCTCAGAAAAATGGAAAGCTGAGTCAACCTTGAGCCGGTGAGATTCGAACTGCCAAATTGCAGTCAGCCAGCAGTCAGCAGAAAAAGCCTGCAGTACTGCACTCTAACCACTATGCCACCGCACTTGATTTATTCAGCATAAACCAAGAGTGAAATAGTTCGTCTACCCTTCTTTGATATTCTCCTTTCCATTTTATTCCAGTTATTCCCCTTTGATGTCCGTCAAGTGACTTGGTCAGAATACTTAAATAATTACTGCTTAGGAATTAAGAAGTATCTGCTGAATGAAGACATGGCTGGAATTCCTGCAGCCCAACAGTATATCAGAAAGTAAGGCATATATGCAATCCTTGGTGTTAACTTTCACTACCTGAGAGCAGAAGGCTTTCAGTGTATGAAATTATTTTTGGTTATCACAATGGGGTTTGAAATGCTTAGAGCTGAATAGATCACTCTGGAGTGATCTATTGGGTCTTTTCCCCCCCTAAACGAAGCAGGCAAAGCTAGGAAAACAACTAAATCTATAGATAGTCACACAGAATTAAAAGTAGATTAAGTCAGTGGTCTTTGTGTGCTTCTCTGAGTTTGAGCATTTCTCCTTCACTTGTAATGGGTTTATACCCAGGACTAGCCTGGGGAATTATCTGGTGTAGAGATAAAGTAGACCGAATCTCAACACTTTCAATAATTACTTTCTTGGATAATAGCAATAGTACTTAGACTTATATACCGCTTCACAGTGCTTTACAGCCCTCTCTAAGTGGTTTACAGAGTCAACCTGTTGCCCCCAACAATCTGGCTCCTCATTTTACCCACCTTGAAAGGATGGAAGGCAAGGCTGAGTCAACCTTAAGCCTGGTGAGATTCCAACTACCAAATTGCAGGCAGCTGGCAGTCAGTAGAAGTAGCCTGCAGTATTGCACTCTAACCACTGCACCACCACGGTAAGCAGTTAAATGTTTCAAACCAACAAGAAAATTAATCCAGTTGCTATGACTCAACTTCCATCTACTGGACAAATCCTAAGAAATATTGTCACAGATTTCCATCCCATTAGGACACATGGTGGTTTACCCTGTACAGATACATATCATATCTGATTCTTGCATAACAACATGTGCAATTTCTATTTTCACAATGTTTTGAGTGGTTCATGATGGGAGGGGAAACTGAAATTGTCCTTTGGAGATGGATTGCTCAAGCCTCCTATTTAGGTTGGATGAGGAAAACCTGTAAGAGAAGTCTTCAAGAACTGGGTCAGTCTTCCAAGCACGTCATCCATCATGCCTCCTATTTCTTCAAACAACTAGGGTTTTGCATTTTGGCCTGAGATGGGCTAGATGAGAAGAAAATATCGATATGACTGATATTCCAACTCAGTCTGCAAATGCGATTTGGCAGTCGATCTGTTTTGTGTTGTGGTGCTATATTTCAGCTCTTCTTTTTTTTCTTCTCTCTCTTTTTGTCAGGCTAAAGATCATCCAGTGTGCACTGAAGGCCACTCTGCTTGTGATCATATGGCTCGTATTCATTGCAAGGTCCCAGATGGCTCGTAATGTCTGGTATTTTGTACTAAGCCTCTGCTACTAGTTACTTAGCTACATTAGAGCTTCCAGCACCCTTAGACCTTGACTGTGCCTTTCTGGGGATTGTTCCCTATGTCCTGGAATAACCTTCATGTCCTTAAATCAACTCCTGGTATCTGTCTCCTCCAACAGTAAGGAGATACCATTCAACTATTTAAGCGTTCAACAGAAATCACAAGAGATTTACTCTAATTCCTATCACTACCACTATACTACTATAATAATATTTACTTAATATTAAACTACTGTTTCAATGAGCATTGACTTCCTGTCTCCATATCCATCACATCACATTTTTCACTAGAACATCTATTAGTTTTGTGTCATCCCAGTGCCCAGTTAGAGCATGAAGATTGGTACTGGGTATCTTTTACCAGAAGTGCTGAATGGTATAATTTTCACACTTCATACAGTAGATCAAGGGTCTTCAAACTTGACAGCTTTAACACTTGTGGACTTCAACTCCCAGAATTTCTCCTCCAGTCATGTTAGCTCAGGAGTTCTGGGAGTTGAAGTCCACAAATCTTAAACTTGCCAAGTTTGAAAACCCTTGCAGTAGATGAATCAACTGATATGCCATATATTCCTACTGCCTTGAGCTAAGTGGGCTTTTATGGATAAGGTTCAGGGGTCTCTTTCCCTCAGATTGAAGATGGAAACTAACATGAAATGGATTAAGCAATGATGGGGGTGGATCTCTCCTCTCGTACATTTTCCCCCATGATTCAATATTTTAAAAGCCTGGAGATTACATGTCACATCTTTTCTATCCTGCTGTACGGAGTGGAGAGTTGGACTCTGAGAGAAAGCCACTTGAAAAGGCTAGAAGTATGGATTTATAGGCAGCTGTTACGAATAAGCTGGGTTGATAAAATGAGGAGGTGATAAGCTGCCTGGGAAAGCCAAGGAAAATCATCAAAACCATAAAAAAGTGAAAGTTAGAATATTTCGGACATGTGATGCCGTGGTGGGGTTCAAAAACTTTTGCCACTGGTTCAGTGGGCATGGCTTGGTGGGTGCGCTTTGTATATGTACACATACTTTGTGTGCATGCACGCACCAATAATGCACTTTGCGCAAAAACAGAGGCATTTGTGCAGGCATAGAGGCATTCCACCTCATCTTCTGCAAACCTGCGCTCTCCTGGTCACTTCAGCAGCTGCCGCGCACCACTCTTCTGTGCCGCGCAAAGCAGCTGCGCTTCAAAAGCAGAGGATAAAAGTGAGTATAGGAGCCTGGGAGGGCAGGTGGACCTAACAGCAGAGCGGTGGAGAGAACTGGTGCAGTCTCCTCTGCTCATCGCCACTACCGGCTTGGCAGAACCAGGCCAAACCAGTAGCATACCATTGATGTGATGCAACACCTGGAAAAATGCAGAATACTTGATTTAATCCTCCAGGGAAAAATTGAAGGCAAATGAGGTCCAGGCAGAAGAAGAACATCATGGCTTCAAAATGTAAGGGACTTTGGGCAAAACTCAACAGCACTTTTTCGTGCGGCTGTTGATAAAAATAGGATCGCCAACATGATTGCCAACATCTGATGATGGATATATGGCACAAGAAGAAGAAAAAGGAGATTACATGCATATTTAAATACAATTCACCATGACAAAGTCCATGCCTTGCACAGACTTAAACTGGGTTAATGGGTGCACCCACTCTGCAGGAGACCCTACAGAAACCTCCTCACTAAAGAGGCCCCCAAAATAGTGGTGGGATTCCAAGAATTTAACAACCGGTTCTCTGCCCTAATGATTTCTTCCAACAACCAGTTCATCAAACTGCTCATAAAGTTAACAACCAGTTCTTGTGAACCGGTGCAAACTGGCTGAATCCCACCACTGTCCTAAACCCTTAAGGATCCTATGTCCATAACATTCCCAGGAACCTTTGCTCCTAAAAGGAGAGATGCAACAAGCAAAGTTATACCTCTGGTGCTTAGAGCTGTACTTTATCCAATCAATTTCCCCCTCGCCCCCCACGTTTCTCTCCCTACCGCCTCCCTCAAAGACAGCTAACGTGTTCGAGGTGAGAAAGAAATAAGTCAGAAGTTAAAGAACAGCACAGAATTAAGTCAGTATATTGTGTTTATTTAATTAGTTTGATAATGAACCCGGTTGTCAATCCTAATCAGAAATTTGCACTCTGTTGTTAACAAGGGTAAAAGGCTATCGCACAGTAGAAGCTTCCATCACAGCTTCCCAAACCAAATGCCCATCAGGGATACATAGAATATCCAAGAAGTTAAGCAAAAAAATTTAAGGGAAAGCAGGTCTTCTCAATTCTCTGGACAAATGAAGAAAAGCTTAAAAAAAAAAACACAGATTAAAAATACAATTTATGTTGGGGTTCTTCCCTGAAGCTCATTCTTTCAAGATGTCAAAGCATTGGAAGTTGGGCCTGAATAAGATTTGGCCTATTAAATATAACATTACTCATCTGTACATTTTGAAATGAGTGTCAGCCAGGGTGCCCACCCTGCCGGGATAACTTTCTTCTAGCGACATGGACATCTAGACAGATGTTAAATCACCACAAACCAGTCCTGAACAGTGATTTGAAAACTAATAGATTTGGTTAGTTGTGTGTTAAAACAAATCTCTCACAATTTAATGTTACAGGGTGCTTTTCCATTTATGTAAAGATACAGGGCTGGGCTGCTGGGGATTCACAGGGGTTTGGTAGAGCCCCTAACTAAGATTCTGTGCAGTTCAGAGAACCCCCAAATCCCACTCCTGACTGACCCTGACTTGCCCATCTGCCCCTCCCCTCCCAGGAATCCCCACAGGGCCCATTTTGGATGCAGGTAAGTGCAGGGTGTATGTGGAGGCTCAAGGAGGGTGAAAAACTGGCCTCCCGGAAGTTCGGGAAGGCCAGAAATGGGCCCATTTCCAGCTTCCAGAGGGCCTCCAGAGACCGGGGAGGCCGTTTTTGCCCTCCCGGAGGCTCGAAAAAAGCCTCCGGAGCCCCCTCCACTGTGGTGCAGGAGGCCGACTAGGTCACACCCATCATGGCCATGCCCACCCAACAACCAGGCAGAGAACCCTTTGCTAAATTTTTTGAAGCCCTGCCCTGGTAAAGAAGCTGAGATTTCTCTGTGATTCAACTATAAACGCAAAGACAGATGAAACAATCTTATGATAAAATGGATCTAAATGAAGGAAAATCTACACTAAGAGTTGAATGAATCAAGCTACTTACATGAAAAAGATAATTGGGCTGGTCTGTAGACATACCATTGAATTTGTTCAAAAAAAGGTCTACAGCAGAGGTCTCCAAACTTGGCAACTTTAAGACTTGTGAACTTCAACTCCCAGAATTCTCCAGCCAGCATAGCTAGCTGAGGAATTCTGGGAGTTGAAGTCCACAAGTCTTAAAGTTGCCAAGTTTGTGGACCTGTGGTCTACAGGAAATGTTTGACAAATTCTAAAACAATAAAATAAAATAAAGCTCATCAGGAACCCCTGGAGCAGTTTGTATTGGACTAAGAAGATCTTTAAAAAGAAAAATGAGGTGCACTTCCTGGAAGGAGATTCCTGGGACTGAGAAAGAAAGGGGGAGAGATGGATGTCACTGCTGCAGCTTGCTGACTCAACAGAAGACCAAGGCTGTATATGTTGGAATTGATCAAATCATTTCCAGGCAAAAGAACATCCAGTTGCTTCTGAATTCCCTGCAAAACCTGGATCTGAACTTGTTGGTTGAGTATAAGCAGGTCAAAATTCTGCCTCATCTTGGTCACTGTGGAGAAAGAGCTTGATGTCATTTCTTATCACAACATGCCACAACAATCCAGCTGAATGTTTTATACACTTACGTTCCTCAAGCAAGAGTTCAGAATGGTTCCTTCCCACCTCCTCGGTTTTGCCTTTCTGATCTATCCGAGGATTCCCTAGAAGGAAGCAGGGGAAAAGTCTACATCAGTGTTTGGGAAGTTCCAAGGTCAACTCTTGAAGCTTCGAACCATGGTTACCCTTTAACATGTAGACCAAGGGTCTTCAAACTTGAAAAGTTTAAGACTTGTGGACTTCAACTCCCAGAATATTTCAGCTAACATGACTGGAGGAGGAATTCTGGAGTTGAAATCCACAAGTCTTAAAGCTGTCAAGTTTGAAGACCCTTGGTCTACAAGTTAAAGGGTAACCATGGTTTGAAGCTTCAAGAGTTGACCTTGGAACTTCCCAAACACTCAATTTTCTGCACTAAGGGATGCTGAGCTTCTTCACTCACAAAACAGGTTTTCTTGTCTTGAGCTCTTGGCTTAAGCAGTAGACTGAAGAGGGTCAAGTCATTGTTGCCAATAAAGCCCCAAGGTGTTTTTTTTTTCAAAATTCAGCTGGATTTTCTTGTTGTTTTTCTTTGAAAACCTTTCGCTACTTATCCAAAGCTTCTTTGGTTCATGAACTCAGATGAGAAACGAAAGGTTTTCAAAGTAAAACAAGAAAATCCAGTTGCCTTTTGGAAAAAGCACCTCAGAGACAACCACGACCTGAATAATGGAAAATCTACATAGACATGAGAATAGAATAGAAAGAGTAGAGTAGAGTAGAGTAGAGTAGAGTAGAATAGAATATAGAAAACAATAGAAATAGAATAAGGGATAGGGAATAGGGAATAGGGAATAGGGAATAGGGAAGGAGTAGGGGTAAAATATAATATAATAGAATAGAATAGAATAGAATAGAATAGAATAGAATAGAATAGAATAGAATAGAATAGAATAGAATAGAATAGAATAGAATAATAGACACATAATAGAAAAATAGAGTAGAAAGAATAGAAATAGAAAGAATAGAATAGAATATAGAACAGAATAGAAAATAGAAGAGAATAGAAAATAGAATAGAATAGAATAAAAGAATAGAAAAATAATAGAAAAATAGACAAAAGACAAATAAAAGAAAAAGAATAGAAATAATAGAAATAGAAAGAATAGAATACAGAAGAAAATAGAAAATAGAAGAAAATAGAAAGTAGAAGAGAATAGAAAATAGAAGAGAATAGAATAGAAGCATAGAATAGAATAAAAGAATAGAAAAATAGAGTAGAAATAATAGAAATAGAAATAGAACAGAACAGAACAGGAATCATGCAACCACAGGGATGCTATTACAGTTGTAAGTCTGAAAAATGATCATCAGTCACTTTTTTCAGAGCTTTTGTAGCTTCAAACGCTCACTAAATGAACGGTGGTAAGTCAAGGACTACCTGTATTAACTTCACTGCATATAGGTTGTAAAAACACCTGCACAAAAGCAACCGCCTTTGCACATCACACTAAGCCACCATACATCTTTGAGGGCTTAGCGTAATGTGTGAACATCCCATTTCTTCACGAAAGCCAAAGGCTGACCCTACCTGCTTGAGGTCGGCCTGGCACCGGTGGTAAATGGATTTTCTGATGCTTTATCAAATTTTCATGGAGAAAAAATATCTTCATGCACTTCTGGCAGCTGTATGTTGCCTTTTTTCTGTGCTTTCTCGTGCGGCTTTTGACATAGTCGGTTGCCTTCAGCAGGTGGGCTGTAGTACAGACTGGAAGTTGTGCTCTTTGGCCAAAGGCTGTCCCAGATCCAAGACCTGCTTTCGAATTTGTGTGGCTCCACTGATGCATCAAGAGGCTCGATTTTTTGCTGAAACTCTTCTTACAAATCACACACTTAAAGCTCCTGTCTCTGGCATGTCCCTTCAAGTGTTTCGGTAGCCCAGTTTCCCTATGAAAAGTCATCCTACTCTTCTTGCACTTGTAAGGTGTTATTTGGGTAGATCTTCTGGAGGATCTCACTGGGTAGGGACCCCCTTCTTTGGGAGGAACTTTACTCTCGCTTTGGTGTCCAACTGGCTCTTCCAAAGCAGGAAGACTCTTCTCATCTGGAGAAGATGTCAAGATTTGTTGAGTTGCCATAGGAGATTCCTCTTTGGAGATGACTCACGATTCTTCCAGTCCACTTGTGATATTTCTGGACCAGCTGGGATTAAAAGAAGGTAGTTACCATCACGGATGTAATCAGGGCAATCTTTGGAACCCTGACAGCAATGTCTGCAAGAAGACAACCAAGCTCAGAGAGCATCCAGGACCCCTCATTTCAATCCTGAGCTACAGATTTCTCTCTCTCTCCTTCTTTACAACCCTGTAATCCCTTAATTCAGGGTAGCTGGAGGGAGCTGAGCATTTACTAGCCAGTTGCCCTTCCTGACACCTATATCGAGTTCACAGCAGAAGTTTTTTTTTCTTTGTGCCCTAGGAGAGAAACATCTGCTGCTACCTAGGATTGAACTCTCAAGCTTCGGAGTGGGAGGAGAGCATTTCCACCATTAGACCACCATGCTGCTCTAACCCTGAGCCACAAATTTTCTCCTTTATCGTTGCTGTCACTTTCCATAACTGCCCTGTTTCCCCAAAAATACGACCTACTCAGAAAGTAAGTCCTAGCTTGGTTTTTATATGTGCGCCCAATATAAGCCCTACCCACAGAATAAGCCCTAATTAAGATCCCAACTCCAGGGTGCATGGGTAAAAATTAACCTAGGGTGGGGAAACTTTCCATTGCAGCTTGATTTCTGGGAAAATAAATTGTTTTTCACCTAAAGAGCAACCACTGCAATTAACTGTCCTGATTGTGGATGCAGGACGGAGTGGTGTGATGGCCTAGAAGTGAAGTTCTTGCCTCACTATCAGGAGGCTGTGAGTTTGATCCCAGGTAGAGGCAGACATTTCTCTCTCTGGGCACAATGAGAATATATCTGCTGAATATAACTCCAGATTGGCGACAGGAAGGGCATCTGGCTAGTAAACACTCAGCTAACTCCATTCAGTTGCCCAGACTCCACCCTGCAAAGGATTATGGGGGTCATGAAATTAAGATGATGAATTTGGTAGGTTTTCAAGGAAGGGGGGTAGGTTTCTGCTTCAACTAAGCAGTAGCTAAGCAGAACAGAGCCAAGCTTTTAACTGTGTTTACCTGGTTTCAAGCGCTGCCTGGAAGTCACTTCAATGATGGAACCTTCGCAAGAGGTGGAACTGACCCAAGCCTGGAGAAACAGTGCATGTTCAGGGTTAAGTTGGAGAAATTCACACCTGAAAGCTCTTTCAGCTCATTGCATTGCAAACAAAAACAAAAACCTTTACAAACTCTGGTCTAATTTAAACACGGTACTTCCCCTTTTCAAAAGAGCAGTTTCTCAAAGTTGGCCACTTTAAGAGGGGTCGACTTCCCTAGCTAGCATGGGAGTTGAAATCCCCCTTTCTTAAAGCAGCCAAGGTTGAGGAACCTTGTCTCCCTTGTGAGCACACACAATGTTGCTGATGCACTCACTCCCATTCCTGGATGACAGCCAAATTATTCCTTTTATTTATTCAGTTCGATGCCACACACTTCTGGGCAGCTCACAAATATAAAAACAAAGTAGGCTATATTAGACCAAATAAACTACAAAAACAGCTGCAAAGTAATTGCAAGATGCAATACAATTTATCAAAACACAGCAAAATGGGAAGTAATATTAAAACACTGTGGGAACACATCCATCAAAGTTTATTTTGTAAACTGAAACCTAGTGCACTGAGTGAACAATATATCTTGGTTTTTAAAATGCAACGATCAGGCAAGAAGTAAACCATGGTTCTTGCATAGGGGGGTGTTTTTGCACAAGATATATTTCTTACATGGAACAAAATTCTTGCCATACTTCTCAAACAGCTAAATGAACACAGAGATAATCAGAAGAGAGTTCAGACCTGCTCCAATAGCCAAGCAACATCTAAAGACATCTGGCTCTGTTGGAAAACTCACAAACCCATGTTTATCAAAACAATGGCTTATTCATTTAAGTCAAATGTGCGGGTACTTAAAGAGACTGACCCACAAATCACTCCGTTAGGACATGCCCAACATACTTGGTTTAAAATGTGGTTCTTTGATTTGCTGTGTGCAGCCACAGCTGTCTAATCAAAAGTACACAATTCCCGCTCCCCACTTCTTGCCAGTGAAGGTGCTCAAAGGATACACTTGGCTTAATATATAGTTGAACCTTCCAGTTTTCCCAAAAAGAGGATGAGCGATGGACTCAAGAAGGTTTACCAAACATTCAAAGAATTTCAAGTTTGTAGGCTTGCAAAGAGTAAAATTAAAAACTTCAAGACAAAATAAGAGCTGATAACAGCCCAACCTGTTATTCCCACAAAACCTCAAGCTTTTAAATTCTCTTCCCAAAGTTAAGAAATGAGAGACACCAACATGGTTACTAACTGGCCAACACACCTGATGAGAAGTTTTGTAAGACCTTCCTTTGGGCTCTTTATAAGAATAGCTGTTTCCACGTCTTTCCAATTGCTGCCAATCAAAAGAAGAGCCTCTTTAAATAAGCTTTGGCTATGGGGCGGGTGGCAATAGATCTTTAACTAGAGAGATTTAAAACAACAACAACCACCCTCTAACAAGGCTAAGAGTTTCTCCAAGCTTAAGGCTTAGCCTTAGGATAGGTTTCACAAACTTGTTTAGTTTAGTTTACTTTATTTTATTGTCATTGCACCTCGTACAACAAAAGAAATCAAACACCATCTTTAGTACATATCATGACCAGGAAAATAAACACAAACACACATCCTTCACACTCCACACATTGAACCAATAAACCCCCACACCACACCAACACTGGACTATACAGTAGAATTCAATAGAGTTACCACCCTGGGATAGAAGCTGTATTTCAGCCTATTTGTGCTTGTTTTATTATTCTGTACCATCTGCCAGTTGGTAATAGATAAAAAAAAAAGGGGGTTCCCAGGATGAGATGGATCTTTGAGAATGTTTTGAACTTTCTTAAGGCAGTAGGAGCTCTAAAGCTCTTCCAAAGAGGGGAGAGGGCAGCCAATGATCTTCTGGGCAATGGCGTTAACCCTCTGGAGTGCTGTCCTATCTGCCCCTGTGCAATTGGCAAACCATACAGAGGTGCAGTAAGTTAAGATACTCTCTATGGTGCAGCGATAGAAGGTCACTAGCACTTTTTCATTGTTGCTGTTTTCTGAGAAGTCTCAGGTAGTATAATCTCTGCTGGGCCCTTTTGATCAGTGCTGCAATGTGGACACCCCAGGTCAGGTCCTCTTTTAGGGTAACACCCAGAAACTTAAAACTGGCCACTTGCTCCACTCGGTCTCCATTGATAAGCAAGCAACCTTAAGAGGTGTGGACTTTAACTCCCAGAATCCCCTCGCCAGCATGCTGCTAGCATACATGGCTGGTAGCCTGCTCAGCATTGAAATTTAAGGTTGCTAAGCCAAGGTTGAGAAAACTTGATGGGAAAATCCCATCTTAAAAGAAACATCTGAACAGTAATTCTTCATAATTTCCATGTCTGCTTTGGAAGCAAGCAGCATAGGAATTCAGTTCTTATTTTCAGGATAAAGAGGTTGAGGAATAACATAGGATGTTAAATGATAGAAAGAGGACACAGCATTATTATATATTTTGTCTTCCTTAAAAAATTACTCTTATTTCTGTATTTCATATTTTCTATTTTTTATATGCTTTGAACTTGCTACATTGAAAAAATCTAATAGTGTGTGTGTGTGTGTGTACACACACACACACACACACACACACACACGTGTATATACCATGTTTCCCCAAAAATAAAACCCTGGCTTATATACTGTATATATATTTGCTACCACAAAAGGCACCAGATCTTATTTTCAGGGGATGTCGCCCACTGACTAGCCTCACTTGCACGTGTCACCCCCCAGCCTCCTTTTCGCTTTCAGGGGACTTCAGGAACTTTTTCTTCTACAGCTGGCAAGACTTTCTTGAAGGCCTCTACAGCCAATAACAGAGGATTGATCCAGAGCTTTGTTATCAGCTCCGGAGGCCTTCAGAAAAGCCTTGCAGAAGAAATGGGCTGGCGAGGCAGGGGTTGGGGTGTGCGAGGCCTGGCTACAACTATCCAAAGGTAAGTAGTATGGCAGCTTCACCCCCCATCCCCTCCCTAGCTTAATTTTTACCTCTGCACTCTGGAGTGGGCGGGATCTTCATTAGGGCTTATTTTGGGGGTAGGGCTTATATTAGGCACACATGTAAAAATCAAGCTAGGACTTACTTTCAGGGTAGGTCATCTTTTCGGGAAAACAAGTGTGTGTGTGTGTGTGTGTGTGTGTGTGTGTGTGTGTGTATGTGTATGTTTTCTTAAGTTTTCGTGGCTATTTATATGTATGGTATTCAGCTTTGTTCAGGTATTTTCCCACGTTATTATAGTTGTGCTTTTAAAGTTGTAGCAACGTTTCAGCAGAATCTCATCTGCCATCGTCAGGCTTCTGTATAGTGTTCGTCTGTGAGTCAAACTTTCACAGCTGTTTGCAGGTTTTGGCGTGTTCGGGTCTTTTCCCGTGAAAGATTTGAGAGTATCTTGGCAACGTTTCGATGAGGTCCCACTCGCTATCTTCAGGCTGGTGCTTTCAGCTTCGTGTTTGTGTGAGCAAAGTGTGATCAGAGCTGCCGTCTCTCTATAAATACTGGTGGGAAGGTGTGGCTCTGTTGTAAGCAGGCTGGCTGGCTGTGTTGTTATTTCTTGATTGGTTGATGTTTGCAGATTGGTTGGCTTTTTCGTAAGAACATATGTGGCTGAGGTACTGGCTGTTTGTCTATCAGCCTCCTGTGTTGTAATGACCTGGGTAATGGGCTGTGTGATGACCTTCTGAGTTCTATTGTCGTGACATCCTGGGTCTTATATATAGTGTATATATAGTGTGTATATAGTGTATATATAGTGTGTATATAGTGTGTATATATATATATATATATAGTGTGTGTGTGTGTGTGTGTGTGTATATTGTTTTCGTAGATTTTCACGGGTACAGGTATGTAGGTCTAGGTGTGTTCGGGTCTTTTCCTGTGTAAGATTAAGAGTATCTTGGTGAGCGTTTCGGCGAGGTCCCACTCGCCATCCTCAGGCTGGTGCTTTCGGCTTCATGCCAGTGCAAGCAGTGGCACAAAGCCGAAAGCACCAGCCTGAGGATGGCGAGTCGGACCTCGCCGAAATGTCACCAAGATACTCTTAATCTTACACAGGAAAAGACCCGAACACACCTAGACCTACATACCTGTACCCGTGAAAATCTACGAATACACACACACACACACACACACACACACACACACACACACATGTACACATGCATAATACACTCTTGTATACGTACACACAGCTGCATTTTGAAACTGACTGTCAAAAAAAGCCCCACCGGATCATGTTCCTGAACATGCTAAGGAAAATTCAGTTTTAGTGCATCTATACAGCAATGCGTGCAAAACAATGCTATCTTGTAAACATTGCTCAGTTCCGGATATGCAGCCTCCGTGTTTTATCTAAGATTTCACATGGAAAAGGGAGGGTAAGCTTGCACCCTATAATTTACCCAGCAACCAGTTTTTAAATTGGATTTATCGGGATAAAAACTGGTTCCCGGCACTTGTGCAACGCAGAAGAGCAGTTGCCCATATAAAAGGTGTAAGAGATTATGTTGGATTAGGAAGCTTCGGCTCCAATGAAAAGCTTTGCTGTTTTGCTCCAGGGCATAGAAGAAAATGCTGTTCAAGCTTGCATCGGTAGGGATGTTTGATTTATTGTTCTCTAAAAGGATGTCTTTTTCTCAGGACCTATCAATCAAGTCCTGAGTCCAGCTGGAAGAAAAATGCACAGAAGTAGTTAACAACAGTTTGGGGACTCATCCTGGCTCCTGGATATTGGTTTCCTTTAGAATTACCAATTTCAATTTGGTCTCAATTCAGCCAAGGTTAGCTAAATCCTGCAACCTCTTGTGCCTTTGAAGAATTACAACTTCAGAAATAGAATAACAGAGTTGGAAGGTCTTCTAGTCCAGGGGTCACCAACTTTTGGACCTCAGGGACCACCCAACTCATAATTTTAAATCCCGCGGTCCACTAACATGAATTTTGACTGACGGTGGCTTGCTGACGTTGGTAGGAAAGTCAGTCCCATATTCCTGAGCCGCAATAGTCACAGGACTTTGGTCATCCCGGAGCAGCTGCTCCTCTACTTGGGTGCACCAGCCTGCCATGGACTGGAGGAGCAGCTCCAGGATGACCAAAGGGCCAGTCCTGTGACTAATGCAGCTCTGGAATATGGGACCGACGTTCCCACCAACGTCAGTAAGTCACCCCGGGCCAGATATCCCTCCCCCACCGTTGGTTTTGCCTTCCAATTCCAGCTCGCGTGGCTCTACTCAAGGTAAGGTTTGTGCTCAGCCGAAGGGTAGGGGCTAGTGGGTGGGCAGGCCATCTGGGCGGCGCAGCCTTATATTCCCACGCAGCCTGGATTAATTGCTTTGGGGGGGGGACATTTCTCTGCAGATCACCAAAAAAAATTTGTGGACCACCAGTGGTCCCCAGCCCACCGGTTGGAGACCACTGTTGTGGTCCAACCCTCTGCTCAGTCAGGAGACCCTACCCCATTTTTGACATATGGCAGTCCAATCTCTTCTTAAAAACCACCCACAACTTCTGGAGGAAACTCATTGATTAATTCACTGTTCCACTGATTAAACCAAGATGATGAAACCAAGAAGGTGCTTTGAAACGTTGGATCTGAACCAGCTAATTTTGCTTATTCTTGACTTGTTTTTTGTGCATTTTTGCCAAATGTACTCATGAGTGAGAAAATGCAGAATGAACTTCTGGTCAGCACTTGGAAAGGAGAACACCTGGTTTTAGGTTAAGTCCCAAGGCTCACTTTGAGGAAGATTTTGTTGAATATCACTACTGTATGCCTGTACCAGTGTTCCTGAAACTTGGCAACTTTAAGATGTGTGGATTTCAACTCCCAGGATTCCCCAGCTGGTATGGTTGGCTGGGGAATTCTGGGAGTTGAAGTCTACCCATCTTAAATAGCCCAGGTTTACAAACACGGGTCTACACAATTATATGGCTTTAATAGTGTTATGGTAGGGTATGTGTAGGAGTGTATTAGTACAAATAGTCCTCAACTTATGACAATTGAGCCCAAATCTTTTGTTACTTAACAAGACAGTTGTCAAAAGTGGGTTTTGCCCTGTTTTATGACCTTTCTTGCTTAGTTGCTAAGTGAATCACTGCAGTTATTAGTGACACAATTGTTGGACGAAATGTCCCTCTGGGTTCAGTTCCAAGTGGGAAGAAAGACACTGAAAACATGGAGGGTGATTGGAAGGATGGTTTAACAGTGGACAGGACCACATGAGTTTGAAGTCCTGGGTAGATGACCACATGGAGTGGAGAGTGAGATATATTTATTCCAGGGGTGGGATTCAAAATTTTCAACAACCAGTTCTGTGGGTGTAGCTTAGTTGGTGGGTGTGGTTTGGTGGTCATGTGACTGGGTGGACATGGCTTGGTGGTCATGTTATTGGCTGGGCATGGCCAACTCAACATCACTCACATCAAGGCATGCATCTCCTCGTCTGGCCTCTCATGACTGTGGGGATGCTGCAACAGTCGTAAGTGTGAAAAATGGTCAAAAGTCACTTTTTTCAGTGCCACTGTAACTTTGAATGGTCACTCCACACAAGCAAAGTACCAGCAAAGGAGGGGGGAAAAACTCCAGAGAAGTTCCTGAGACAGGAACAAATTATTATCTTGTAAGCGATTGACAAATCAAATCAAATCAATAAGTAAGTAATAAATAAATAAAATAAATCCTACTCTCTCCATAGTCAGCGCGACCATCAGCTGCAATCTCCCTGTCGCCTCCTGATGACATCATCCTAGTCTCTCCATAGAGGCGGCTGGGGCGGTGACAGTTCCTCCTGCTGCCCGACATCGTTGTCACGCTCCGGCGCATGTTGTGGCGTGTCCGGAGCCTGACACCAAGTATCCGAATTTTGATCACGTGATCATCGGGAGGCACATGCAATGGATCGTGGGAAAAACAGTCGTGGGGTGTTTTTTTTTTTCAGGGACGCTGTAATTTCGAGTGGTCACTGAATGAACTGTTGTAAGTCGAGGGCTATCTGTAACTGCTCAGAAGAGAAACCTGGTGCGTTTTACCTTCTGCATTTGTAGGTAACAGCAGCACAACTTGTACATGAACAGCGCTGGAAAAACCCTGCAAAATATTCTAAAATATTAGAATGTGCTGAGATGGATAGATCGACACTTACAAGAAAAGAAGAAAAGGAAGAAACAGAATACTTTTTAACATGGGACTTGTTTTACCAATGGCTAACTAAGAGAAACAGAGGTTAGAAATTAAAAAGACTAAAATAATAATCATATACTGAAAATGTTTTAAGATGGAGAAGCTAATTGTACTATGTGATCAGTGGTGGGATTCAAACAATTTTTATTAGCAGTCCTGTGGGCGTGGCTTGGCTTGGTGGGCGTGGCAAAATTCTCATTCCCTCCCCACCCCACCAACCTGCTTTCCAGCTCCGTTCTCCTGTGCAGGGCAATCAAAGAAGACCCAGCCAATCAGCTGGGACTTGGGAGGTGGAGAATAGATGGGGGCGGGGCCAGTCACAGGTGGGATTTGCCAGTTCTCCGAACTACTCAAAATTTCTGCTGCCGGTTCTCCAGAACTGGTCAGAACCTGGTGAAGACCACCTCTGTATATGATTAATATTGATATGTATAATATGATTACCATTCTGATTTTTGTATCTCTACTCAAAACTAATTGTACCGGTTGTTCAGATTTATATGGAGATTATATATATATATATATTTGTTTTCTTAAGTTTTCGCGGGTACTTACATGTATGGCCTTCAGCTTTGTTCGGGTATTTTCCCACATCATTATCGTTGTGCTTTTAAAGTTGTAGCGATGTTTCGGCAGAATCTCATCTGCCATCATCAGGCTAGCTTCCTAATAAATGATAGCTGTCCGTTTACCCGAAGCCCAGCCGCACTAAAAGCCTCCAATACAGGAAACACAATGTTGCCAGCCAATCAAGACAAAAAAAATGCTACAAAACAGACAGAAGATATTAGAAACACCAATCAAGCAGAACACAGCAAACTCCAAGACCAATAAACACAGACCAAGACTCCCAACCAATCAGGATGAAGAAAAAAACATTCTAACACAGCAGGCTAGCACCAAATTTAATAATAATAATAATAATAATAATAATACTTTATTTGTGGTCACAGACCAAAACACAAGTACAACAAAAGAAGAACATGGGAAAATTAATCATGAACAATTGGTCACCAAAAACTTGACTAAGGGGAATTACACGTTCTCCTCTGATGGTTACAGCTCTTAAAAATATTTGGAAACCAAAGAAGTGATATATGAGGAGCCATCCCCTAGACAATATAAGAACAAATTACTAACATTGGGTCTAGAAGGGTCTGTTTCAAGGAGAGACAGTAACTTAGATCTGCCTGCGTTATACATAGGGCGATACAAAAGGACATGCTCCACAGTTTCAACCTCAGCTCTGTCACAGGGGCATAGCCGCTCGTTAATCGGGAGCCTCTTAAATCGCCCATCCAGTAATGCTGAGGGCAGAACATTAAAGCGAGCTAGGGAGAAAGCTCTTCTATACTTGGGAATGGTTAGAGTGTAAAAATAGGAAGCCATCCTCAGTCCGTAATTATCAAAGTGGCTGAAGATCAGAAAGGAGCAAGTTTTGTTAGCTCTGGCTCGTAGATATTACAAGTCAATGTCTATATATATAAATAATTTTCTTACGTTTTCGCAGGTATTTATATATATGGTATTCGGCTTTGTCCAGGTACTTTCCCATGTCTGTATAGTTGTGCTTTTAAAGTTGTAGCGACATTTCGGCAGAATCTCATCTGCCATCATCAGGCTCACACACAACGAAGACGAACCCAATACACAAGCTGATGATGGCAGATGAGATTCTGCCAAAATGTCGGTACAACTTTAAAAGCACAACTATAAAGACGTGGGAAAATACCCGAACAAAGCCGAATACCATACATATATACATACATACATACATGCGTGTATGTATATAGATGTATAGATGTATAGATGTAGATGTATATATGTATATATATGTATAAACATATTAATAAAATGTATATTAAAAGAAAAAAGAAAAAACCCGTGAAACCTACAACAGAGGAATGGTTAATGAAGGTGATGGAACTGGCCACTCAGATTACATGAATGTTCCTTGTGAGAGAAAAATCTATAATTCACTGAAATATCTATAATTGCAAGCCTTTTGTGGATTTTCTGCAGGAGATTAAAAAAAGAAACAAATAATGACATATGGATTTCATGATCATTAACATTTTCTAAAAATATTATTTTTTGTAGGAAATGGACATTATATCATAGTTTTGAATTAAGAATTGAATGTATTTCTTTTATCCTTAGAAGTCAGAAATTTGTGTGTGTGTGTGTGTGTGTGTATTCTTTATACATTTCTACACCTCTATTTCTCTCTCTTTTTCTTCTTTCTTCCTGATAGTTTTAAAATTTTTGTAAGATTTCATGTAATAAACAATTCAATAACATTATTATACAGATGAAACTTTGCTAGATCACTTCCCTAATATATCATATTTCTTCTCTGAAAACATTCCTTTACCTGAAGTTTCCTGTTGCAATCAGCGCGAATTATAAAGACATCTTCTTTCTCCTGTTTCAAAATAGATAATCCTATTCATGCAATCTAGAATTTATTTTTGCAGCCACATTGCATGCTGACTCATAATCAGAGCATGACAAGTACAAGATTCCCCTTTGGTCTGAGGTAAATTTACCATATATGCCTGTGTTATGTGCATTAGATTTCATTCTGTTGTTTGCAGTCCATCATTCTAATCAGTTCAAAATCATTCTGGATTTTATCATGGCTTTCCAAAGTGTCAACAATCCCATTCAGTAATGTGTCTTTCGCAAATTTAAAAGAAAAACATACTACTGGCCCAAGCCATTAAACTTTTGAAGGCCAAACCATGGAATGCGGTGTTGTTGTTTCAACCATTTAGTTTTGTTCACCTCTTGGCAATTTTATAGGCAAGATGCCTATAGAATGAATTTGCACAGCCATTTGTCTGAAATGGTGTAGGGTTTTCTGCTCAAGCAGATAGTTGGATTAGAACAGTGGTCTCCAACCAGTGGGCTGGGGACCATTGGTGGTCCATGAGAAAATTTTGGTGGTCCACAGAGAAATGTCACCCCAAAAGCACTCCCCAAAGCAATTAATCCAGGCTGTGCAGGAACACAAGGCTTGCATCGCTTGCATTGCAAACAACATGAGGTAGTGAGGGGAGGTGGTAAAGGTCGGGGGGGGAACTTGCCCCACTTGCCTGACCTGGCCACCAGGCTGCTTCTTTCCACTTTCCACTTTCTTCTGCTTTTGGCTGCATGCAAGGAAAGCAGCAAAAGTCTTTCTCTCCCCCAAAGTCCACCAGAAATGAGTCTTTGGGACCCTGCAAGGCCTCCTGCTCCAAGAGGCTGTGTCAGCGTGACAAGCCTCACAAAGACTCATTTCTGGTGGAGTTTGAGGGAGAGAAAGAAAGACTTCTGCTGCTTTCCTTGCATGAAACCAAAAGTCTCTCTCTCCCCCTGAAAACGGAGCTGGAGAGGGCATCCTGCGATCCCATATAAAGAATGATCGATCGGTAGGAAAATGAGGTGGGAAATTTTCCTGCAGACTTTTTTGGGATTTTCCCAGGGTCTCTTGGTCCACGGGATTTAAAATTATGAGTTTGGTGGTCTCTGAGGTCCAAAAGGTTGGTGACCCCTGGGCTAGAAGACCTTCAAGGTGCCTTCCAACTTAGTTATTCTATGTTTTCTATGATTGCTAAGATGGTGACCACAAGGAATACAACCAAAGCCCTGCCCCTATTTTTAAAAGGAGGGTGGGATTTTAATTATGCAGTTACAGCATATATTTTCCCACAAGTTGAAAGGAATAGAGAAAAAAAACAGAATGTCCAGAATAACTAATATAGCTATCAACACAACCACATTAAAAAAAAATTTTTTTTTGCTTTATATGAATTATATGGTGCTAAACAACAGGATTAATGTTGGCATATCCAGTAAGAAACAACAAATTCCAAAATCTCTGTGTTGCTTGAAAGTCTTCCTTGTCTCTTTCCAAATAGTCCTTGACTTGATTAATTGCTCTCATTAGTTTAATGGCCATTTGAAGTTACAATATCATTGAAAAAAGTGACTTTTGATTCCCCCTCCTATTGATAGTGCAATTATATTTTTGGAGCAGAGAAAGACTTGCACAAATTTAGTCGCTCTGCAAATTTTACCTTGCTCTTTCTTCTTCCTCTGTTTGATATCATTGCAACTGATTCTGTAGGAGATGACCTGGCTGAGCCCAAGGGCGGGGTCAAATGCATCAGTTTGGAGTTGTTACACCACCATAAATAAACCCACAGTCCTTTTGAATTCTATCCTGGTTTGATGGCCTCTCCTTCACAGCTTGTGTTTAAATTGAAACAAACAAAAATCCCGTCCTTCTTCAGCATTAAAAACTTAGAATAACTTTATTGTCACTTTGAATGTACATGAATCGACATACATTAAAATGAAATTTCACCGCGTACAGCTCTCCAAGGGTCACCACCTCCAATATAAGCTACATAAACAGGACAAAAATATAAAAGCAATGAAAGAAAGAAAGAAAAAGGAAGGGAGGGTGGGAGCGAGAAAAGAGAGAGAAAGAAGGAAGGAAGGAAGGAAGGAAGGAAGAAGGAAAATAAAGAAAGAAGGAAAGAAGGAAAGAAAGAAGGAAGGAAAAGGAAGGAAAAGAAAGAAAGAAAGAAAGAAAGAAAGAAAGAAAGAAAGAAAGAAAGAAAGAAAGAAAGAAAGAAAGGAAGGAAGGAAGGAAGGAAGGAAGGAAGGAAGGAAGGAAGGAAGGAAGGAAGGAAGGAAAGAAAGGAAAGAAGGAAGGAAGGAAAGAAGGAAAGAAAGAAGGAAGGAAAGATGGGAGGAAAGAAGGAAGGAAAGAAGGAAGAAGGAAAGAAAGGAAAGAAAAAGAAAGAAGGAAGGAAGGAAAGAAAGAAACAAAGGAAGAAAGAGAAGGAAGGAAAAGAAAGAAGGAAGGAAGGAAAAGAAAGAAAGAGAAGGAAGGAAGGAAGGAAAGAAGGAAAGAAAGAAAGAGAGAGAGAGAGAGAGAGAATATACTGTACCTACATATATTATACCACGCAGAGAAACAAGTTCGGATGCACACATTGTACAGTGGCGAGAAAAAACTGTAAACCCCGCATCATTTAATCCCTAACTACGATTCCTAATCCTTTTTAAAAAGAAAACTCGCGTGGAGGCCCTCGCGACGAAGAACCGCGTCCGCCCGCGCGGGGCTCTTTTATCAGGCACGGAGCTTTCCCGGCCTTTCTTTGTGTGTCTCCCCTCCCTCCACACACTCACACACCTGAAATGGGAGTCACACACTATATTTCCTTGCTCGACTTTGTGCCGGAGAAGCCAATCAGCCCGCAGCTTTCCTGGCTTCCTGTCTCTCGTAGGTGTGTTCCTCCGTTGGCTCACCTGGAAAAAAAAAGAAAAAAAAAGCGAAGAGCGCCCGACGCCCCGGGGGAAGCAAAGAAGGAGCAGGCGGGCCAGGGAGCCACCGAAAGCCTCCCCCGGAGAACCCCATGGACACACCGGCCTCCTCGCCCTCAAGACCCAGGAAGGGGACGCGCTTCAGGTAAGCTTATACCTGGCTCTGGATTTAAAAAACAAAACAAAACTTTCGGCCAAGTTTGTCCCGCTGCCAAGTTCCACGGTGAATCACAGCAAAGAGACGCGCGGGGCCTCGCGTAGGAATTCCAGGTAAGCTGCTGCGTCAGGTCGAGCCCGGAACCTAATTTGTGGCAGTTTACAGGTAAAGAAAGGGAACGAAGTATGAAAAAGGTTCATTCTTTCTCTATCTATTCCCCCCTCCCTTCAGCTGCAGAGACGTTCCCCCTCCCTCTTGTAAAGGATTGTGATAAGGTGTGTTTGTGTTTGTTGGTTTCCTTCTGGGTTTCCCCTCCCTCCAGTTTGTGAATTATCAACAACTAGCAGGGGTACCCGTGCTTCGCTATGAAACTATGTGATCGAGCAAGTTTTGGGGGAGGAAAATAAGTGGGGCGGGGGAGAGAAATTCTGCCTCTGTCTATCAGCATCCATAGAGGGTTCCTGTCAGTGTGTGAGAGAGTTGAGGGCTGTTTGGAAAGTGAAACGGTATTTGCTGTGTGAGCAAGAAGGAGACAGCAAGGAGCCTGGGGCGTGGCTTAGCTCAATTGTTCTGTAGTGAAGCTGCTTGGTGCTGTGAAATGGAAACGGAAACTCCACTCCTCTGCTTGTGTTTTGCATTTGGAACAGATTTCTTTTCAGGTGAGGAGGGGGAGTAGCATCAGAGTGTGTTAATAAAAATAATATACGAAATACGAATGCTCTGATGGTCATTTGGAAAAATCCTTTCTTAGTGAGCACTAGAAGCCAAGAGGAACATAAGTGCCAAATTTCAAGTTTGTTGGTTTTACGGTTCTGGTTATTTTGAGATGATGCCTGAGTGGTATTTCTCATAGATGGATGGATGGATGGATGGATGGATGGATGGATGGATGGATGGATAGAATAGATAGATTAGATACATTGGATAGATAGGATAGATATAGATGATAGATTGGATAGATAGGATAGATAGATAGATAGATAGATAGATAGATAGATAGATAGATAGATAGATAGATAGATAGATAGATAGATAGATAGATAGATAGATAGATTCTGAGCTGGATCTCTTTTCGGGATTGAACATGAAGTTTGAGAGGCTGGAATTCCCAAATTTGGGTGAGGATTGTCCGGGAATGTGGCCCTCCCTCATTGGAAGGAGCTGTTTTCTAAGGCAGAAGCCCCTGAAACGAAGACACATTTGAATTCAGGTAGTCCTCGACTTACAACAGTTCATTTCGTGATTAAAGTTGCAGCGGCCCTGAAAAAAAGTGACTTAGGACCATATTTCACACTTATGACCATGGGGGAAACATCCCAGCGGTTATGCGATTTACATTCGGATGCTTGACGACTGTTTCATATTTCTGACGGTTGCAGTGTGTGTGTATGTGTGTGTGTCTGGAGGGTTAAATCGTGGGATCTTCTTTTGCGACCTACCGACAAGCAAAGTCAACCAGATTCGCTTAACAACCATTTTGTCACTTTAACCATTTACTAACTTAGCCGCAGGGATTCGCTTAACAAATAGGTGGCCAGGAAAGTTGTAAAAAAATGGGGCAAAACTCAAGGGATTGCCCACTTAGCAACATCCATTCTGGCCTCCACTGTGGTCGTAAGTCAAGGACTACCTGCAGCCAGCAAGCGTGCTTCCAGACTCTAGATTTTTTGGGGGAGCAGGGGGCACACCATCCCCTAATGTGGGATCAAGTTAGCATCTTAACGTCTGTGTGAAGGATCCCCGGAAAGAGGAGGTTGTTGTCAGCTCCAAAGTTGAGGCTGCCCATCTCTTGCTCCCACACAGGAGTGGGCTTCAAAAATTTTAGCAACAGGTTCTCTGTCCGGTTGCTGGGTGGGCGTTGCACTGAAAGTGGGTAACGTAAGGCCATCCAAAACAGGCCACGTGAGGACTCTTGGGAGGAGGGTCAGGGTGGGCGGGGCCAGGCCATGAGTGGGGTTTGGAGGATTCTCTGAACTGCACAGACTCTTAGCTAGGGGCTCTCCCAAACCCCCAGCAGCCCATCTCTTGCTCCCACCCCAAAAAGGGGGACTTCTCCCCCAAAAAATAGTTCCTTTTTATTTTTATTTTAAAGTTCTGAGGCAGGGATCTTCAAACTTGACAGTTTTAAAGACTTGTGGACTTCAACTCCCAGAATCCCTCCTCCTGTCATGTTAGCTCAGGAATTCTGGGAGTTGAAGTCCACAAGCAAACTGGCCAAGTTTGAAGACCCTTGTCTTAGGCCGAAAATCTTAGGTGCTATAGCAGAGGTCTCCAAACTTGGCAGATTTTAAGACGTGTGGACTTCAACTCCCAGAATCCCCCCTCCAGTCATGGTTAGCTCAGGAATTCTGGGAGTTAAAGTCCACACGTCTTAAACTTGCCACGTTTGAAGACCTTTGTTCTGAGGTATCATTGTGAGATCGGCCAAGAGGCCACTGAGGACAGTCCCCAAGGCCGATGAACCCAGCTGGAATTCCAGACACCTTTTTACTCTCCAGGCTGCTGTTTAGCTGCCTGGCTATCATTCCAAGGTGTGATTAATGCTTTTCTCTGAGGGAGAGAAAGGCTGCCTCTCACAGCCTCCCAAGAAAGGGGATATTTGCCTTTCCCATTTCCTCTAGAGGCTCCTTTGAAATTAATTTTCAGTGCTTGGTTCCATTTTCTTGGCCCAACCTGTGAGTCAAGGTTGAAAGGAAAGTGAACGGTGGATGCTTTCTCACCCCTTTGGTGGTTGATGGTTTCTCCCACCTCATCCCCCCCCCCCCCCCCCAGCACTTAAACCACATTCTGAAGGCATCAATGAGTCAAGTGAACATAGGAATTTGGTTGACCTGGATTTAAAGTTCATCATGATATCTGAACCCATCCATGTGTTTTTAAATCATCCAAGTTTCTTCTCTGATTCTTTTACTTGCACTTCATGTGTACAATTAATTGAAGTTCTGGCAATTCTCCCTAATTTTGTCATAGTTTGCTTTCTCCAAAAAATAATGTAAAATAATTTGTACTTGGCTGTTACTGGAGTATTCTTGCTCCAGATAAGACTTTTCCATTACAAGTTTTAAAGCAGACGTATCAAATGCATCCAATATAATTGTGTCACTGCCATTTTCTGTCGTTCTATCATGATGACCTTTTATTTTGATTATCCTTTTCATTTTTATTCTGATTTTGTTGTGTAATTTCGGTAAGCTATTTGGTTTCAGGCAGTCAGATAAATTTTAGATTAAAGTTGATTTGACCTAAGCATCGAGAAAACAATAAAACATGGAAGACTATAAGTGGGTCTAAATGATATCCCTTCTGTTAATTTAAGTAAGGATAAGTTTGAAACCTTCTATAGATTCAAGAAATCTTTTGAATAAAACTTAAAAATGCCTCTAGTATTTGTTGGTAACTGGAAATTATTTGATTTATTTTATTTTATTTATTAGAATTTGTCAAACAAAGACAAGAACAAGAATAACAGAATAAAAATACAATGACAGGGACAAAAGAGGCACCTTAGTGCACTTATGCACGCCCCCTCTACTCACCACTTAAGTATGATGTAAGGTCCACGGAAGTCAATTTGTGACTGAAACTGTGAAAATTTGTAGCTGAAACAACTGAATCAGGTAGGGCATTCCAGACTGACAACTCGATGACAGAAAGCGTATTTTTTTACAGACAAGTTTAGAATAATTTATATTGAGTTTAAAGTGGCTGTTAGTGCGCTTATTATTGCGATTAAAACAAAAAAAAGGCATTGGTTGACCTGGATTTAAAGTTCATCATGATATCTGAACCATACGTAGTAAAACATTACTACGTATAATTTTTTATGCAATACAAGCGACACAGTTCTACGTTATCCAAACCGAGAATTTCCAGCCTAGTAGCATGGGGAACTATCACCTGGTAATTGTTATATCTATAGCTAGATGTATGCATAAAATTTTAAAAAAATAAAGTCTGCTTTAGGTACTTGATATCTTTAGCAATAATCTTAAACACGACCATCATTCTGGCTTAATTTGTGCCAAGTAACCTCTTTATCAATTTATTCTGAAAGATTGAGAGACGCAGTTTTAACAATCCATATCTGAACATTTTTCTTCTCTGCTCTATTCCAATCATCCCTCTGTTTACTCTTTCCTCCTCTTTTCTTTTTATGTATTCTTTGGGTGTTATCCATAATAAAAGAGCGATGTATAGATAGGCTGATTCTATTTGTGAGTTGCAGGAGTTGATAACTATATTTTAATTAAGAGGTCGTCATGCTGCCAGAAGCCATACTTCAACTCTTGAAGGAGGGAAGTGCATACATTTTGTATAGGAAAAGGGTGTTATATATTTGCTGCTGGTTGGTATTTTATACCTCTTGAACCAATTCTGACACTTCATAATGATGTGGGTGGCTCATGCTGTTACCAAGACAAGCCAAAAGTTGGCCTTGGAGATGGTAGGGAATCCATGGCAGATACAGGTAAATCCTCGACTTACAACAGTTCATTTTGTGGCCATAAGTTGAGGACTACCTGTATTCCAAAAAATAAGGGGCAGTGGACACAGAGGCACAGTTCTTCTCTTTAAAAAAAAAAGAGATTACATTTGTTGGAAGAATTATCCTTCTGGGTTCAGTTCCAAGTGGGGAAGAAAGACACTGGAAACATGGTGGCTGCTTGGAAAGATGGTTTAATGGTAGACAGGATCACATTCCTTGGGTGTAGAAAGAAGGAAGGAGATGCTGAGAGTCCCTGGGTTTTATACCCTCTGTTGGGATTTGATTTTGAGCTTGTATTCTGATTGGTTGTCAGACTCCCATGAGGCCATGCAGGGGCAACTCTATAGGCTGTCCTGAATCCCAGGCTTGGTGAATGATGATGTAATCAAAGGGCTTTGGGCAATTCCTATTATGGGGCTGCCTGGAGTAGATCTTTGTTATGTAAAATAGACTGGCCTAGGCCAGAGTAATGGCCCATTAGCAAAGATGGGTGGGGTGCTGAGTTTCTGCCTCTGAGGTAAGTTTCTGCTTCTGAGTTTCTACTTCTCTTTTTAGGGGAAATATTCTGCCTTTTTAATATTTCCTAGGATACTTCATTTTTCTAGGAGAGGGGTAGGTGATAGCTTCCTACACTTTGCAAAAAAGATGTTGAGACTTTGGAAAAAGTGCAGAGAAGAGCAACTAAGATGATTAAAGGCTGGGAGGCTAAAACATGTGAAGAACAGTTGCAGGATTTGGGGTTGGCCAGTCTAAAGAAAAGGAGAATTAGGGATGACATGATAGCAGTATTGCAGTATTTGAGGGGCTGCCACAAAGAAGAGGACTTGTCAACTTATTTTCCAAAGCAGCAGAGGACAAGACAAGAAACAATGGATGGAAACTAATCAAGGAGAGAAGCAACCTGGAATTGAGGAGAAACTTCCTAAGAGTGGGGACAATTAACCAGTGGAATAGCTTGCCACCAGAAGTTGTGGGTGCTTCATCACTGGAGGTTTTTTACAAGAGACTGGACAGTTATTTGTCTGAAATGGTATAGGATTTCTTGCTTAAGCAAGGGGTTGGACTAGAAGACCTCCAAGGTCCCTTCCAGCTCTGTTCTGATTCAGTTTCAGTTTATCACTGGATGTGTGGTGCTGCTTATGAGTTTGTCAAGAAAGGTGTGCTAGTCTTAACTCCTGCCATACTGGTCTTCTTCCTATATAGCTTCATCTCCACCTAAGCTGCTGGACCTCATGATGGAATTGCTAAAGGAAGGTTTGGGTCTTGAGAAATTTCAGGTTGTCTTCACTGTGGAGGGCAGGTACAGCTCAGGAGTTCATGGCCAGGGACCTGGCCCACATAGGTGGCTATGTACAGGTAGTCCTTGACTTACAGCCGTTTGTTTAGTGACCAACAATATGACAGCGCTGAAAAAAGTGACTTCCGGCCTGCAATGACCCAGAGTGTAACACAAACGTAACAAAATCCAAAACGTAAATAAATGTCCTTTAATGCCTCCAACTTGGTCCCGCTGTTCAATAATACTCAGTTGGAGATAAAAAGTACTCAAAAATAGTCTTCAAAAGAAAGCAATACCGTTCAAATTTAATGAGCAGATAGCGGTGAAATAAAAAACCAAACTACAATGGCGAAATTTCCATAATGGAACAGAAGTATTTATCAAATTTAAGGAGATAACAAGGCACAGTCTGTTGGAAGGATGCCAACCAAGATAACTTCAGACCAAAATGAAACACGCTTTATTTCCAGTGTTCAGCAGTACGTATGTCCGACCTCTTATTCAGTTGTCACAGCTGCAGCTCATGAAGAGGATCAAGGCCCTCTCCTCCCGAGTAGACCATGTCTCTCCCTTATCCTCTCCTCCTTGTGTGCCCTAAAATGGAGAGGGGATGGGCCTGGGTCCTCCTCTGACTGCCCAGCCGGCCTCTGCCCTTCCCCAGCCTCCTCCACCACCTCCGGAGCCACACTTCCACTCCCTGTCGGCTGTTCCTCCTCTCTCTCAGAGTCAGTCTCCACCAGGGCATGACACGGCCATTTTTTGCACTTACAACCATTGCAGCATCCCCTTGGTCGTGTGATCAAAATTCGGGTGCTTGGCAATTGGCTCAAATTTAGGACAGTTGCACTGTGCCAGAGATCATGTGATACTCCTTTTGCGACCTTCAAGTCAACGGGGAAGCCAAGTCCACTTAATAACTGTGTCAAGAAAGGTTGTAAAATGAGGGAAAAACTCACTTAACAGATGTCTCGCTTAAAAACAGAAATTTTGGGCTCAATTGAGGTTGTAAGTCAACGGCTAGGTATATCTGGGGGTTGTTGTGGTTGAGACATAATCTGAGACATAATCTGAGGCTGAGTAGCATCTCCAGTTATGAGAATGCTCTTATTCATTTGTATAATTCTGGCACCACTACCGTACAAGCTGCTCAGCAGCTTCTGCATGCAAGTTTTTGGCTGGGGAAAGCAACTTTGCAGGAAACCCTCGGGCTAAAACATCTGAAAGAAGCCACAATGTTGTCAGATACATCGTGAGGTGAGCACATCTCTCTCCTTTTGTCCTGGCTCCTTTTTACAGAGGCACTATCGAGAGTGTTTTCACAAAGTGCATCCCTGTTTGGTTTGGTGGCAGCAGGGCCTCAGATAGAAAGTCCCTACAGAGAGTGGTGAGGACAACGGAGAAGATTATAGGAAGCTCGCTTCCATTATTTAGGATATTCAAGGGACGGAAGAAAGGGAAGGAAGAGAAGGAAAGGGAAGGAGGGGAGGAAAGGGAAGGGAAGGAAGAAAGAAGAGAAGGGGAAAGGAAAGGAAAAGAAAGGAGGAAAAGAAAGGGAAGGGAAGGAAAGGAAAGGAAAGGAGTAAAGGAAAGAAGGAAAGGAAAGGAAAGGAGGAAAAGAAAGGGAAGGGAAGAAAAAGGGAAGGGAAGGAAAGGAAAGGAAAGGAAAAAGGGAGAAAGGCAAGGCAAGGAAAAGATAGGAAAGGAAAGGAAAGGAAAGGAGGAAAAGAAAGGGAAGGGAAGGGAAGGAAAGGAAAGGAGGAAAAGAAAGGGAAGGGAAGGAAAGAAAAGGAAAGGAGGAAAAGAAAGGAAAGGAAAGGAGGAAAGGGAAGGGAAGGGAAGGAAAGGAAAGGGAAGGAAAGGAAAGGAAAGAAAAGGAAAGGAGGAAAAGAAAGGGAAGGAAAGGAAAGGAGGAAAAGAAAGGGAAGGAAAGGAAAGGAGGAAAAGAAAGGGAAGGAAAGGAAAGGAAAGGAGGAAAAGAAAGGGAAGGAAAAGAAAGGGAAGGAAAGGAAAGGTTAGTAACTGCAACGAGTTGCTTACCAACCATGGCAAAAAAAAGTTATAAAATTAGGCACTAATCACTTAACAATGCTTAGCAACAGAAATTCTGGTCCCAATTGTGTTCTTAAGTCAAGGACTACCTGAACACTTGTAATTTGGTCCAGGATGAGAAGGTGGCAGAGAGGCTATATCCACTTCACCTTTTCTAAAAGAAAAAGAAAAAATCAGGTTTCCCATTCCATTCCTTTTTGGGTTTTACTGTTGTCGTTTTACAAAAAGCCCAGCTTTCCCCTTGTCCAGCAGGCCTACTAGCTATGATGGCCGTTGGTGGGAGGGGTGGCAGATGCCAAGGAGGTGCTCTGCCGTAGCACACAGGACAACCCAGTGGATGGAGGGTTTACTTGTGATGGAAGGAAGGGCAGAAGAGGAACCAGACCGGCCGGCCCCACAGGAGTGGGGAAACACCCCTTTTGTGTAGGTGAGCAAAGTCAGGTGGAGGTTGCATTTCCAGCAGGCTGGAGGCAGGGAGAGGAAGACGTATGTTCCTGCCCTTAAAATATATATATTAAATATGTTTAATAGCTCTGGAGTAACCCAGTCACGTACATCAGATCTGGGCCACCCACATCATGCTAGTGCAGCTGTGATTTTGCTGCAGGGTTCGGTCCTCTCTCCCCCCTATTCAATATTTACCGCAGGCCATTGGGCGAGTTCATCCATGGCCATGGGGGGTGATTATCATCGGTATGCTGATGATATCTAATTGTATATTTCTGGCGCTGGGCAAATTAAACGATGCTATGGACGTCTTATCCTGGTGTCTGGAGGCTGTGAGCGTATATAAATGGCTTCCTCGACTCATAACAGCTCGATTAGTGGCCATTTGAAGTTACAACAGCACAGAACAAAGTGACTTACAACCAGAAGTGGTATGTTCAGCCAGTTCTGACCGGTACTGGAGAACTGCAACTGTTCATCCTAGGCTTTAGCCTCCAGCCCGCTCATCAACTTTGTTGCTCTTCCCTGCATTCTTTCTAGACTCTCAACCTCTTTAACGAAACCCCTGGAATCAAACCTTCCCTTAGTCTTACAGGCACATGGACTCTGGCTGGTTATAAATGGCTCTTTTTGCAAACAATGAATTCTGACTTGAGCAAAGGTGTTGCTCCTTTTGACAGGGAAGGGAAGGGAAGGGAAGGGAGGAAAAGAAAGGGAAGGGAAGGAAAAGGGAAGGGAAGGAAAGGGAAGGAAAGGAAAGGAAAGGAAAGGAAAGAAGGAAAGGAAAGGAAAGGAAAGGAAAGGAAAGGAAAGGAAAGGAAAGGAAAGGAAAGGAAAGGAAAGGAAAGGAAAGAAGGGAAGGGAAGGGAAGGGAAGGGAAGGGAAGGGAGGGGAGGGGAAGGGAAGGGAAAAGGGAAGGGAAGGGAAGGAAAAAGGGAAGGGAAGGAAAAAGGGAAGGGAAGGAAAGGAAAGGAAAGGAAAGGATAGGATAGGATAGGATAGGATAGGATAGGATAGGATTAGCAAATATATACCACCGGGGCCTCATTTTACTGACCTCAGAAGTATAGAAGTCTGAGTCAACCTTGAGCCGCTCCAAATCGAACGGCCGACCTTGGTGGCAGAAGGCAGTCAGCAGAAGTAGCCATTTGCAATAGTCCCAGCCAGCTCCCAGAGTCAATGGAGGAGGTTGGATTTGCTTAATGGTCATGTGATTCACTTAATGGCTGTGATTCACTTAAGCAGGACCAAAAAAAAGTCATAAATTCAGGCCTGGCTCAATTAACAACCTCTTTGCTTAACACTATTGAAGGCGAAAGGAGAAGGACGGCAGATGAGATGGTTAGATAGTGTCATTGATGACCTGAACTTGCATTTGGCCAAACTCCAGGAGACAGTGGAGGATGGGGGAGGCTTGGCGTGCTGTGGTCCATGGGGTTGCGAAGAGTTGAACACGACTTAGCGACTGAACAACAACAACAACCAAATTGCTTAACAATGCAAATTGTGTTCCCAGTGTGGTCGTAAGTCAGGGACTTCCTGTGTTTTTGACTAGAGCTATTCTGGGGTGAACAGGTTTTTCTGGGTTCCAAGTCAGCAGAAGGATTCCTTGCTAAGCAGGGTGCGTGGGCGTGTGTTGGGGAGAAAGGTGTTGAACACAATAAATCACTTCTAGTACTAAGGAACAAAATGAACGGCAGGGCAGTTTTGGTTGCCAGAGGCTGAGACTTTAGAAGGAGTGCAGAGAAGAGCAACAAAGAGGATTAGGGGAGGACTGGAGGCTAAAACATATAAAGAACGGTTGCTGGAACTGGGTAGGTCTAGTTTAATGAAAATAAGAACTAGGGGTGACATGATAGCAGTCTTCCAATATCTCAGGGGCTGCCCCAAAGAAGAGGCAGTCAAGCTATTCTCCAAAGCACCAGAGGGCAGGGCAAGAAGCAATGGGTGGAAACTAACTAAGGAGAGAAGCAACTTAGAAAGAAGGAGAAACTGCCAGACAGTGAGAACAATTAATCAGTGGAACAATTTGCCTCCAGAAGTTGTGAACGCTCCAACACTGGAGGTTATTAAGAAGAGATTGGATAACTATTTGTCTGAAGTGGCGTAGGGTTGCCTGTCTAAGCAAAGGGTTGGGCTAGAAGACCACCAAGGTCCCTTCCAACCAGTGGTGGGATTTAAATTTTTTTTACTACCTGTTCTGTGGGCGAGGCTTGGTGGGCGTTGCATGGCTTGGTGGGCGTGACAGGGGAAGGATACTATAAAATCCCCACTCCTGGGGGAAAGTTACTGCAAAATTCCCTCCCCACCCCACTAACCTGCTTTCCAGCTCCGTTCTCCTGTGCAGGGCAACCAAAGAAGATCCAGCCATTCAATGGGAGGCTGAGAAGAGATGGGGGCAGGGCCAGGCAGAGGTTGTATTGGCCGGTTCTCCGAACTACTCATAATTACCGCTACTGGTTCTCCAGAACTGGTCAGAACCTGCTGAATGCCACCTCTACTTCCAACTGTTTGTTATTCTGCAGTTTTTACAGCCCGAAGAATATGCTCTAATTTTTAGGCAGTGAGAGAGCAAGAAGAGGGTTAAAGAAAGCCCTAGATTTCCCGAGGAATGACTTGATGACTTTGCATTAGGAAATGGAAAGAGGCATGCCCTGACTGGTTACAAACACACACACATCTGCTTGCTTGCTTGCTTGCTTCTTTCTTTGTTGGATTGACTGAAGGCAGCTGCTGAAGACAAAACATTTGTGGTGCAAAAGAAAAGAATCTCCCAGGGGAAAGCCACTTTAGAGATCCTCCTCGACTTACAACCATTTGTTTAGTGACTGTTCAAAATTAGAACAGCACTCTAGGGATTTATGACTGGTCCTTATAACCATGGCAGCATCCTCATGGTCATGAGATCGAGATCCGGGTGCTTGGCACCCAGCATGTCTTCACAACAATTGCAGGGTCCCAAGGCCTTGTGATCAAAGGGCCATGGTGGCGCAGTGGTTAGAATGTGGTATTGCAGGCTAACTCCGCCGACTGTCAGCAGTTTGATCCTGACCTGCTCAAGGTTGACTCAGCCTTCCAAGGTCGGTAAAATGAGGACCCAGATTGTTGTGGGCAATATGCTGACTCTGTAAACAGCTTAGAGAGTGCTGTAAAGCACTGTGAAGTGGTATATAAGTCTAAATGCTATTGCTGTTCCTTCCTCCTTCCCTCCCTCCTTCCCTCCCTTCCCTCTCCCTCCCTTATTCTCTTTCTCATTCTCCTTCCTTGTGCACTGTGGTTAGAATGCAGTATTGAGGCTAACTCTGCCGATTGCCAGCAGTTCGATTCTGGCTGACTCAAGGTTGACTCAGCCTTCCATCCTTCCGAGGTCGGTAAAAAAAAAATTTTTTTATTAAAAAAAAACAAACTTCCTTTAAATGTTCAAGAACAAAATTTTCCCCGTGTTTTTGGTTTTGTTTTCCTAAACCAAAGCACACTTTTGCACAAAGTTGTACATTTAAAGCTAAATGTACATTTAGCTTTCCTCCTGCTTTACTAATCATGAGGCTTCCAGTTGCCCATGAAAAAACCAAATAAATAAAGATTGTCCCACAATTGCCAAGTGTGACTTTATGTAAATAAATGGAGTCGGAAGCAGACTAGTGTATTGCTGAGCTGCTGAAAATAGCTAGAGGGGATAAATCCAACCAGCAAAGCTAGTTTGAAACTAGTCCTACATTCGTGGGAGGTACACAAATTTGGGATACAGTCACTAAACATGAACCTCATACAGTCACTAAACATGAACCTCATGCCACCCCTTTATTTTTAATTTAGGTTGTTGGAGGAAGAAATGGTATAGAAGACTTTGGAGGCCCAGGGGCACCTGCGGGATAAATAAATAAATAAATCATAGATTCGTGGGGCTGGAAGGAACCACAAAGGTCTTCTAGTCCAACCCCCTGCTCAAGGTAGGAAGCTTAGACCATTTCAGTCAAATGGTTGTCCAGTCTGTTTTTGAAAACCACAACTCCAGGAGACAAGCCGTTCTGCTGATTGATTGTTCTCCCTGTCAGAAAATTTCTCCTTAGTTCTAGGTTAGATCATCTCTCTTTAAGAAGCTTCCACCCATCACTGTTTGTCCTGCCTTCTGGTATTTTTGTTCTGACCTGGCTCCCAAATACGACAAGCCCTTTGTAGTTAATGAAACGTTTCCCTTTATTAGGAGCGCCAGCAGCCACTCTCTCAAAGTAGGCTACAAATCTCTACATCGTGTGGAAAGTGACTCTCGTTCCCTTTCCCCTTGAACTGGTCCAATACACCAGGAGTCTCTCTCTCTCTCTCTTTTCCCACACTTACAAAGGAAGTTTCAGAAGGTGCGCTTGCTTTTTTCCCACAGCGCGCATGCGTGCGTGCACACACACACACACAAGGTGCTGCAGATTCCAAGAAGAATTCTGATAATTTCCAGAGAGGATTCGGAAGTGCAGGCTATCAGTGGCTGACCAACAGGGAGATGAATAGTTGTCTGCCACATCTATTCACCTCCACCCTCTGCCTTTTATCCCCAGAGCTAGGGTGGGGCTTTGCTAGCAGCGGTAGCTGTTCCGTCCCAAGGACCGGCCCATAGATTTCCACTGCTCTCCTCTCCTCTGCCTTCTGCGCAGCTAGTTCTGACCAGTTCTGGAGAACTGGTAGCGGAAATTTTGAGTAGATCGGAGAACCAGCAAATACCACCACTGACTGGAGATTTTCAGTGTCCTTCCCCAGCCATGCCCAAAAAAGCCACACCCACAGAACTGATAGTAAAAAAAAAAAAAAATTGAATTCCACCACTGATCTGCACGTCAGGCACTGGACCCAGCTGTTTCTCCTCTTCCTCATCAGCCACCTCCAGACCTGGGGGCTGTTGACTCTCCATCTGAGGCCTGACAGACGGCCCAGTCTCCGCCTCTATCTATCTCTCTCTCTCTGCCAGCTCCATTCCCTCTTCCCACTAGGAGCTCTCAGGTTTCCTTGAAGTTGGTCGTGACTCCCACACCTCCTCTTCCTACGCTAAACCTCCCTCAAGCGTTGATCATACAACTTAATCAAGATGGCTGCAGTGACCATCGACCACCCATTTTAGGTGCATATCAATCATGTGTGAGATGCCTAAAAGAGAGGAGGTTTGGATCATGGACCTGCCCCGTGTAGATTTTTTTTTCTGAACTACACTGCCACTGGCTTGAATGGAGTCGAGGAGCAAGTGTAGAGAGGCTCCATTAGAAGTGCCGAGTCATCTTGTGAAGAAACTCAATGCGATCTTTCTCCTTGAGATGTTTTGATGCTGAAGTGATCTGGAAACCACAAGAAAGCAGGTTACAGATTCACAGGGTTGGAACGGACCTTGTAGATCATCTAGACCAGCCCCCCGCCCAAGCAGGAGACCCTTACCCCATTTCTGACAGATGGCAGCCCAGTCTCTTCTTGAAAGTCTCAAATGATGAAGCTCCCACAACTTCCGAGGGCAACTTCTATTCCATGGTTTGATTGTTCTCACTGTCAGAAAGTTTCTCCTTATTTCCAGGTTGAGTCTCTCCTTGTTCAGTTTCCATCCGTTGTTCCTTGTCTGGCCTTCGGGTGCTTTGGAGAATAGCTTGACCCCTTCCTCTCTGGGGCAGCCCCTCAAATATTAGAAGACTGCTATCCTGTCTCCCCTGATCCTTCTCTTCCCTAGACTAGCCAGGCCCAGTTCCTGCAATCGTTCATTGTATGTATGTTTTAGCCTCCGATCCCTAATCATCCTGGTTGCCCTTCTCTGTACTTTTTCTAGAGCCTCAACATCTTTTTTATAACGTGGTAACCAAAACTGAATGCAGTACTCTAGGTGTGATCTTACTATGGCTTTATAAAGTGGTATTAGTACCTCACTTGTTCTTGATTGTATCCTTTTGTTAATGCAACTTAGGACTGCATTAGCTTTCTGGGCTGCTGCTGCACACTGCTGGCTCCTATTTAGCTGGTTGTCCACAAAGACTTCAAGATCCCTCTCACAGTTACTGCTATTGAGTTTGGTTTCACCCAGTCTATATGTGCACTTTTGGTTTGGTTCTTGCCTAAGTGTAAAACTTTACTTTTCTCTACACTGAATTTCATTTTGTTAGACAGGGCCCAGGGTTCAAATCTGTCAAGATCCATCTGGATCTTAACAAAGGAAGATCCAGATAGGTATGGATAGTGGTAATCCAGCCCAGGAATGAGATTTCATTGGCTAATTGAACTGCATGGGAACTTTATTGTACAGGTAGTCCTTGACTTACAACAGTTCATTTAGTGACCGTTAAAAGTTGCAACGTCATTGAAAAAAGCAACTTTAGACAGTTTTTCACATGACTGTTGCAGCATCCACATGGTAATGTGATCAAAATTCAGACACTTTGTCATGCCCCTATTGGAATCTGAGATGGAACACCTGACAGGGAGTGTCAGTGTGGCTCCGGAAGTTGTGGAGGAAACTGGGGAAGGGCACAGGCCAGATGGGCATTCAGAGGAAGACCCAGGCCCATCCTCTCTTCATCCTAGGGCACGCAGGGAGGAGTGGATAAGGGAGAAACATGAGTGGCGTGGTCTACGGGGGAGGATGGGGCCCTGATCCCCTTCATGGGCTGCAGCTGGGAGGACTGTTTAAAAGGACAAACTCTGCATTGCAAAGATGTTGGAAGCAAAGTGTGCATTCTTGTCAGAGTTTATCTGTGTTTTGGCTTCCTCCCAACTGTGGTTGCTGCGTTATCTGGTAGAAGTCTGAAATTAATCATCCTTGCCTGGTGTAATGTGGTTTGTGTTGTTTTTTTTATTTTGAATTAACTTTACTTTGGGTGCGGACTGCATTTACTCCCTCTGTAAACTGTTTTCTTTAATAGTTTGATATCCAGCCAAGGATAATTGGACATTGGGGCCATGTTGAAGGCATTAAAGGGACTTTCTTCTAATTTTGTGACTTGGTTATTTTTGTGTCACGCACACACTTACAATTGATTTATATTTATGATGATTGTAGTATCTTGGGGCCACGTGATCTCCTTTTGCAAACCTTCTGGCCAGCAAAATCCATGGGGAAGACAGTTTCACTTAACAACCGTGTTGCTAACTTAACAACTGCAATGATTCACTGGACAACTATGGCAAGAAAAGTCATAAAACGGGGGGAAAACTCGCGTAACAAATGTCTCCCTTAGCAACAGAAATGTTGGGCTCAGTTATGGTTGTACCCGTTGAGCTCTTCTAACGGAAAATTCCCATCTCTTCTTTTTCATGATCTGAAATAATTTACGGGTTAAATGCAGCTTCCTTGTTCTCTAAAATCAAGGGTGGAGTTTTTGTGGCCCTACCAGTATGGCTGAATTACACCTCCTAACAGCCACAAACCAAGCCAGCCTGGGGAATTGTTTATGAATTTATTGAGAAAGCTCAAACTGCCCAAGGAGTTGCTGATCCAGTTCTACAGAGGAATTATTGAGTCTTTCATCTGCGCCTCTATAACTGTCTGGTTTGGTTCTGCAACCCAACAGGACAGACACAGACTTCAGAGGGTAATTAGGACTGCAGAAAAAACAAAGGCGACCAACCTGCCTTCCATCAAGGACCTGTATACGAGTCAAAAAGAGGGCTGTGAAAATATCTACAGACCCCTCACATCCTGGACATAAACTGTTTCAACTCCTTCCCTCAAAACGACACTATAGAGCCCAGCACAACTAGAAACAAGGACAGTTTTTCCCCGAATGCCATCATTCTGCTAAACAAATAATTCCCTCAACACTGTCCAACTATTTACAAAGTCTGCATTACTATTACTATTAATCTTCTCATCACTCCTATCATCCATCCCCTCCCACTTGTGACTATATGACTGTAACTTTGTCGCTTTTATCCTTACGATTTATGTTGACTGTTTCCTAGTATGACTTCATTGCTTATTGTACCCTATGACTATTATTAAGTATTGTACCTTATGATTCTTAACTCTTGATGAATGTATCTTTTCTTTTATGTACACTGAGAGCATTTGCACCAAGGCAAATTCCTTGTGTGTCCAATCACATTTGGCCAATAAAGAATTCTAATTCTAATTTTAGCCAGCAAGTATAAACTGGAAAGTCTGTATCTTTGTTTAAAGTAGAATTTTCCAGGAAGTTTCTATACAGCGAATGCACACAAACTACTTTTAAATCTCATTTCCTTTTCTCTATTAATGTTCAGGTAGAGTTTAAAAAACTCATTTGCATTTACTGCAGCCTTGAAAACCTTCAGCCTTGCTTGAGGTGAAGGCTGGGCTAATGTAATAAATTTATATATATATCTATCAAGATTATAGTTACAGAGCAGGTTTAGCTCTGCAGTGAATAGGAGTTTCTCCTTGCTGTTGCGGAGAAGGTATATGTTTGTTGACAGTTTTCTTGGCAGTCCTTTGGAAATGGTTTGCTGGTAGCCGAAAAAGGAACTGGCCCAAAAGTCAACCAGCTGGCTTTCAGGCCTAAGGCAAAACTGGAATTCCCAGTCACCCAGCCTCTAAATGGACAACCATTTAAATAGGAGCCAGCATTGTGCAGCAGCTGCCAAGAAAGCCAACACAGTTCTAGGCTGCATAAACAGAGGGATAGAATCAAGATGACGTGAAGTGTTAATACCACTTTATAATGCCTTGGGAAGGCCACGCTTGGAATACTGCAACCACATTTGGTCACGATGTAAAAAAGACGTTGAGACTCTAGAAAGAGTGCAGAGAAGAGCAACCAAGATGATTAGGGGACTGGAGGCTAAAACATATGAAGAACGGTTGCAGGAATTGTGGGTATGTCTAGTTTAATGAGAAGAAGGACTAGGGGTGACATGAAAGCAATGTTCCAATATCTCTGGGGCTGCTACAAATAAGAGGGGGGTCAAGCTATTCTCCAAAGCCCCTGAGGGCAGGACAAGAAGCAATGGGTAGAAACTAATTAAGGAGAGAAGCAACCTAGAACTAAGGAGAAAAGAAATTTCCTGACAGTTGGAACAATTAATCAGTGGAACAACTTGCCTCCAGAGGTTGTGGATGCTCCAACAGTGGAATTTTTTTAAAAAAAATGTTGGATAACCATTTGTCTGAAGTGGTGTAAGGTTTCCTGCCTAGGCAGGGATCCGTGGGGGTTCGTCTTTAGGGGTCTCCACAAAAAGTCAAAATGGTGGTCGCAATGTCGCCATTGTTCTTGCTGGTGATATAACATTCCTCTCCCTTCCTGAGGTGAAGAGCAGGTTGCCTTTGATGCCGTTCCAAATCCTGCAAGTCTGGGTTTATTGTGTCTGCTTGTCCATTGTTGCTTTTATCTGGTTGATGTTTTCAACCTCCCGGAGTCTTGTTGAAATGGGTGTTATACAAATGATCCTATACAAAACGTGGGCTGTTGTCTACAAAGGAAACAAACCCAGAATGAAAAAAAAAACCAACAACAATATTTGAGAACTATGACTTCACGGGAAAGAAACAAGAGGACCTTATGCAATTCTGGTTTTTAAAAATGCTACACAAGGGGTAGTCCTTCACTTACAACCCCAGGGGAATCCAAAATCTCCATTGCTAAGCAAGGCAGTTGTTAAGTGAGTTTTGCCCCATTTTATGACCTTTCTTACCACAGTTGTTAAGTGAATCACTGTAGTTCTTAAAGAGAATGGTGCGATTAAATGAATCCGGCTTCCCCCATGGATTTTGCTCGTTGGAAGCCAGCTGGGAAAGTTACAATTGGTTATCGTTTTTGACCCCGGGGACAGAGCAAGTGTCATAAATATATTCCAGTTGCCAGGTGCCCAAATTTTGATCACCTGACCACGGGGATGCTGCAGTGGTTGTAAGTGTGAATACCAACATAAGTCACTTTTTTCAAGAGGTCAGTGAATCAATCAGAATAGAGCTGGAAGGGGCCATGGAGGTCATCTAATCCAACCCCCCTGCTCAAGCAAGAGACCCTATACCAGGGATGGCTAACCTTTTTGGGCTCCTGTGCCAAAAATTGTGCGCGTGCTCTTGCACACTTGCGCTCGCGTGCCAGCACCCAGAAGGCAATGCGCCTCCCCACGTCCCCTACCCATGCATGCGCAATCCCCACCCACCCCGTGCCACCTTACCTGCACTGCGCCTCACAGCTGATTTTTGGTCAGTTTGAGGCCTTTTTCGGCCTCCCAGAGGCTTGAGGAAGGCTTCTGCGGGCTTCGCAGGCAGAAAACTAGGCCCGTTTCGCCACTTCCGGTATTTTCTGAAAAACAGGAAGTGATGAAACAGGCCTAGTTTTCAACCTGAAAAGCCTGTAGAAGCCTGCAGAAGCCTTCCTCAAGCCTCTGGGAGGCTGAGAAAGGCCTCAAACCAGCGGAAAATCAGCTGTGAGGCGCACGCATATGCAGTGAGGTAAGTTTGCCTGCAGCTCGCGTGCAGGCACAAATGGCTCTGTGTGCCACCATTGGCACGCATGCCAGTAGGTTTGCCATCATGGCCCTATATCAATTCAGAGAGGTGGCAGTCCAGTCTTTTCTTAAAAACCTCCAGTAATGAAGCACCCACACCTTCTAAAGACGAGCAATGAATGAATGAAGTTGTAAGAACAGTTGTAAGGTGAGGACTTCCTGTATTTATTTTAGGACAAATAGGGAGTAGCCCAGAGAGATATTTCCTCTGTCTTTCCTTCTGGGGATATCCTGCTTTTTTCCTACTAGGTGTTCCTACAACCTCCTAACTTTAATCCTTCTGTTTCCTAGATTTAATGACAATTTGATGTCATGCTTAAGGCCCCAGGCTGGAAAACAGGAGACTGTGACTTTTAATCCCACCTTGGGCGCAAAGCAGAGGTGGCATTCAGCAGGTTCTGACCAGTTCTGGAGAACCAGTAGCGGAAATTTTGAGTAGTTCAGAGAATTGGCAAATACCACCTCTGACTGTCCCTGTCCCCCCTCTATGCTCTGCCTCCCATTGAGTCCCAGCTGATGGGCTGGGTCTTCTTTGGTTGCCCTGCACAGGAGAACAGAGCTGGAAAGCAGTCTAGTGGGGTGGGGAGGGAATGGGGATTTTTCAGTATCCTTCCCCTTCACGCTCACCATGCCACACCCACCAAGCCACACCCACCAAGCCACAAATTTTTGAATCCCACCACTGGCGCAAAGCCAACTGGGTGACCTTGAGCTACTCATTTACTCTCCTGCCCCAGGAAGAAGGAAGTAAGAGAAAAAAATCACTTCCAAAACCTTGGCAAGAAATCTGCATGAACTTGTCCAAGCGGTTGCCAGGAGTGAAGACTGACTCAAAAGGCAGAAAAAGAGACCCACGGAAAGAATTTTTGGTCAGCAGTTTAATCACTATGTCTGGTAGAATGAAAAGTGGGGCCTGCTCTGTTGAAATGCATTCCTCAATGCATTTTTGTGAGATATTTCAGGGGGAAAGTAAAATCGGATGGATTTTATTTTCTCCGAGATACTCAGTTTCTTAAATTTACCTCTCAAGGCCTGTAATTACTCAATTCTGTCACCAGATGGCTGTAGTTACATGTTTTTACAACCCCCCCCAAAAGCTGTCTGTTCGTCAATGGATTCATATATAATTTTAAAATCAATTAGTGCTTCAACTTTAAAAAAAAAACTGATTTGGTGTACCTAAAAGGACTGACCAAAAAGTCAGTTGCTGACTTGTTCAGTCTGGAGTTCACCAACTCATGCAGCTGGATTTTCCACAAAAGCCAGATTTTTATCCTCTGCTGTTCTCTTGAACACTTAATTCCACCTTTGCAATTTCTGAGGAAAATATTTACAGGTCATCACGTGCAACCATTGGACTGTCCAATCCTCCACGAATGAAAGGCATCAACAACCCAGTCAACGACTAAAATGCCACAACACAACCAGGCACCGCATAAATGCTATGGATAGAATAGCCCAAAGCACATTTTCTGGTGATGGGAGAAGTTCCTGATAGGCTCCTGCAGGAGTTTGAAATGCCAACGATGCATTTTGTTTTTCTTGCCTAAATGTAGAACCTTACTTTTTTCATCACTGAATTTCATTTTGTTAGATAGCGCCTATAAAGCCGTGTTATCCCTACACATGATCCATATGCCATCCCTGTTGAGTCAGCCAAGGACTGCATTGGCTTTTTTGAAGAGTATTTCCTTACACCCAGGCAGACAGTGGGCCTGCCCTGATTGAACAATGGGACCTATCCAACAAAATGAAATTTAATGTGGAGAAAAGCAAAGTTTTACGCCTGGCAGGAAAAAAAAACCCCAAAGGTACAAATACAGATTAGGCAAAATCTGACTCCAAAACAGTAACTATCAGAAGGCATGATAGCAGTGTTCCTGTATCTCAGGGGCTGCCACAAAGAAGAGGGAGTCAAGCTATTCTCCAGAGCTTCTAAAGGCAAGGCAAGAAGCAATGGATGGAAACTAATCAAGGAGAGAAGCAACCTAGAATGAAGGAGGAATTTCCTGATAGAACAATCAACGAATTCAATATTTTGTCTCCAGAAGTTGTGGATGCTCCAACACTGGAAGTTTTTAAAAAGATGTTGGATAACCATTTGTCTGATGTGTATAGGGTTTCCTGCCTAGGCAGGGGGCTGGACTAGAAGACCTCCCTTCCAACTCTGTTATTCTATTCTATCCTACATATGAAAATTGTTGAATATTCAGAGCTTGGAGTCTTCATAGACAATCACTTAAACATGAGTTGGCACTGTGCGACAGCAGCCACAAAATCTTGGATCTGAAGTGGACAACCAGCTAAATAGGAGCCAACAATGTGCAGCAGCAGCCCAAAAAGCCAATGCAATCCTAAATTGCATTAACAGAGGGATACAATCAAGATCAAGGGAAGTACTAATACCACTCTATAAAGCCTTAGTAAGACCACACCTGGAGTACTGCATCCAGCTTTGGTCACCACATTACAAAAAGAAAAAGATGTTGAGACTTTGAAAAAAAAAGTGCAAAGAAGGGCAACTAAGATGATTAAAAGGTCTGGAGGCTTAAACATGAAAAATGGTTGGAGGAGGATTTGGGTTTGGCTAGTTTAGAGAAAAGAAGGACTAGGGAGGACATGATAGCAGTATTCCAGTATTTGAGAAGCTGCCACAAAGAAGAGGGGGTCAAATTATTCTCCAAAGCACCAAAGGGCAAGACAAGAAACAATAGATGGAAACTAATCCAGCCTACAAATTGTTTGCTCTTCTTCCATCTGGGAGGAGGTTCAGGTGCCTGCAGTCTAAGACCAGCAGGCTAGGGAACAGCTTTTACCATAGAGTGGTTTCCTTGCCGAACTCCGCAGTTCCTTTGTCCCCACACATATGCTGATGCTTCCCTTGATAATATATGATGTATTTTGTATAATTCTCTGTGCATTTGTATTTATATTCAATGTGTCCATAAACATTTTATACAGTTGTATATGTTCATATATGTGCAGTCACACTTATCCTTGTGTGCTCATGTACATACATTTTGTTGTGTTTTCCATTGACATATTCATAGATGCCTTGCAAATATTTGCATACATATATTTATATTTTACTGTTGTTTTGAACTTCTGGTTGGATGCTAACTGCATTTTGTTGCCTGTATCCATGGCAATGACAATAAAGTTCAATCTAATCTAATCTAATCTAATCTAATCAAAGAGAGAAACAATATGGAATTAAGAAGAAACTTCCTAAAAGTGAGGACAATTAACCAATAGAACAACCCGCCTTCAGAAATTGTGGCCCCTCCATCATTGCAGGTTTTTAAAAAGAGACTGGACAATCCTGTATAGGGTCTCCTGCTTGAGCAGGGGGCTGGACTAGAAGACCTCCAAGGTCCCTTCCAGCTCTATTCTGATTCAGACTTCACGAACAGCAAAGGCTCCCACCCTCGTGCTCACCCCGTTCTCCCTCCCCCCTTCCCTCCCCTGCTATTTTATTTATAACAATAAAAAGGGAGGGAGGCAAGGCTTCCTGCCATTCAGCTTCCGAGGCTGCAGGAAAAGGAATCGATACAATCTGCAGTTTTGCATTCATGCAGACGAAATGCTCACTAAACCAGGGCGCTTTCTTTTGCACCAAAGAATCACCAGATACAAACTGCACACTTGCTGTGAATTATTTCTGTCTCCCGGTGATGAGGGGACCCTTTAGAGTCCAACTTGATTCTTAAAGGTTTAATGGACATTTCGGGTCTGTTTGCTAGAGCTGCTTCTGAAAACAGAGTTGGAAGGGAACTTGGAGGTCTTCTAGTCCAACCCCTCCTCCCTCCTCCACTTCTCAAGCAAGGAGATCCTGTAGCATTCCAGACAAATGGCTCTTCAATTTCGTCTTAAAAAGCACCAGTGATGGAGCATCCACAACTTCTGGAGGTTGTTCCACTGATGAATTGTTTTCATTCTCAGGGAATTTCTCCTTAGTTCTAGGTTGGATCTCTCTTTTAATGATCTTCCATTACTTCTTGTCCTGCCCTCAAGTGCTTTGAAGAATAGGTTATCCCCATCTTTGTGACAGACATATGAATATTGGGACACTGCTATCATATCACACCTAATCTGTCTGTGATGACCCAGGGCGGGATACAAAAGCAACAAAGTCCCAAAAACAGGTGAAGTCCCTTTAATCCCTCCAACTTGGCTTCAAAGCTCCAATTATCATTGACTGGAGAAACAACTCCCCCACAAACAGTTGCGAAAAGGAAGAAATGCCTTTCAAACTCAAAATACGTATAAATTATAAATAGAAAAAAAACAACACAAACCACACCGAAGCAATTAAGGAGACAAGGCAGGATAAGGGCTTGAAGACATCCGTAGATATCGAAATACACACACTGGGAAGGACGCCAGAACTCAGATAAGAACTGAAAGACTAGAATTATTTCACGCTTTGCTTCCAGCATTGGGCCATGTGCAGTTTGTCCTTTTAAACAGTCCTCACAGCTGCAGCCCATGAAGGGGGTCAAGGCCCCTTCCTCCCCCATAGACCACGCCACTCATGTTTCTCCCTTATCCTCTCCTCCCTGCATGGCGTAGGATGGAGAGGGGATGGGCCTGGGTCTTCCTCTGACTGCCCATCTGGCCTGTACCCTTCCCCAGCCTCCTCCACAACCACCAGAGCCACACTCCCACTCCCTGTCGGCTGTTCCTCCTCTCCCTCAGAGTCAGTCTCCAACAGGGGCATGACACTTTCTTTTCTCCAGACTAGCCAAACCCAAATCCTGCAACCATTCTTCATACGTGTTAGCCTCCAGTCCCCCAATCATCTCAATGGCTCTTCTTTAAATTTTGTATTCAATTTTTCTTGCCAGTTTGGGTTCCCCAGTGGCAGGTGTGGTCTGAAAAGATCAGTGGGCAGTCACAATTGGGCAGTCACAGCATGAAGTGCACATAAAAAGCAAGCAGAGCTTTTCAATTTTTTTGACCACAAGTGTGGGCACTCTGCCCTGTTGGTCTCCTACCCTGTTTAGCCTATCTGTGGCTGATATGGCTCAGGACTGAAAAATGTGGAATACAGCGTGCCTAATCTTCAGACATATGCAAATAGGTTCATATTTTTCATAATTTACTAAAGCTGAGCATTTTTTAATCTTCACACACAACGTGGTTTTCCTTTTGTGCAGATTGTTTCTTGCCCTGGTAGAAAAGAGAAGTTTACCATATTTTTTTATAAACACTGTGTTGAAAGAAATCTTCATCTGGGTTCAGTTCCAAGTGGAGAGAAAGACACTGCAGAGCAAGGAGGCCGATTGGAAAGATGGTTTGATGGAGCAGAACCATCAAGCATATGTGATTCTGGGTAGCTGACACATGGAGTGGAGAGCGAGGGTTATTTATATACCCTCTCTTTGGCCTTGCCCTTGAGCTTCCCATTCCTGTGGCAAAGGCATGTATTTTATTGGTTGCTGTTGGACTCCCATCGGACTATGCAGGGGTCACAGCTGATTTTGTAGGTTATCTGAGTCGAGCTTGGTTGAAGCTTGGGCTGATGCGATGAAGGGGCTTTGATGTGCAGTTTCTATTGTGGCTGAATGGCTTTGCCCTTGAAGGATAATCCCATCATCCTGGAGCTGAAGGTTTTTTGTTTTGTAGATAGGCTGGTCCAGTCCTTCTCAACGGGCACCAAATATCTAATGGGCGCAGGGAGCTGAGGCTCTGAGTTTCTGCCTCCCTTAAGATTTCTATTTCTCCTTCAGGGAAGCCTCCTGGGCGAAGCAGGGGAATCCCGGAACAGCTGATCGTTGGGAGGGGGAAAAAAAGAAATATCTTAAGGAGTGACTGGGCAGGGAAGAACACAGTCAGTGATGTCAGGCATGCCTGCGATGTTGCACATGTGCGATAAGGACTGACTGGACAGGGCGGGGCTGGTGGAGAGGGGCGGGGCCAGCCAGGGGCACAATTTGCCGGTTCTCCAAACTGCACAGAATCATAACAACCAGTTCTATAGAACGGGTAGAAGCTCACCCCTAGCTGGGATCCAGACTGGGATCCAGAAGAAACAGCAGCCCAACTTGGCAAGTCAGTTGACTCCATTCAACCAGATCTCTAAGATAGAACTGAGTTGGGATTCTCCCTAGGTTTTCTGGAATTGCTCAGGATTTTGGAATTCCAAAATATGTAGAGTAACATCATAATCGTGTATTTTAGAAAAAAAGGCCCAGCTCAGGGGAGACCTGGTCTCCTCCTCGTGTGGAAAAGAGTCATCTGGGTTAGTTCTGTAAATTGCTAAATGGCTGGAGGGGGAGAAGCAGCTGCTTCCACGGCCTCACGCTGTCAATCCCACCATCGTTTTTTTACGTTCCTTATACCACCGTTGCGTACCCATCTTCTCTGTCCCTGGGACCGCAGTTGGTCCCTTCCTATCCCTCTGCTGAGCTTGCCACCATCTTCCCCATCCTGTGAGATGGGACACACGGTCCTCAAGAGGCTTCCAAGTCGAAGTGCCTTTTTGGGTGCAACAAAGGAGGATCAGCTTTAAAGAAACATGGGGAAATTTAAGGACACCGGAGAACTTTGACAAGGCTATAACAATTCTCTCTGGACTGTTGAATGTTCTACCTCTGATGCTGCCAGCCTTTACTGGGAAGGTCAGACAGGAAATGCTACCAAAAGAGAAAAAGAAAGCTTAATTCTTTCTTGGCTGCCAAAACACAGAATGGCCAAATGCCAGCTGTTTTTCCCCCAAACCCTCCATATTTGGTGGCTCAATAAGTTCATATTAATCAACAACTGAACAATAATCTTCAGTATGTAGCAACTAGCTCGATACCCGTGCTTCACTAGGAAACTATGTGTCGGGCTTAGCTATTGGGAGGAAAATAAGGGGAAAAACCTCTGCCTCTGCCTACCAGCATCCATCGGTATTCATCTCGCTAGCATCCTGTCAGTGGTGTGAGAGAGTTGAGGGCTGTTTGAAAACTGAAACAGTATTTGCTGTGTGAGCAAAAAGGAGACAGCAAAGAGCCTGGGCGTGGCTTAGCTCAACTGTTTTGTACTAAAGCTGCTTGGTGCTCTGAAACTGAAACTCCTCTCCTTTGCTAGTGTTTGGCATTTGGAAGAGATTTCTTTTCAGGTGGGGAGGGGGAGTAGAACTCCTTAGTGTCAGAGCGTGTTAATAATAATATAGGAAATGCTAATACTCTGATAGTCATTTCGAAAAATCCTTTCTTAGTGAGCACCTAGAAGTCAAGAGGAACATACGTGCCAAATTTCCAGTTTGTAGGCTTTACGGTTCTGGAGATTTTGTGATGATGCATGAGTGGTATTTCGCTTTTATTTATATAGATATAGAAAGAAGACAGGGTGAGCCAAGGGCTGTAATCTCCAACAGGAGAACAACAGCAATACAGTAGCTGGGATGCTTCTGGTCTGTGTTTAATACTGAATATTTGTGCGACATATTGGCTTGAACGAGTTTGCACCAGTGAGCATTTGTAAAGGTGTGTGTGTGTGTGTGTGTGTGTGTGTGTGTGTGTCTTGCAAGCATGCTGATTTATCTGGATAAGAATACAGGCATACCTTAGAGATATTGTGGGTTTAGTTCCAGACCACCGCAATAACAAGAATTTTGCAATAAAGTGAATCACAAAACTTTTTTGATTTCCCAATGCAAATAAAAGTTATGTTTTCACCCTATTATAGTTATTAAGTATGTGCAATAGCATTAGGTCTAAAAAGACAATGTATACACGTTAATTAAAAATACTTTTTTGTTTAAAAAAAATATATTATTCATCATCTGAACAAGAAGCAATAGATGGAAGGTCATTAAAGAGAGAGCCAACTTGGAAGTAAGGAGAAATTCCCTGACAGTGAGAACACTTAATCAGTGGAACCGCTTTCCTCAAGAAATTGTGGGTGCTTTTTTTTTTTCCCCCAAGAAGAGATTAGACATCCATTTGTCTGAAATGGCCTAGGATCTTCTGGCAGGGGTTGGGCTAGAAGACCTCCAAGGAGCCTTCCAACCTTATTGTTGTACGTTCAGTACAGCAAAGCAGAAAAATCCTTGCTTTGGGGGAATCAGGGCATTTAAAGCTCAGGGCACAGACTTGGGCAGAGCGGTCGACGCATCCAATTTGCCTTCAAGCTGTCCTCCAATGCCGTGAGTAAAAGTTGATCTCATCCAGAGGGATAGCATCAACTCTCTGCAATTTCTAAGAATGAGGGGGGAAGGCCTGTCAGGGCTGAAGTTCTTGCAGCTTCTACAGCTGATTAATTCCGTATAACTCCACAGGCATTTTTTTTTTCTAGCCACGGCCTGTATAAACAAGTTGGCCAGTTCTCAGGAACAAATGCACTAGATAGTTGAATGGAAAAAAGGAATCATGGCCTGAAGCTTTCACTGGCATTGAGTTAATCAGGCCATTTTCAGCAACCTACTTGGAGAATTCTAGTCTAGAGCCCTTTGGAAAAAAATATTTGTTTGGTCAAGGAAAAAATAGCTGGTTGAATTATTTGTCCTTATGGCCAAAGGCTGTAAACAGTTGTAGAAAGTTAACACCCACCCCTCTCCTAGAAGAACGAAATATTTTAGGAAATATTAAAAAGGCAGAATATTATTATTATTTCCTTCCTGGGCCCCAGGGAAGCCTACTGGGAGCAAAAACACTTCCCCCAGGAGGCTTCCCAGAGGCCCAGAAGGCCCCCAAAGCGGGGAGGGGGGGTGCTGCAAAAAGAAGCAGAAGAAGCCACGCCCACCCAGTCACATGGCCATGCCCACCTAGCCAAGCCCACAGAACCGGTTCTTTAAAAATTTGAATCCCACCCCTGATCCCAGCCCTAGAAATTCTTGTCCAAGTTGACTACTTCCGCTCCTATCCAAGCCCAGGCATCTTATTGAGATCTGATGTCACAAACTTAGTGTTTCCACCTGGTATGGTTTAACCTAGAGCTAAACTATACACTGTTACAGTATATATTCCTTTAAAAAGATTAAAAGAAAATTCAGGCTTATAAACCCTTTTGTTAGTAAAGCATAAGGGGAGGGGAAAAAATAGCGCAGTCCCTGTCAACCAGCAATCTACCAAATGTCTATGGAGGTTCTCAATCATTCAGGTCATGATTGTACCAAAGATGTTTTTTTTCCAAAAGGCAGCTGGACTTTCTTGGTTTTCACCTTGAAAATGATTCACTGAAGAAGCTTCATGGATGAGAAGCAAAACATTTTCAAAATAAAAACCAAGAAAGTCCAGTTGCCTTCTGAAAAAAGTGTCGTACCTGATGAGTCTCGACTCTTGACGCATGCATCTTTTCTTTTATGTATACTGAGAGTATTTGCACCAAGACAAATTCCGTGTGTGTCCAATCACACTTGGCCAATAAAGTGTTCCAGTCTATTCTATTCTAAAAGCACCTTTGGGACCAATATGTCCAGGTTTGCATGTTCCAACAGTGTGGTTGCTTGAGGAAGCTAGGATGAAAACCACGAATGATGTAATTTTGTTGAAGGTTGATAGCAGATAACTGAGATGGTGAGCAACTAGGACCGTGAAGAATTCTACTTGTAATATTCTAAGGCCGAATGTCATTACAGCTGTTGGAGTTGAGGTCTCTCCTCCAGCCTGGAGAAACCTGCCCTTGATTTAGATCAGCATATTCAGGAAGAGAGACCGGAGAAAAGCCACAAAGCCCATCCTGCTCCACCCTGCTCAGCCCAGGCACTTCCATGCCCTGCTGGGTAAATGCCTATGGAGATTCTCAACGATCCAGATCATGGTTGCCCCAAAGATCCTTTTCAAGAGGCAACTGGACTTTCTTGGGGTTTTTTTTCCCTTGTAGAGGTTTTGTTTCTCCTTCAAGAAGCTTCTTCTTGGAAGAGAAGAACTGGAGAAACCTGTTGGATGAGAAGTAAAACGTTTTTTAAGGTAAATAACCCCAAGAGAGTCCAGTTGACTTTCAGAAAGCATCTTTGGGATGCCCTGCTGTGTAGGAGGATTGGAATTATGGGGCAACTATGGCCTCTTCAACCTTCTTTTCTAACACAAAGGCAAGATCTTAAAGAATCTTGGAACAAAGCAGATGGTGACATTTTCCTGCAGGCCTCCATCTCTGGTTCAGATGTCCCTGCGGAGAGCCAGGAAGAAGGCTGGGCTGAGAAGGGAAAAAACACACCATGATTTTCTGGGCATCTTCTTCTTCATAGGTAAACCTGAGGGTCGCCCAGGGTTGGGTGGTATGAAGAGGATATTCGGTGGAGGTTTGCGGGGGTTCAGGAGATGCTGCACAGTTTGGAGAACCCCCAAATCCCACTCCTGGCTGGCCCCGCCCACCCCTCCCTCCCTCCCTTCCCAGGAGTCCCCACATGGCCCGTTTTGGATCCCAGGTTAGTGCAGGGCATGTGTGGAAGCTTGGGGAAGATGAAAAACAGGCCTCCCGGAAGTTCAGAAAGGCCGGAAATGGGCCTGTTTCCAGCTTCCAGAAAGCCTCCGGAGCCCGGGAAGGGCAAAAACGCCCCCCCAACCCCCGATGTGGTGCAGGAGGCCGACTAGGCCACGCCCAGCATGGCCACGCCCAACCAGTAATCCCTTGCAGAGAACCGTTTGCTAAAATATTTGAAGCCCACCCTGATGCTATTCCAAGATTTTGCTAGGGAGATGATGATGATGTTGTAGCTACTGGAAGGATTTGTGAATATGTTTGATGGGAAACCATTTCCATTTCAAACCAAATGTCAAATAAATTTGCGGTTATATATACATAACCAGCAGAAAGAAAGAAAAGAAAAATAATAGTTTTCAAATATCCAGAACATAAAAAAAAATAGGGAGAAGCATTATGTAGAAAAATATGCTAAGTGGTTTCATGCTTATTAGTTAAAACTAACCTAAAATATAGGATTATAGAGCTCCCGAGGGGTGTGAGAGAAAAAATGAACTCTAGTAGCTGACATTTTTTAAAAAAATGAAATGTGTAAATCCTGAGGCAAAGCCATTCCCTACCCAAACAAGTTTATTATTTATATGTCATATTTCTTAGCTGCCCATCTCCCTCAATCCAATTGATCCTAATCATCCTTTGTCTAATGCTGTATACTACCACACGAAACTTAGCAATCATGTACTCTAGATTAGTTCAGGATTAATAACAGAAAGAAAGAATTGCCTGTACTGCTGATCATAATATCCTGTTTGACTAGCCAAGAGTGGAGCAAATAAAGCGATTTGGGATGTGTGTAAAACTGGCCACTCAAAAGAAGATGTTCAGTCGTTTCTACTTGTCCTGAGTCACACATACAAATAGTCCTTGATTTACAACAGTTTGTTTACTGACTGTTCAAAGTTGCAACAGCTCTGAAAATTGACGTATGATCATTTTTCCCATTTACAACCATTGCAGCACCCCCAAAATCCAGGTCAAAATCCGGATGTTTGGCAACTGACTCATATTTATGACGGTTGCAGTGTCCTAGGGCAGTGATGGCAAACCTTTTTGTTGTGGTGTGCCGAAAGCGCGTGCATGCCGGCACCCACAATGCAATGCACTGCCCCCCCCCACATGCACGCGCAACACCCCCACCCCGCCCCTTTACCTGCACTATGCATGCGCGCGCCTCCCAGCTGATTTTCAGCCCGTTTGAGGCCGTTTTCGCCCTCCTGGAGGCTCGAGGGAAGCCTCTGCAGCCTCGGGAGGCCGAAAAATGGGTCGTTTCGGCACTTCTGGTATTTCCAGAAGATCTGTTTTTCGGCCTCCCGAGGCTGCAGAGGCTTTCCTCGAGCCCCGGGAGGGCAAAAACGTCCTGAAACAAGCCAAAAGTCAGCTGGGAGGTGTGTGCATGTGCAGTGCAGGTAACTGTGACTGGGGCTTGCGTGCCTGCACAAATGGCTCTGCGTGCCACCTGTCACTTAATAACAACGGCGGCGAGAAAGGTCGTGGCAACATTCACTTAACAAACGTCTCCCGTGACAAGAGAAATAGTGGGGCTCGAGTATGGTCATAAGTCGAGGAACTACCTGTGCTTGTAAAGGGCTCTCAATCTTTGGCCTAACCAGCCTGGTATCCTCTTCTACTTTTTAAGGGATAGCTCCCCAAATAGACATTCAGATCTTCGTCCGAATTTAGCCCCGTAGAAAACTCTCCTATTTGGATCACCAGCTGTCTTTTCTCTGGTTCATCTCCGTCTTTTGCTTTCTGCAGCTTCTAATGTTGGACTAAGTATGATGAAACTTCCTGACAATGCTTTGTGTGTGTGTGTGTGTGTGTGTGTGTGTGTGTGTGTATGCACCCGCGTAGGGAACAACTTCTAATTAAACAGGACGTTTGCTTTTTTGCTTCACTTAGTCATTGGTGGGGGGTGTGTGTGAGTGTGTGTGTGTGTGTGTTTAGACTAAACCTTCAGAATTGCTCAATTTACCGACTTCCGCCGAGGCACAATGAAGAAGTCGTTCTTCTAGCAGCTCTCAGCAAACAGGCTTGGATTCCTTTAACTTCACAATCCTCCTGTTGTGGTCCAGGAAGCAGGGTGTGTGCGTGCGTGTGTGCGTGAAGAAAACCTACAGCAACAATGGCTTTGGGACATCCTGCTGGATCTTGACACGCAGGTTTGCTGCTGTTCTCCCTGCGGAATAGAGCTTTCTGATTAACCAGAAGCAGCTTGGTCGCTCCTTACGGCCTTCTCTTCTTTTCCCCAAGCAAGGAAGAGGATGGAAGAAGATCCCACCAAGGCAGGCCTGGTTTCCTAACCTGGGCTTTTAGGGGCTTCCAGAAGAGGCTGGGGCTGGGTGGGGTAGACCTCTTCTTCTTTGTGTGCATGGCATATGCGTGTTCCTGGATCAGAACAAATGGGATACAGAGGAAACAAGGAGAGAATGCGACGCTATCTCAAAAAGCTGAGAAAGGTAATGTGCCTTTTTTTTAATATGGAGACTTCACTCGGTCGAAAAACTTGTATTTTACAGGAGTTTTTAACTTGCTCACGTGGTCATCCGTGGAAGGTCGCTGTCCTTCTGGTGAAGCCTCCCCAGTCAGGGGCAGCACGAACTGGGTAATCCCCCAAGGATGGGTAACAATAACAAAGGAAGTCTAGGATCTTCATGGCTTTCCTATTTGGCTGTTGGTGCAGACACAAAGCCTTGTCTGGAAGGATCTTTGGCCGGCCCAGCAAAAGCCAGTCACAATTGAAAATAATGTGTCTACACCACTGAACAATGACTAACGGAATAGCCAAGTTGGAAGGGACCTTGGAGGTCTTCTAGTCCAACCCCCTTCTCAAGCAGGATACTGTATACTATTCAGGTCCAATGGTTTCCTTATCCCTTCTTGTAAATGTCCAGTGATGGAGCATCCCCACAATTCTGTCCCACCAATTAATTGTTTTCACTGTCAGGAAATTTCTCCTTGGTTCTAGGTTGGTTCTCTCTTTGATTGCTTTCCATCCATTGCTGCTGTTTCTGCCTTCAGAGAATAGATTGACACCCCCTTCTTTGTACCAACCCCTCGGATATTCGAGCACTCCCATCATGTCAGCCCTAAGTCCTTCTTTTCATTACACTAGTACGAACAAGGCCATTTTGCTCACAGAGAAATGCAGCTTCAGCTTGTTTAGGGACCTGCTCCTCAGACGAATGCCAATGAGCCAAACCCAAAATCAGTGTTGGTATACTATTTTTATTTTTTATTTTTTTAAGAAAGCGTAGAAAGGCCATCTCAGATAGTCTAAATCTTAGATGAGAGAACTAATTCTGTAACAGAAAAGTGTGTGGGTTTCCAGACCATACAACACTGAAGTGGTTCTTTGGTTCAGAAAGCAAGTCCCAGCCTTTGCCTTGGAGTGGACCACATCTTTTACCTTCAAAAGCTTTTGGGGACCACAACAATGTTCTGTTTGTGAATTGTCATCACCCCTGGAGGTGTATATGCAGTGGAACCTTGGGTCGCGAATGCTCCTGTTTGCGGCCAAATCGGGTGGCGAACAAAAAATCCACCCGATTTTTGAATCGGGTCACAATTCAAAAATCGGGTGATAAACAAAATTGATGTGGAAAGATTTACCCTTTGGCGCCATTTTTTTTTTATTGTGCATATGTGCAGTCGGTCGTGCTTCCGGACACGACCAAATCGAGTTGCGACCGGAGTCCAGGAACAGATTACAGTTGTGATCTGGACAGTGGTGGTATTCAATTTTTTTTACTACTGGTTCTGTGGGCATGGCTTGGTGGACATGGCAGGGGTAGGAAAGTGCAAAATCCCCATTCCTTTCCCACCCCACTAACCTGCTTTCCAGCTCTGTTCTCCTCTTATGCAGGGCAACCAAAGAAGACCCAGCCAATCAGCTGGGACTCAATGGGAGGCAGAGAAGAGATAGGGGCGGGGCCAGTCAGAGGTGGTATTTGCCGATTCTCTGAACTACTCAAAATTTCCGCTGCCGGTTGTCCAGAACTGGTCCGAACCTGCGGAATACCACCTCTGGACCCGAGGCTCCACTGTATACAGAAATGTATATAATTATATATTTGTTTCATTTGAGGGACAAAAATGGTGAAAACTTGTGAGAGTGCTTTAATCTTTTCCCTGGATCTGGCAAAGTTTTGGTGATGTTGCTTCTTGGGAGGGACAGATGGAGGGGACTACCTGAAGTCCCCGACTTAAGAACACAGTTGCATCCAAAATTTCCACTGCTAAGGGAGACAGTGGTGAGTTTTGCCCCCTTTCAGGACCTTTCTTGCCACCGTTGTTAAGTGAATCATGCAGCTGTTAAGTCAGTACCAGGGTCATGAGTTGAATCTGGCTTTCCCCGTTGACTCTGCTCGTCAGAAGGTCGCAAAAGTTGATTGTGTGATCCCGGGACATTGCAACCATCAAAGATGTGAGATAACAGATAAAATCAGAGTTGGAAGGGACCTTGTTGGTCATCTAGTCCAACCCCCTGCCCAGGCAGGAGACCCCACACCATTTCTGACAGATAGCAGTCCAATCTCTTCTTGAAAGTCTCAAGTGATGATGCTCCCTCAACTTCTAAGGAAGTTGAATCAGTTGCCAAGCATCTGGATTCTGATTACATGACCATGGGGATGCTGCAACAGTTCACATGTGTGGGTAAACGGTCATCCGTCATTTTGTCGAAGACGCACAGAACACTGTTACCTTCCTACCGAAGGGGTCCCCATTTTTCTACTTGCATTTCTTTACCTGCTTTTTGAACTGCTAGGCTGGCAGAAACTGGGACAAGTAACGGGAGCTCACTCCGTTATGCGGCGCTAGGGATTCAAACCGCTGACATGCCGACCTTTCGATCAACAAGCTCAGCATCTTAGTCACTGAGCCACTGCATCCCCTATGATTGATAAGCTATAGTTAAAAAATAATGGAATAACACAGTTGGAAGGGACCTTGTTTAGACCACTGAACAAGGACTAACAGAATAATAGAGTTGGAAGGGACCTGGGAGGTCTTCTAGTCCACCCCTCTGTTTTCCACATTTTAACATCTCTTTTTAGTAAACAACATGATTACAGGTTTCACATATACATACAAGTATGACCACAATTACATATTCAGTTTTTGTATTCAATTTTTTAACTTAACAATGCTTTTATACATTCTCTACTTTATTATATAATTCCAAATGCTTTTCTCATTATTTAATTCACATATATTAACTTCATAATTATTATACTTTAGTACTTTTAACTGTCACATTTGTATATTCCTCTTAAATTCTGATTACTAACACTCCTTCTATAAATTGGTTTCCCCCCCTAAAATATCAGTTTAAGTGCGCCACCTCTAAGTTACATATTCATTAATTATCTCCCCTTTTAAATCCCATTAAATGTTTAACATTTTATTACCTAAAACATTAAAATTAATAATCCCATTTAAAACTACATAACATATATAAATCAGATTCTGCATGGTTTCCCTTTCTAATTTCATAAGGTTTATCTACAATTTAAGAAAAAGGACATATTAATCTACTCATTTAATCCTAAACCCTGATGTTAATTCCATTTCAGATCTCCTCCTATATCATTTCATTTATTTCAGTATCTTTAAAATATTTCAGTATAGCCATATCCTTATGGCAAAACTGAGAGGACTCGGTCCAAACCTGGTGTCTTTCTCCTCCACTGATCGTTGTGTGGATATACCAGGGAGCCCTCTGATTTTATTTCTCCGTCCCTTAAGAAATCATTTAGGCTGCACAAGTCTTAAGCCCCAGGTTGCCCAAGGACCATCTTTGCAGAGAGCAAAATGGAACGTGGCCCTGTGTGAAGGAGAAGGAGAAAGTCCCCCAAATCCCTGTAGACCCTCTTCTGTTTTTGGACTTGTACTCCAGCAGTCCTCCATCTGACAATATCTACAGGCATTGCCCAAGACTCCCGTCAAGATGTGTGTGTCTGTGTGTGTGTGGGCGTGTGAGAGAACGCACCCACCCACTCATCCACGGGTGTAAAGCATGAACCCATTGGAGCTGTCAGTTAGGCAAGAAGGCTGCTTGCTTTCATAAGATCTCATCTTTCTGCAGCCGTTGAATGAACCTATCTCCTCCTTGAGCGCCAGGAAGAGACCCTTGGGGGACTCCAGTTCAGGGAAAAGTTTTTTAAAGCCCCCCCCCTTTTTTAAAAATCAGGAGATGGTTCTAAATGTGGTTTGTGGCTGAGTCTGAACTTCCATGTCTCTGTGGCCCCAACCGTGGGAATTCTCTTAGAAGTAAATTTCATGATTGCGGATCTAATCTTCTCCGTTCTTCTCTGATACAGTTGTCAGGGTTATTGTGGCCCCATCCCTCAGCCTCCCCCTAAACAGTTCCACGGAACTCAGCACAGCCCCAAATGGGAGCCTTCTCTTCCTTTGAACACTTCAGGGGGTGATGAAATAACCTGGCATAAGTCTATCCATGTTGTCTAGCCCAGGGGTCTTCAAACTTGGCAAGTTTAAGACTTGTGGACTTCAATTCCCAGAATTCCTTTTCCGCTCACGTTAGCTCAGGAATTCTGGGAGTTGAAGTCCCTACAAGTCTTAAACTTGCCAAGTTAGAAGACGCTTGGTCTAGAAAGAGTGTAGAAAGAGCAACAAAGATGATTAGGAGACTGGAGGCTAACCATGAACAGGTGCAGGAATTATTGTGGGTATGTCTAGTTCAGGGGTCTTCAAACTTGACAGCTTTAAGATTTGTGGACTTCAACTCCCAGAATTCCTCCTCCGGTCATGTTAGCTCAGGGATTCTGGGAGTTGAAGTCCACAAGTTTGAGGACCCTTGTTCTATAGCAGAGGTCTCCAAACTTGGCAACTTTAAGACTTGTTGACTTCAACTCCCAGAATTCCTCCTCCAGTCATGTTAGCTCAGGAATTCTGAGAGTTGAAGTCCACAAGTCTTAAACATGCCAAGTTTGAAGAGCCTTGGCCTAGCCTGACCGGAGGTGCATTATTATGCTTATGTTCCAACTTGAAGAATTATTGCGAAGGAAGGAAGGAAGGAAGGAAGGAAGGAAGGAAAGGAAGGAAAGGAAGGAAGGAAGGAAGGAAGGAAGGAAGGAAGGACAGATAGATTCCACCAATATGTCCAAAATAAGACCTGCCAGATGAGTCTTTGCAGACCAAACCCATCTCCAGCTGGGTGAATGGAGATCAAGAAGCATCAGGACAAGGGTCCCTGAAACAGATCGCTTCTCGGTCTCATGTCTCCCCATTGTGATTTTGGCAGGGAGTTTCCTTTGGACCTCTCATCTATTGCATGCCCAAGTGATTTCTCTGACTGTAGACTTGACTGAGTCACCCAGGCCCTAGTCATCTCACGACTGGACTATTGCAATGCTTTGTACATAAGGCTACCCTTGAAGAGCATTCAGAAACTACAGCTGGTGCAGCGTGTGGCAGCACAGGTAGTGCTTGGGGGGGGCCCAAGAATGGCCCATGCAGCGCCACTGTTCCACGAGTTGCCAATCCCAAAGGTGCTTTTTTTTTCCCAAGAGGCAGCTGGGCTTTCTGGTTTTTCTTTGAAGACGTTTCACTTCTCATCCAAGAAGCTTCTTCAGCTCCGATTGGATGGTGGGGAATGGAAGGATTTATACTCCTTGCAGACAGCTGGTCATTTGCATTATTTTTAGAGAGTCGTTGGGGCCGCTTGGAGGTTTATCTGTGTCCTCAGGGTCTCACCTGAGTGGTGCAAATGGGTGCGGAGCCTTCTTGGAACTGCGGAAAGGACTGTGTTGTAGACTGGAGATATATGATGTTGTATCCCTCCCCCTCTGATGAGAGGGGGCTGTTTAGCTTTGACCTAAATGGCCTCTTTGACCCCTCTTTCAAACCAGAGGCCCTCTCTGTCCAAAATGTGGACTTTTGCTATCTTCAAAAGAGTGGCCTTTGTCTTTTAAATGAAGATGGATAGCTGAATCTAGTCCTGGTGGGTTTGTTCTCCTATGTCCAGTTGCCTCTTGAAAAAGCACTTTTGGGACAGCCATGACCTGGTTGACTGGGAATCTCCATAGACATTGGCTGCCAGTCTGCTTCCGGGTACAATTCAAGTTGGTGGTAATCACCTCTAAAGCCCTTCATGGCATGGGTCCAGGCTACTTGATGGAGCACCTTATCCCACTGGGATTGGCCTGTCCCACCCATGTGGAGCAGAGGAAGCATGCCGAGGGCCCCATCAGTTTGAGTATTCTGGTGGGCGGGGTCCAGGGAAGAGCCTTCTCTGCCTTGCACCTTCCGTCTGGAACATCTTGCCAACCCCCCTCCCCATTGAGGTTGGCCCCAACCTTCCTGACCTTTTGTGAGAGCCTAAAGATCTGACTCTGCCAGTTAGCTTCAGGCTCCAAGAGGGGAGCATCACAATGGAGGTGGTTGATCAATTAACAACAGATCCCACCTCTGCCCCGCCCCCCATCCTGCTTCCCTCCTAAGGTAAAGGTAAAGGTTCCCCTCGCACATACGTGCTAGTCATTTCTGGCTCTAGGGGGCGGTGCTCATCGCGGTTACAAAGCCGAAGAGCCAGCGCTGTCCAAAGATGTCTCCATGGTCATGTGGCCGGCATGACGAAATGCCCGAAAGCGTACGGAACCCTACTACCTTCCCACCAAATTGGTCACTATTTTTCTACTTTCATTTTTACATGTTTTTGAACTGCTAGGTTGGCAGAAGCTGGGACAAGTAACGGGAGCTCGCTCCATTACGCGGCGCTAAGGATTTGAACCGCCGAACTGTCGACCTTTCTGATCGACAAGTTCAGCATCTTAGCCACTGAGCCACCGCTTCCATCCTACCCATCTTTTAATTGGGCCACTGGATTTGGCTTTATTTATGCTTTTATCTCTGTAGTATTTTTTTTTTTTTAATGATTGAAAGCTGTCCAGAGTTAGTTACCCTGAGGTAAGATGGGCAGCCAATACATATTATAAGTATAATCAATAAATAAATTGAAAAAAAGAATTGACAACTGGTTGACTTTTGCAGACGCCTTCTTCCCAAGGGACTCGGATCCTGGGTAATCAGCCTTCACACAAATCCAGCCAGTTGCCTGGGTGTCTACAAGGGGTATCAAAACAACAACAACAACACAACACCTCCAAATGGGCACAACCAGGCAACTGTGCCCATAAAAAGGGAGCAAGATTTTGATCGGTTGGCCACCGTGGCCATCTTGATCTTGGTAGAACCCCACACAGATATTCCTGCCTTTTCAGAAAAAGCAGAAGGCTGGTTAGCAAAAATAGCAGGCCCACTAAGGAACGGAGGAGAATGACAAAGCCTCCCTTGGCAGGAAACAAATGTTTTAACCACGGGTTTCCTCAACTCTCTTTCCTCCATAACTTTTCCCTAATACGCAGCTTTTTTCTGCTGACATTTCTGTATTTTGGCTTCAGGAGGCCATACATCTCCCATCCTTCCTCAGCTCTCCTTTAAAGAGCTCCACTCTAAATGGAAGCCATTGGCTTGACTGGCATTCAGATACCGAGGACCAGCCAGGAATTAATGCATAAAATAAACTAATCAAGGAGAGAAGCAACTTAGAACTAAGGAGAAACTTCCTAACAGTGAGGACCATTGACCAGTGGAATAGCTTGCCTTCAGAAGTTGTGGATGCTTCATCCCTGGAGGTTTTTAAGAAGAGATTGGACAACCATCTGTCTGGATTGATGTAGGATCTCCTCAGGGGTGGGATTCAAATTTCTTAACCGGTTCTGTGGGCGTGGCCTAATTTGTGGGTGTGGCTTGGTGGTCATGTGGTTGAATGGGCATGGCTTGTTGACTGGGCGTGGCTTGGTGGTCACGTGACTGGCTGGGCATTGCTTGTATGTAAATATTGTAAATATTTATATAAATATTGAATTTTTTACTAGAAAAAGAGCAACTTTTACCCAAAATCAGGCAAAGCAGGCAGGCAGATTAATTGCTTCCAGAATCACAGATTCACTCAGAGATCTACCATTCTGCAAACTGCTACCTGAGCCTGCACTGAAAAATAGAAGCTGGGAAGGTTTGGCTTTGCTTTTAGATTAGCTAGAAAGCAAGAAATCCAATGATTTCCTGCTTTCTAGCTAATCTAAATCTCCTAGCACAGCTGATATTTGGAACAGCTAATGGTGGTAGTGGGGAAGGTAAAATAGCAACTTAGCAGACAAGTTGGGTGGCGCGCATGCCAGGTAAGGAGTGACTGGGAAGGAGCGGAGGGGCAGGGCCAGCCAATGATGAGATTTGCCGGTTCTCCAAATGGCACAGAATTGTAACAACCAGTTCTATAGAACCGGTGCAACCAGGTATCTCCTGCTTGAGCAGGGTGCTGGACTAGAAGACCTCCAAGGTCCCTTCCAAGCTCTATTCTGATTGAATAATAATAATAATGCACAGTATGGAAAAGGTGCACCTAGAGAATTTTTCTCCACTGTCAGGTCATTTGGATCTGGAATTACCTGTTGACATGTCCTGCAAAGGAGGTTCAGGAACCAGTAAAAGGAAGAAGTGCTTTAGCAGCATCTTGGGTGTTTCTTCACCACACCTTGTTCTCAGCATGTTGAGGTCAGCAGAAACTGATATCAGTCTGTTGGGAGATGGACCTGGTGGTTATGGTGCTGTTGAGAGCTGGTGTTGTAGATGTGACCTTAAGGACGTATGGAATTCATTGACACCAGATGTGGTGATGGCCACCAGTGTAGATTGGTGCTCCAGGATCTTTGAAAAATAGGGCTCAATGGTTCTGAGATCGCATCTGCCAGCTCCTTCAGAACTCTGGGATATCATCCATCAGGTCCCAGTGATTTGAATTCATCTAGAGGGGACAGGTGTTCTCTTACTTTTTCCTTGTTTCTTTTAATTTGTATTCCTAGTCTGTCTTTTACAGTTATGTTTTTGGTAAGCTGGGCTATGTTATCTTTTTGGGTGAAGACAGATGCAAAGAATGAATTAAGCAACTCTGCTTTCTCTCTACTGCCTGTTACTTCCTTGCCAACTTCTCTCATTAGTGCACCAATTGGTTCCTTGAATTTTTTCTTGTTTTTATATGTTGAAAGCAACTTTTTTTTTAGTATTCTTGACATTTGTTGCAAATCTTACTTCATTATGAGCCTTAACTTTTCTGACTTCCATCTTTGCAAGTTCAGGCTATTTGTTAGTATTTTGCCTTAGTTCTTTCTTTCTTTCTTTCTTTCTTTCTTTCTTTCTTTCTTTCTTTCTTTCTTTCTTTCTTTCTTTCTTTCTTTCTTTCTTTCTTTCTTTCTTTCTTTCTTTCTTTCTTTCTTTCTTTCTTCTTATGCTTTTTTGTTTCGTCAGGTTATCAGAGAGCTCTTTGTGTAACCATACTGGTTTCTTCTTGGATTTCTTGTTTTTCTTCTTCCGTGGTGTTGAGATGACTGAGCTTTATAATCATATTTTTCAGAGTTCCCCAAACTTCTTGAGTTGTTTTACTCTTTAAGATCTTCATCCATCAAATCTTTCCCAAGCTGTCTCTAGGTTTGTTTTAAAAAATCAGCCTTTAAAAAATCTAAGACACTGGCTTGATTATGTTCTATTGTTTATATTTGCTTTCAGCCTGTTTGAGGCCTTTTTCGGCCTCCCAGAGGCTCGAGGGAAGCCTTTGCAGCCTTTGGAGGCTGAAAAATGGGCCCGTTTTGTCACTTCCAGCATGCACGGGGCAGTTTAGGGGGTGTTGAGCGCTCATGCGTGGGGGGAGGCATTGCATTGTGGGTGTCAGCATGCACGCGTTTTTGGCACACCACAACAAAAGGATTCGCCATCAGTGATATACCAGATGGAAACAAATCAAGGAGAGAAGCAAATTAGAGCAAAGGAGAAATTTCCTGGCTGTTAGAACAATTAAATCAGGCTTCCTTCAGAAGTTGTGGTTGCTCTGTCACTGGAGGTTTTTAAGAAGAAGATTGGACTGGAACGATATAGATTTTCCTGCTTGAGTAGGAGCAGTGGTGGGATTCAATTTTTTTTTACTACCGGTTCTGTGGGCGTGGCTTGGTGGGCATGGTGTGGCTTGGTGGGCGTGGCTTGATGGGCATGGTATGGCTTGGTGGGCGTGGTATGGCTTGGTGGGCGTGGCTTGGTTTGGTGGGCATGGCTTGGTGGGCATAGTGTGGCTTGGTTGGCTTGGCTTGGTGGGCATGGTGTGGCTTGGTGGGCGTGGCTTGGCTTGGTGGGTGTGGCTTGGTGGGCGTGGCTTGGCTTGGTGGGCATGGCTTGGTGGGTGTGGTGTGGCTTGGCGGGCGTGGCTTGGTGGGCGTGGCTTGGCTTGGTGGGCATGGCTTGATAGGCATGGCAGGGGAAGGATACTTCAAAATCCCCATTCCCTCCCCACCCCACTTACCTGCTTTCCAGCTCCGTTCTCCTGTGCAGGGCAACCAAAGGAGACCCAGCCCATCAGCTGGGAGGCAGAGAAGAGATGGGGGCGGAGCTAGTGGTGGGATTCAGATTTTTTTACTACCAGTTCTGTGGGTGTGGTTTGGTGGGCGTGGCTTGGTGGGCGTGGCTTGGTGGGCATGGCAGGGGAAGGATACTGCAAAATCCCCAGTCCCTCCCCACCCCACTAACCTGCTTTCCAGCTCCGTTCTCCTGTGCAGGGCAACCAAAGAAGACCCAGCCGATCAGCTGGGGCTCAGGAGGCAGAGCATAGATGGGGGTGGGGCCAGTCAGAGGTGGGATTCCAAACTATTCAAAATTTCTGCTACCGGTTCTCTGAACTACTCAAAACATCCTCTACCGGTTCTCCAGAACTGGTCAGAACCTGCTGAAGGTTCTGGACCCTCTGAGTAGGAGGGAGGATTAGAAGACTTACAAGATCCCTTCCAACTCTGTTATTCTGTTCACCCATCCATCTCTTGTCTTTCTCCTGCATTGTAGTTTTTCAGTGTTGCAGGCGCATTCTCAACATGGCAAAGAGCTAGAGATCTGCAGAGTCAACTCTTCAGGAAACGCTGGGAAAACGTTGAACGTGTCAAAATGCTCTTACAGGGGAATCCTCTCTGAGCTTGGTTGCTTGCATGAAAGCTTTCTCTTATCCAACTGGGTAGCATCTTGCCACTCGCTTGGAAACATCTCCAAGCAAGCAAGCAAGCTCAGAGAACACCAAGGAGTCCATAGATGAACCCTGAGATCCATAGTATTCTCTTCCATTGGCTCCTTCAGGGTCTTGTTTTTCATGTAGAACAGTAGATGAAGGCCGTAAGTCAAAGGGTGTTGTTGTGGCTTGTATAGTGGACAATTGCTACGATGACGGAACATCCAGTCGACGCACTCTTGCTGTGAAGCAATCTGAGATTACTCACGTAGGGTCTCATCTGAATTGTTATGGTTTAGTTCCCCAAATTTGGCAAAACCCGTACATATTTTACTTTAGAAAAGCTATTTGTGGAAGAGTAATAGTCCACTTTCGCCTACCAAGCTACTCAGCATCAAGGAAAGAATGACTGGTTTTTCTAAAAATGTCCTGTAAGAATTATATACAGATGAGACCAAGTAAAAAGCTAAGGTGATTCAATTCAGTGTGAACTGAGTGTCTGGTTTTAATTACTTTAACCACATTTTAACCACTTACCAGTTCTCATGCAAAGGACAGATGGAGGTGGGTTTAAATATTGTACCTTATGGTTCTCGATGAATGTATCTTTTCTTTTTATGTACACTGAGAGCACATGCACCAAGATGAATTCCTTGTGTGTCTAATCACACTTGGCCAGTGAAGAATTCATTCATTCATTCATTCATTCATTCAAATCTTCCTTCTTGCTTTTGGGAAGCTGCATGGATTACATGCAGGCCAAAACATCAGGCCAATATCAACAGTAAGAGCTACCAGGAAGAATAGACCCGTGAGGCTGGAGGGCTAAAGATAGGATGCTTGAGCAGGGGTTGGACTAGAAGACCACCACAGGTCCCCTCCAACTCTGATATTCTTTTATTCTGCTGTTCTGTTAAGGAGAGCATCTTGCCCAAGAGAGCTTCACAGCCTGACTTTACCACTGATGTCCCCCCCCCACCACTTTTTTTTGGTCTCTCCACAAGTCTAGCTGGAGGTTGTATCTTTGATTCTGAGATGCCCATGAACATTCATGAAGAACAATTCAGACATACTTGAAGTCAGGGGTGGGATGCTACTGGTTCTGCCCAGCTCTATAGAACCGGTAGCTCTGAAGAGCAGCAGACACCGAACCAGTTCTGTGTTTGCTGGTGTTTGGCCCGCCCACCCGCCCACCCGCCCACCCGCCCAGGCTCTTACTTGTCCTTATTTCCTGCTTTTTCAACCTCAGCTGCTTTGCGCGGCACAACTGAGGTTGAAAAAGCAGGAAAGAAGAGGAGTTTGAAACGCTGTGCACCTGCACACAGTGCTTTTCAGCTGTCTGGGCAGCACAGTCAGGGGTGGGATTCCACCGGTTCGCACCTATTCACTAGAACCGGTTGTTAACATTCTAAGCAGTTCGGAGAACCGGTTGTTGGAAGAAATTACTGGCCTAATCCTGTAAGGAAGGCAGGAAGGAAACATTCTGGTGTTGCTTACAGAAACTGCCTCTCCGTTAACCCTTATCACATTCTTGGCAGGACTAGACTTCCTGTCTCTGGAACGTCTCTGGAGTTATTTTCCCCTCCTTTGCTGGTACTTTGCTTGTGTGGAGTGACCATTCAAAGTTACAATGGCACTGAAAAAGTGACTTACGACCGTTTTTCACACTTACGACTGTTGCAGCATCCCCCCAGTCATGAGAGGCCAGGCGAGGAGATGCGTGCCTCAATGTGAGGGATATTGAGTTGGCCACACCCAGCCAATAACATGACCACCAAGCCATGTCCACCCACTAAGCCACACCCACAGAACCGGTTGTTAAAAAAATTGAATCCCACCCCTGGGCACAACTAATTTTTTTTACACCTGCGCACGCAAAACGTAGTCACCGAACCAGTAGTTACCCCTGCTTGAAGTGCTGCTTCTTAGATGAAAGATCACTTCACAAAGTCCATTTATCCAACAGGCAAAGTCTGTAGAAGGCTGTTCAAAAGGCATTGATACCTTGTGTGTGTGTGTGAGAGAGAGAGAGAGAGAGAGTATGTGTGTGTGTGTGTGTGTGTGTGTATGTATGTATGTATGTATGTATGTATGTATGTATGGTATTCAGCTTTGTTGGGTATTTTTCACGTCATTATAGTTGTGCTTTTAAAGTTGTAGCAGCGTTTGGCAGAATCTCATCTGCCATCATCAGGCTTCTGTATAGTGTTCGTCTGTGAGTCAGACAGAAACGGCTGTGAAAGTCTGACTCACAGACGAACACTATACAGAAGCCTGATGATGGCAGATGAGATTCTGCCAAACGCTGCTACAACTTTAAAAGCACAACTATAATGACGTGGGAAAATACCCAACAAAGCTGAATACCATACATGTAAGTACCGCGAAAACTTAAGAAAACATATATATATGTCTTGTGTGTTTCTGTACAGACTTAATTTCCCCATAAGGGAGAGTAAACAAAAAATAAACATTGAACCCCAATCCAGAGGCTGCACAGCCATCTGTCCAGCATGCTTTTAAACTGGACTTCAACTTCCAGCCTCCCATGGATGGCTGGGGAATCCTGGGAGTTGAAGTCCACAAGTCTTAAAGTTGCCACGGTTGGACACCCTTGGGTTAAAGGGAAGGGAAGCATTCTGGTTCGTGCTGCAGTGATGCCACAGGTGTCATGATGTCCTCAGGCAAATGATACAAAATTAGATAAGGTGGTTTTCCATCTGGAAGCAGCTGACACTTAGCCGACTTCAATCGAATGTTCAGAACGCTGTTCATTCCTTAGGAAAGATCTTCCTTTCTGAAGGAAGCAGAAGAGCAGCGTAATGGAAGGGACCTTGGAGGTCTTCTAGTCCAACCCCGTGCTCAAGCAGAAGATCCTAACACTTCCAAGAAGGCTCTGCACCCATTTGCACCACTCAGGTGACCCTGAGGACACAGATAAAACTCCAAGTGGCCTCAAGGACTCTCTAAAAAGAATGCAAATGACCAGCTATCTGCAAGGAGTATAAATCCTTCCATTCCCCACCATCCAGTCAGAGCTGAAGGAGCTTCTTAGATGAGAAGGGAAACGTCTTCAAAGAAAAAACAAGAAAGTCCAGTTGCCTTTGTAAAAAAGCACCTTTGGGACAACCATGACCCGAATGACTGAGAATCTCCATAGAAGGAGATTCTATTTCACCCCAAAACACTTTAGTAAATTTAAATCTCTCAATGGGACGTCAAATAGCCTATCCTCAGTACCTCAGGTGACTTCTTCTCAAAGCCAAAGCAGCACATCTAAGTAGAACAGGGGTGTCAAACTCAAGGCCCGAGGGCCGGATCCAGCCCACGGGGTGCATAGATCTGGCCTGCAGGGCTGGCCTGGAAACAGCGAAGGACCGGCCCACGGTGCCTCTGCCAGCAAAAACGGAGCTCCATTCTCTCTAGCAGAGGGTTGCAGGAGGCCGTCGCAGCCTAAAACAGAGCTCGGGAGCCCGTTTTCACTGGCCACCACAGGCTCCCCTAACATGAGTAACATGAGTAACCCAACCCTAATGTGGCCCTCAGTGAAATCAAGTTTGACGCCCCTGAAGTAGAAGAAAGCTAACACTTCTGAGGAAAAAATACAACAACAACAACAAAAAACCAGGGTCTATTTTAGCCAGGAAGTGAGAGGACCAGAAATGGTGCCGCCTTCTGGTTAGGAGGCACTTCCTTTACATGCCAATCATAACTACCACTTCCATCTCCAGTGGGCATTTATCTGTGCCCTGCTGTTGCTTCCTTCTTCAGAAGCCTCAGGAGAAGTGAAAGTGCTGCATTTTTTTTTCCTTCTACAGTATGTGGTGGGCAGGGAGGTGTCAATACAAGACCTCCAGAAACTCCTTTGGGCTTTTTTTTTCTTGCCTCATCTCAACCACGGCGTGAGGCCCAAATAGATTTCCCCTGAAAAAGTTTCTGGGTGGAGGACAAAACTATGCATGGAGCCAAGGGATGGACAAAAAGACAGAGAGGAAAGGGAGCATTTCCATGCAAAGAAGTAGCCACTCAGTGAATCTGATGCAATAAGAGTTTCAACAAACGTGATTGGTTAGAAAAGATTCCACCCACCAAGAATCTTTCTGATTCTTTTTTTTTTTTTAATTTTAAATCCATGCAATCAAAATGTGATGCAACAGTGATCTGAATGGCAGGGAAATAAGGAAGAAGAGCAAATATCTCTCTCCCCCCCCTCGCTTCTCTGCCCTACTTCTAACTAAGGATGAAATCCCATTTCAGTCATGGCTAAAGCATTAGGGCAGGATATGCTAGGGCAAGTGGGAGAAGGGTGTTCAAAACATCAACATTTTACCTTTTTAATTTTGAAGATTTATAAGGGCCCAAAGTTCTGGGCAGTGAAAGTATAAGAAACAAATAATAACATTCCCCCATCAAAAACATGGATGGATGGATGGATGGATGGATGGATGGATGGATGGATGGATGGGTAGGTAGGTAGGTAGGTAGGTAGATAATAGATAGATAGATAGATAGATAGATAGATAGATAGATAGATAGATAGATAGATAAGATAGTTGACAAACAGATTAGGTTGGTAGGTAGGTAGGTAGGTAGCAAGTAGAGGTGGTATTCAGCAGGTTCTGACCAGTTCTGGAGAACCAGTACCGGAAATTTTGAGTAGTTTGGAGAACCAGCAAATACCACCTCTGACTGGAGATTTTATAATATCCTTCCCCTGCCACACCCACCAAGCCACGCCCACCGAACCTGTAGTAAAAAAAATTGTATCCCACCGTAGGTAGGTAGGTAGAGGTTAGATAGATAGATCGATGATAGACAGATAAGATAGATGACAGACAGATAAAATAGTTGACAGATTAGATAGATAGATTAGATATAAATAGATGATAGATAGATAGATAGATAGATAGATAGATAGATAGATAGATAGATAGATAGATAGATAGATGACAGACAGATTAGGTAGACAGACAGACAATAGATAGCTAGGTAAATGGATGGGTGAGTGGATGGTAGATAGATAATGGTACACACAGCCATTCCTTCTTCGGCTTCTCCCAAAACTCACAATTTTGAGAAGTAGATTGGGCTAAGGGACCGGCCACAGGTTTCCATGTCTGAATGCAGCTTTGGTCGTGTGTCTGCTCTTAAACTACTATGTCATATTGGCTCTCAGTGGGCCACCCTTGTCACTGTTCCTAATGTCATCAGGGCTTCTTTGTCCCTCCCAGCACAGCAATTAATCTCCCACGTGCGTGTTTCATCTCTGTGTGTGGGCATGTGTGAAATGAACGTAGCTTTGATTGTTGAAACAAGATTAAGGGAAGAGACATAAGTATCCTCTGAATTCGTGTAAGTTTGGTGTAGGGGGTGGTGGAAAGATCTATGGAATTGAGCATGGGATTCCAGGTCATGCGAATGTTGAATAGAAGTACGTGAGCGTTGCATTCTGTATACCTTCATCATCTTTGCCCATCCTTCTCCTCTTGCTGTTCTCTCATTCATATTGATTAGCTATGTTTTCGTCCTTCCCACAATAACACCCGCAGGCAATATGCATGTACAGCTCAATCGTGTCGTAATTGTAACCGCTGCTTTATTTTTCTTCTCTCTCTCTCTCTCTCTCTCTTTAGGAAGCTTCACTGATGGAGTCTGAGCCAATCCAAGAGAGAGATCCTTTCCCGCGGACAACCCATAGAACACATGAAGCCAGCAATCCTTCCTCAGCCAGAAAGTACCATGATGTCACAGAGGCTTTCGTCATGAGCCAAGTTCCTGGAAGTGAGGAGGTGGAAGAGAAGGAGGATCCGTCTCTTTCCCATGATCTGGCACTTCTCCTTGTTATGAAAGAACACATGTGGGATGGAACTTTTAACTCGGCGGAGGAGAAGGATGCTTCCCAAGATCTGGAAAGAAAGCCAAGAGAGGTAGAGAACTGGGAAGAATTTTCGGATGGAAAACAGGATCTCAACAGAGGACAGCTCAGCTTGAAGGAAAGCCAGGCATCTTCCTTAAATTCCTTTGATGGGGAATTTGCAAGTTATTCTTCAACCAGTTGCCAATCTGTCTTTCTGGATACAATCAGCCCTGTTTTTTCCCCTCCCAGAAAGGTCAGTGCAGGGCAAATGGAGAGCCATGTCCGTGATGGTAGCTTTGGCCAACCTCCAAGTTTGCGTGACACACACTCTCAGACACGGCATGAGAAATCAGCAATGACCAACGCTCTTCCTTGTCAAGAAGACTCCACCAATGAATCTCCTTTGGTGATTCATGATATTTCAAATTGCCATGAAAGTGCTGATTTTTCCAAATCCTGGTCAGATGAAGAGCATTCGTGGCAACGAGAGACACGGCACACGGAGGACCAGAGCCTTGATGAAGAAACGGACGTTGCAACAAGGATCAATGAAATCTCCTCTAAAAGAGAACAAGCGAGTAAAAGATTCAGCAATCCTTCTTCGGAAGAGGATGAGTTCAATTTAGATGAGGTTCGAAGAAAGGGAGGCAACGTTTTATTCCAGGTATCTTCCAAAGAAGGGGAGGAACATTCAGATGTTGAGGAGGAAATAGGAGATTCGGAGGAAAATGTTCTCAGCTGCCTTGTTCTCCAGCTCCAGGAAGAGGAAGAGAATGATATCAGAGTAAGCGACCCTTTTTTACTAAAGAAAAACATCCAAACCAATGATAATATAAGCAACGTGAATTGTGAGGAATCAGAGTCAGACCAAAAACAGCTGTCAACCACAAGGAAGCCAGAATTTACAGAATCGGGGCCTCTGGAGTTGGCAGGCCGCGAGGAAGAGGGAAGGAAGGATTTGAATGAGAAAGCAGCAAAGAGCAAATCCAAGACAAATCTGGAGGAAGTGCAGTTGCCACACAATGACCACGAAGAACAAGAATGGGCTGTGCAAGCAACAATAGATTCCATGCCTATCAGATCGGGCCAGGGCACATTTGATTCTTTGGAAAACAGTTTGGCTCTTTCTGGTTTAAACGATAACAGTTCTGAAGAATTTGCTTTCCCTTTGAAGGAGGTGTCCTCACCAGATCACTCTCCAACGTCGGGTTCTGTGTGGCCTGAGCCTTGTGTCCAAACACTCCCTATTCCATTCCCTGGAATGACCCCTGAAGGTTTTCAGCCAGGTAGTGGAAGCCCAAGAACACAGTCTGCCCTATATCACAACTCTGGACAAGTGGAACACTCCGGCATCTATGACGAAGCAAACACAACGTCCTGTTGTGATCAAGAGAGTGCACAACCCACCGTGCGTGTTGGAAAAGAAGATGTTGCAAAAGAGGATGTTGGAAAAGAGGAAAATGTAAGCAGCGCTGATGGTGAACAAATAACACAGTTGTTTGCAGATGTAGCATTAGGCAACGACTCCCAAGATCTCCACGGCTCTCAAGTTGTGGGCTGTTCTTCTGGTGCTGAAAACAATCCCGTCCCATCTTTGAGGACTATAATCACCACTCTCCTGCAAGAAGATCCTAGCAAGGGAGCCACGGATGGGACTGCCACTTGTGCAGGAGAGGGATCAGTTTTATATTTCTCCAGCCAACTGGACAGAGAGATAGGTGACGAAGCTTCAGCACCGGACAGTGATGGAGATGGTCATCTTCCCGCTTTGAGTGAGGACTTTGTCGAAGGCGCTCAGAGTTCTACCTCCAAAGCCCCCCCAAATCCATCTCTAGAAGAAGGCCTGTCCAATATTGCCAAAGAGATGATAAAGTTAAGTCTCTCTTCCTGGGAAGACAACGTGAAGTCCCATCAACAACTGAAACCAACAATTCAGAATGCTGTGTTGTCCGGGAAGGAAGCAGCAGCAGACACACATTGCACGGAAGAAGATATCTTAACCAGTGAGTCACCGTGTTTTTCAGTACTTGGTAAAGAGGGAACAGAATGTGACTATAATGCTGACAGCCTCTCATCTTCCAGGACTCTTTTTGCAATTACCACCGATGCAGCTCAGCTAACCCAACCTTTGGCCTCAGTTCTAGTGGGAGACCCTGAGCTGAATTTGGTCCTCGAATCTGCTTCTCTTTTATCCTCTATGCAGCCTCTCCAGTTTGTAATCCCTCCACCCGAGGCAAATTTTAATGCCCAGCCAACTCCCACAGGCCTTAATCCTGACCGACTCCTAGAACAACGGGCTTCTTCCTGCCAGGTTAATCCATTAGCCCCAAAATCTTCCGCCAATGAGACTGTTTTGGAGCATTCGCCCTTAGGCCCTGAAACCAGATCATCTGAGCAGCTTTCCACCTCTGAAAGCGACTTGGATCAGTGTTGCCAAGTTCCACGTTCCGTACACAACTTTAAGCAGCCTGTACTTGTGTCACGCCGTGCCAGTTTACCCATTGTGTCTAGGCGTTCTGGGTTTCCTTCACTTGCTAGCAATGCAGCTTCCCAGCGGACTAACTCTAAACAGATCACACAGTCTGTAGCTGCTGGACCAGGCCACAACTTCCCGGCACAACCTCCATACATCACTGTTAGCAGAGGTTCTCACAGTTCCCGATCAGATTCCAATTCCAGGAAGCATCTCCTAGTCAGGGGCAACCCCTCTACACAGCATAGGACCGAGGCTTCAGAAAACAGCCCCCATGCCTTCCGTACAGGAAGTGAAGAACCGACACATCTTAGCCCACCGGTTGGCCGTCACGCCTGTTGGGACTCATCCTCTATTTGCAAAAGAGGTGACCTTGTCCTGGACAATAAAATGGAAGAGATCTCTGGTCTTCCATTGGCCACATGCCCTGAGTTGGGTCTTTCTTTGTCGGACTTGCAAGGTGAATTTTTAGGAAATGGTGCCACGGGGGCAGATTCTTTTCTCAGTGTTCCTGAAAGGATATCCAAGTTTGAAGATATGCCTGATGGGAGGTCTTCTCACTATACGTTCCATCCCTTGGGAGATCGTGAGAATCTGTGTGAAACCAAGTCCAGAAATGTAAGGCAGCCTCCTTCTCTTTTAGCGTTCACTAACCCAATCCACTTTCTCCAGCTCGGACCTCCCTCGCCGTCAAGTGATCCATACCCAGGGGTGCATCAAGAACCACCATGGCCAGAGCAACAGGCCAGGAATTCGGGTGACCCAGTTGCCTCTCTTTCTGAAGGCCCAGGAAGGTTGAGAAAAGTCTTTGAAAAATCAGCGGGGGAACCCATTTGCTTGGCAGTCCATAGAAAAGGCCTGGAAGGCAGACATCCGCGCCTGGAGAAGTCCTCCAGCTGTCCAGACAAAAACACCATCGGGTTGGGCACCAAAGAATCCACTTTTGGCACAAAGAAACAAGAGGCGGGAGCCAAGCAGCGAGCAAAAAGCAAAGATTGGCATCGACACGGCTTAAGAAAGATTTCGATACCGACCGACGGTGCCGTAGGTGAGCATTCTTTCCCATCCCTGTTCCCAAAGTTGCAGGGGAAAAAAGCAAGTGCCATAGAGCAGGGGTGTCAAACTCACAGTCCACGGGCCAGGTGCGTCATACACCCGGTCTAGTGAAGGGGGAAAATGTCACATGACAATGATGTGACAAAGTGGGTTTTGACACCCCTGCCATAGAGGAACTAGGAGGCCAAACTTCCTTCTATAACTCTTCTAGTAGAACTACTCAGTTTAGTAATTACAGGTAGCCCTTGTCTTACAACCGTTCATTTAGTGACGGTTTGAAGTTACAACATCATTGAAAAAAGTGGATTATGGCTAGGGGTGCGATTCTACTGGCATAACAACCGGTTCGGTGAGTGCACGCACACAGCATTTAGAAAATACCATTTTTAGCTCTTAATACTGTACTTACCTTCTGCTGTAGCCCCAGTGAGTAAAACAGCTGATGCGCGGCAAATTGTTCTGCCGGGCGAATCAGCTGTGCTCAAAAAGCACAGGAAAAGGGCAGGGGAAGGTGGACGGGGCCAAACCATCACCGGAACTACCAGTTCGCCTGAACCGGTCCAAACTGGTAGAATCCCATCCCTGATCATGACTATTTTTCACACTTATGACCATCGCAGCATGCCCATGGTCACACAACCAAGTTCTGGAGGCTTTGGCAACTGGCTCATATCTACGACGGTGGCAGCGCCCCCATATCGTGTGAACAACTTTTGTGACCTTCTGCCAAGGGAAGTCAGTGGGGGAAAGCAGATTCGCTTAACAATTTAAGTTTATCAATTTAACAACCGCAATGATCCACTTAACAGCTGCGGCAAGAAAAGTTGTAAAATGGGGCAACCCTGCCTTAACAAAATGTCTCGCTTAGCAACAAAAAAATTGGGCTCAATTACAGTCATAAGTCAAGGACTCACTGTACCATTCAAAGTTACAACAGCACTGGGGAAAAAAAGTGACTTAGGATGATTTTCACAGTGAATTATCATTGCAGCATTTCCATGGTCACATGATCAAAATTCAGGCCCTTGGCAAATGACTCGTATTTATGACGGTTGCAGTGTCTCAGGGTCATGTGAACCCCTTTCACGACCTTCTGACAAGCAAAGTCAATGGGGAAGCCAGATTCACTTAACAACCTTAACAGCAGTGATTCACTTAGCAACCGTAGCAAGAAAGGTCGTAAAATGGGGCAAAACTCCCCTTAACAATTGTCTCATTTACTGTCGGAAATTTGGGGGCTGAGTTGTGGTCATAAATCCAATGAGAGACGATTTTTAGTTTAACAACAATGTCATCCTGCGAGTTTAAAGGACTTTCAACCAAGCTATTAACTTCCAACACAGCCCTTTTCTAAAAGTGTCAGCATATTTATTTCCACACATTTAAAAATATTGAGGATATATAAAGCCCCACAATTATTTAATATAATTAAGCAGAAATTACAGATCCCAGCTCTTTACATAGCTGTATTGATATGATAAGACTCAAGGGAAGTAAACATCATTTATTCCAATTTCTGTCATGCCCTTGGTAGAGTCGGACTCTGTGGGAGAGGAGGAACAGCTGACAGGGAGTGGAGTTGTAGCTCCTAAGGTTTTGGAGGAGGCTGGGGAGGGGCAGAGGCCAGCTGGGCAGTCAGAGGAAGAACCAGGCCCATCCCCTCTTCATCCTAGGCCATGCAGGGAGGAACGGAGAAGGAAACAACTTGGCTTACGAGAGAGGAAGCGGCCATGATCCCCCTCATTGGTTGCAGCTGGGGAGAATAGTATATAAGAGAGACGTGTTAAAACACAGCGTTGCCAGAAGCAAAGCGTGTGTTATTTTGGGCTGAAGTTATCTTGGTTGGCATCCTTCCAACAGACTGTGCCTTGTTATCTCTTTGCAGTTGGTAATTACATATCTTGGTCCGTTGTGGAATTTCCTTCATTGTAGTTTGTTTTGGTTTTTTATTTTACCTCTATCTGCTCATTAAGTTCAGACTGTATTGCTTTCTTTTGAAGACTATTTTTGAATACATTTTATCTCCAACTGAGAATTATTGAACAGTGGGGACAAATTGGAGGCATTAAAGGACATTTATTTAAGTTTTGGATTTGGTTATGTTTGTGTTACACTCTGGGTCATTACACAATGTCACCCTGCAAGTTTAAAGGACTTTGAACCAAGCTATTAACTTCCAACACAGCCCTTTTCTAAAAGTGTCAGCATACACATTTAAAAATATTGGGGATATAAAGCCCCACAATTATTTAATATAATTAAGCAGAAATTACAAATCCCAGCTCTTTACATAGCTGTATTGATATAAGATTCAAGGGAAGTCAACATCATTTATTCCAATTTCTTTTATAACCAGAATACAGAATAATTCTTGACTTATTGAGCACAATTGCGTCCAAAACTTCTGTTGCTAAGCGAGACAGTTGTCAAACCTGCCACGATTGTTAAGTGAATCACTGCAGTTGTTAAATGAATGACACCGCCCGTTAAGTGAATCTGACTTCCTCATTGACTTTCCTTGTCAGAAGGATGCAAGAGAGGATCCCATGACCCTGGAGGACTGCAACCGTCATAAATACGAACCGCTTGCCAAACATCTGAATTTTGATCATGTGATCGTGGGGATGCTGTCATAAGTTTGAAAAACAGTCATCAGTCACTTTTTCAGTGCCGTGGTAATTTCGGACAGTCACTAAACAAATGGTTGTAAATCGAGGATTATCTGAACTTTCTAAAAGTCTGTACTGCGATGGTGGAAGTTCGTTCTCCGAGCTTGTGGGCTTGTTTCCAAACATTTTGTTACCAGGCTAGGTAACATCTTCAGCGGAGTTTAGGGGGTGTCAGTGTTCTTCTGTTTATAAAGTCTGTACCACCTTTATAGCAATAGCACTTTATATACCACTTTACAGTGCTTTACAGCCCTCTCTATGTGGGTCACAGAGTCGGCATATTACCCTAAAACAATCGGGGTCCTCATTTTACCAACCTCGGAAGAATGAAAGGCTAAGTCAACCTTGAACCTGGTGAGATTCGAATTGCCAAATTGCAGGCAGCCGGCAGTCAGCAGAAGTAGCCTGCAATACTGCACTCTAACCCAGGGGTGGGATTCAAAAATCCCAGCAACTGATTTGCTGCCCGGTTGCTGGGTGGGCGTGGCCATGGTGGGCGTGGCCTACCGGAAGTTCCGGGAGGGCTGTTTTTCACCTTCCTCAGGGTCCGGAGGCTTCTCTTGGACCTCTGGGAGGGCGAAAACGGCCTCCCCTGAGGTCCGGAGGCCCTCCAGAAGCCGGAAACAGGCCCACTTCTGGATTTGACTTCCGGAAGGCCCGTTTTTCGCTCTCCCAGAGCTTTCGCACAGATTCTGCATTTATCTGCATGCAGAATGGGCCCCGTGGAGACTCCTGGGTGGGATCGGCAGGGCCAGCTGGTCGGTTCAACTACCGGTTCAGCGAACCAGATATAAATTTAACATCTGGTTCGCCCAAACCGGTCTGAACCGGCTGAATCCCACCCCTGCTCTAACCACTGCGCCATCACAGCTCTTATAAAATTAGACTAATTTTAGTTAGATAGAATCCTCATCCAAGAACCGCCAAAATATCCTTAGCATACAAACGTAGGTGCCGATCCCCTTGTTCAACATGGCTCTCTTGAAAAAGCCTGCGACTAATTCTCTGATCTCTATGGATCTCAGGGCAGCTGTGCCTTTGGTCAGCCCTCATCATGTGGTCAAAAGTGACCTCATCTGAGAGGCCTTGAATGAATCACAGAGATTCAACCCTTTAACCCATGTCTCTTGTTTTCTTCCTTGGCAGAAGTCTCCGTAGCTTCTCTCCATTCGAAGGAGGAAGCCGCCGGACCTAAAGACAGAGCCAACCACTTAGACATTGGGAAATATGGGTAAGTCCCTTCTCGTCAGTCCTTTGCTGTGAAAATCCTCTCTCCCAGACATGCCGGCCTGAGCCAAAAAAGGAGAACAGGGCAAGGTGGAGAGCTTGAGTCCAGGACATATCTCCTCCTCAGGGGAGAAGGTCCAAGCCACGCGAAGCAGCAAGGAGAACAGAAAAGGGTTGGAAGGAAGCAGACCCTCCATGGATTGAATCATCCAGCTAAGCAGGCCAAAATTAAGCCTGCAAACCATTGTTTCGACGCTTTGGGGCTTCCCCAGTCAGCTACCAACACAGGTATTCCTTGACTTACAACCGCAATCGAGCCTAGAATTTCTGTTGTTAAGTTGAGGCGCTTGTTTAGTGAGCTTTGCCCCGTTTTACGACTTTTCCCACCACAGTTGTTAAGCAAATTGCTGCCGTTGATAAGTTAGCAACCCAGTTTTTACATGAATCCGGCTTGGCCCTTTGATTTTCCTTGTCCGAAGGTTGCCAAAGGGGACCCCCATGCCTTTGGGGGGGGACGGGACACAACAACGGTCATAAATATGAACCGGTTGCCAAGCATCTGAATTTCAATCGCGTGATCACAGGGGACGCGGCAAAGTTCGTAAATTTGAAAAATGGTTGTAAGTCGCATTTTTCAGGGCCATCACAACTTTGAACGGTCACTAACTGAGTTGAGGGCTACCAGCACTTTCCAAGTCTTTGCCACGAGGCGACCTGAATTTTGAATTTCAGTGGGTTAAAATGCTGGCTCGCCTACCAAACTCAGTGAGTGAGATGAATACATTGCCACAACCTCTTTGAATCCCCTGTGCTGACCCCAAGACATTTGCAGAGCAACTTCCTTTCTTTTTTCATATATTTTTTTTTCTTTTTAAACATACATCAATATCATTGCATGGAGAGCATGGCATCTGAGTGTCATTCATTTTGGTACCAAAGTAATATTGATACAAGTGAAAGTTACTGCATTAATCAAATATAAGTGGTCTAATGTTATTATACATATCTGTATCAGCTCATAATCCTTCACTTTTCAATTATTAATATTCGCTACATCCTTCTAATAGTGATATTATTTTAGAGCATTCCTTTTGCAAAATCTGTTCTTAACGTCGTAATATTCACTTTAAATCTATATATATATATAAGCAAAATACCATTCATGCATCATCACAAAATCTCCAGAACCATAGAGCCTACAAACTTGAAATTTGACATGTATATTCGTCTTGGCTTCTAGGTACCTACTAAGAAAGGATTTTTCCAAATGACCATCAGAGCATTAGAATTTCGTATATTATTATTAATACGCTCTGATGCTAAGGAGTTCTACTCCCCCTCCCCACCTGAAAAGAAATCTCTTCCAAATGCAAAACACAAGCAGAGGAGTTTCAGTTTCAGTTTCAGTTTCACAGCACCAAGCAGCTTTAGTACAGAACAGTTGAGCTAAGTCATGTCCAGACTCCTTGCTGTCTCCTTCTTTCTCACACAGCACTCTTTCACTTTCCAAACAGCCCTCAGCTCTTATATAGAACCATTTCAACACCCAAAACCAGACACTTATCTCAAATGGTATAGGATCTCTCCTGCTTGAATAGGGGGCTGGACTAGAAGACCTCCAAAGTCCCTTCCAGCTCTATCCTAATTCTGGATATGTTCTCGACCCTGAGCTTTTTCTAAAAAGAAGAAAGGCAGGATATAAATAAATGAATTTTAAAAAAAAAAACACGAAAAGGCTCTCAGGCAAAGCTGAGAGTTAGGTGACTAAATGCAGGAAGAAGGAGAGCTGAATTTCCAAATCACATGACTCAGCAAAGCTCATCCTTCTTAGGTCCTAGGATAAAGCTTGCCAGTGGACCATTCTAGAAGGGATTTCTTAGTAAGGAAGTATGACCATCTATGGCAGAACAACTAAAGCTTGAGAGAGTTGACAAGGAAGCCACGAGGCTCCAAAAGGCAGTTCTCTGGCAGGAAGCAGTGAGTACTTTATTATAAACAAACGGGGCCAGTTCTGGTTAAAAGAAAGTCTCGAGCCAAATTGTAAAAGACAGACAATATACCGGTAGTCCTTGACTTAAGAACAATTCATTTAGTGACCGTTCAAAACATTACAACAGTACTGGAAAAAAGTGGCCGTGTTTCACAGTTACGACCTTCGCAGCCTCCCCCCTAATCACACGATCAAAATTCAGAGGCTTGGCAATTGGTTCATATTTATATGACCGTTCCTGTGTCCCAAGGTTCAGATAAACAAGTGATCAACTTTTGTAACCACCTGGCCGGCAGTCAATGGGGAAATCAGATTCACTTAACAATCAGGTTACTAACTATTCGCCTGCAGCGATCCACTTAACAACCATGGCACGAAAGGTGGCACAATGAGGCAAAATTTGCTTAACGAGTGTCACACTTAACAACAGGAGCGTTTGGGCTCCATTGTGGCCGTAAGTCGAGGACCCCCTGTACTATCTTGATCAAAGTAGACATCAAGTAAAGGCTACTAAACTTTGATCCAGTCACCCACAAGGTAGCAGTCAAGCAACATTAGCAACTTTAAGATACGTGGACTTCCAACTCCCAGAATTCCCCATTTTAAGATCTACACATCTTAAAATTTGCTTAGGTTGAGAAAACAAAAACCTGCTCCAGCCTTTTGCTGCTGTCTAAGGACCGTCTTAAGCTTGTCGATCAGAAATGTGCAGAAATTGGTAGATTAACATTAAAAATTGGAGAAGAAGAAGAAAAGGAGTACTTTAAGATTTGGGAATTATTCTATGGATGGCTAGAAAATAGAGTAAGAAATTAAATATTATATTAATAATGATATACTAAAACTAATTGTTTTTGAACAAGCTTTAATATGAATATAATTTAGTAAGAGTTGGAATTTGCCTTTAAGGATAGTTTGAAATTGAAATAAAAATTTAATGACAATGTAATAATGATATAAGAGGATATATAAAGTTGACTATAATATAATATGAATGTAAACTCAATAAGAAATGTACATCAGTATTATTATATGCACAAGATACCCAACCAACAAACTGTATAATTGAAAGATGGTTTTATTTGTTGTTTTTGTTATAAAAATAAAATTAAAAGAAAGAAAGAAAGAAAGAAAGAAAGAAAGAAAGAAAGAAAGAAAGAAAGAAAGAAAGAAAGAAAGAAAGAAAGAAAGAAAGACAGGAAGGTCGGCAGTTCAGCGGTTCGAATCCCTAGAGCCGCATAATGGAGTGAGCTCCCGTTACTTGTCCCAGCTTCTGCCAATCTAGCAGTTCGAAGGCATGTAAAAATGCAAGTAGAAAAATAGGGACCCCTTTGGTGGGAAGGTAACAGCATTCTGTGCGCTTTCGGCATTTAGTCATGCCAGCCACATGACCACGGAGACGTCTTCGGACAGCGCTGGCTCTTCGGCTTTGTAATGGAGATGAGCACTGCCCCCTAGAGCCGGAAACAACTAGCACATATGAGTGAGGGGAACCTTGACCTTTACCTTTTAAGGGCCGTCTGAATTTTGCAAGCCCAGATTTGACAGGATTGGGGGGGGTGTTGATGGAGTTACTGGGATTTGCGGATCTGGAGAAGAGGATGGAGGGGGGAGGACAAATTTAGGATTGCTTCCCAGTACAGGGACAGCTGTTTTCTGCCTTTAAAAATCTGCTCTGCTGGGAGACAAATACAGAAGAAGCAGTGGGGAAAACATCAGCAAAGACAACGTCACCCAGAGTGTCTCCAGCTGTTGTTGCGTGTCAGTTATTAATAATATTTCACAATAAAGTCCACGGATGGAGACATCTGAAGATACCATGGAGATGATTTTTGCATGACTTAATTCTGAATTGCAGACAGTCCTTTGCACGTGAAATCAATTCATCAGCCAGTCTTTAAAAAGACTGTTGCTCATTTTTCTAAACTTAAAATTCCAATTGCTCATTTTTCTAAACTTAAAATTCCAATTGCTCATTTTTCTAAACTTAACTTCATTGACCAGATTGAGGGCCTTTGAGTTCATGTTTCTCTTAATTCATTATTGTGCACCCTTCCCTAGCATAGCTTTATAGATTGTCTTGTAATATAATACCCTGTTTCCCCCAAAATATGACCTAGCCTGAAAGTAAGTCCTACCTTGATTTTTACATGTGTGCCCGATATAAGCCCTACCCCCAAAATAAGCCGTGATAAAGATCCCACCCACTCCAGAGTGCATGAGTAAAAATTAAGCCAAGGTGGGAATGGGGTGTGTGTGGAGCTGCCCTACTACTTACCTTTGGACAGTTGTAACCAGACCTTGCACACCCTTAACACCTGCCTTGCCAGCCCATTTCTTCTAAAGCTGGCAAGGCTTTCCTGAAGGCCTCTGTAGCTGATAACAAAGCTCTGGATTGATCCAGAGGAAAGCCTTCAGGAAAGCCTTGCTGGCCACAGAAAAAGTTCTTGAAGGTCTCTGACAGCAAAAAGGAGGCCGGGGGCGATGCACGTAAATGAGATTAGTCAATGGATGACATCCCCCGAAAATAAGAACTGGTGCCTTTTTGGTGGGGAAAAAAAATAAGATAGGGTCTTATTTTGGGGGAAACACGGTACGTTTTCATCTGCTTTCACCAACGTATGCATTTTCCTGCATGTGTTTGCAGCTTGCAAGCTGTCCTACGGTGTTCTGCGGTGGGGGGGAATGCATTTCCCCCCCTGTCCACGTGCTTTAGGAATGCAACTAGAGTACATACATATAACAATATGAAAAAGTGAATTTTGCCCAGTGTTTAGGGGTAATCGATGAAAACCAATTCCTTTGAAGGGCTTCTTAATTTTCCTTTTTAAATAAATAAATTTCCCTTCCTTGAAAGAGAGAAGAAAACACCAGAAACCCTAGAAAATATCAAACGCCGATGTTCCAAACTGATTAATTCGTGTAAGTATTGCTTCCCTTGGTAAGTTTTGTGGCTTCCCCAACACCTCCCTTAAAAGGGGTTAAACATGTTCCTTTGCTCGGGCTTGATACAAGTAGTCCTTGACTTAAGAAAGTTGGTTTAGTGACCGTTTGAAGTTACTACGGCACCAGAGGTGGTATGCAGCAGGTTCTGACCAGTTCTGGAGAACTGGTAGTGGAAATTTTGAGTAGTTTGGAGAACCAGCAAATATCGCCTCTGACTGGGCCCACCCCATCTATTCTCTGCCTCCTGAGTCCCAGCTGATCGGCTGGGTCTTCTTTGGTTGCCCTGCACAGGAGAACAGAGCTGGAAAGCAGGTTAGTGGGATGGGGAGGGAATGGGGATTTTGCAGTAACCTTCCCCCAGGAGTGGGGAGGGAATGGAGATTTTGCAGTATCCTTCCCCTGCCATGCTCACCAAGCCACGCCCCCCAAGCCACACCACACCCACAAAGCCATGGAATGGAATAGAACAGAAAGGAATAGGATAGGATAGGATAGGATAGGATAGGATAGGATAGGATAGGATAGGATAGGATAGGATATGTGGAGTGGAGTGGAATGGAATAGAATAGAATAGAAAATATGGAGTGGTGGAGTGGAGAGTGGAATGGGATGGGATGGAATGGAATGGAAGAGAAGGGAAGAGAACAGAACAGAACAGAACAGAACAGAATATATGGAGTGGAATGAAATAGAAATAGAAATAGGAATAGGAATAGAATAGAATAGAATAGAATAGAATAGAATAGAATAGAATAGAATAGAATAGAACAGAACAGAATATATGGAGTGGAATGGAATAGAAATAGAAATAGAATAGAATAGAATAGAATAGAATAGAATAGAATATATGGAGTGGAATGAAATAGAAATAGAATAGAATAGAATAGAATAGAATAGAATAGAATAGAATAGAATAGAATAGAATAGAATAGAATAGAATAGAATAGAATAGAATAGAATGGAATAGAATGGAATAGAATGGAATAGAAATAGAAATAGAAATAGAAATAAATATAGAAATAGGAATAGAATAGAATAGAATAGAATAGAATAGAATAGAATAGAATAGAATAGAATTCTTTATTGGCCAGGTGTGATTGGACACACAAGGAATTTGTCTTGGTGCAAATGCTCTCGGTGTACATAAAAGAAAAGATACATTTGTCAAGAGTCAAGAATCATAAGGTACATCATTAGTAATAGTCATAGGGTACAAGAAGCAATCAAATCATACTAGGAAACAGTCAATATAAATCATAAGGATACAAGCAACAAAGTTACAGTCATATAGTCACAAATGGGAGGGGATGAGTGATAAGGAATGATGAGAGGATTAATAGTAATAGTAGTGCAGACTTTGTAAATAGTTGGACAGTGTTGAAAGTGGTCAGAGGTCACTTATTTCAGTGCCATTTTCACTTCAAATTGTCACTAAGCGAACTGTTGTAAGTCAAGGACTACCTGTCATTGCAATAGACTTACAATCTCCCGTGCAATCCGTTGTTTCCTGCAGCCAAATTGCTCTACCAGGAATACAGCGATGATGCCCTGAACAAAGCAATCCAGAGCCAAAAACAGGCGGATTCCTTGTCCGAAGAGGTGGAACCGATATCTCCCAAGCTGCGCAGGAAAGTGCCAATCTCTCAGGACTCTTACCTGCACCGCCTATCCGTCTCGTCGGGCTCCTCCCTGTGGCAGGACATCCCCATGGTTCGAGGGAGCACCATGCTGCTGAGCATGACCCGCGAGGAGCAGAAGCTGCAAGAGGTAAAGGACAAGGAGCCATCGTCAGACCTAGAGGGCTATACGAGCACCAGGTGGGATGCAGCAATGAATAGCAGTAGCGCTTAGACGCAGGGGTCTTCAAACTTGGAGGTCAGAAATGAAATGCTGGTTTCTTCTCTGTCAGGAGGCAGCAAATTTGGGCAGTTTCCTGATGTTTCGTTTGGAAGGGAATCTAATTGTGCCCTGGGGATATGCCCGTTTTTCTCTTCTTCAAACAGGCCAAGTTTGAACTGATTGCATCCGAAGCTTCTTACTTGCGGAGCTTGAATGTAGCCGTGGATCACTTCCAACGTTCCCAGGAACTTCAGGGGGTTTTAACCACGCAGGACAAACAGTGGCTTTTTTCCCGTCTTCAGGATGTCCGTGACGTTAGTGCCAAGTGAGTCCTGCGTTCCTTCCATTCTCAAAAGCCGACCACTGATAACACTGAATAGAGAGGGCAGGACAAGAAGAAGATTACCAATCCTACCTAGAATTAAGGAGAAATTTCCTCTCAGTGTAGTGGTATTCTACCGGTTCGGCCTGGTTCGGCCGAGCCAGTGACGGCGATGAGCAGTGGAGACTGAACCGATTATCTCCAACACTCTGCTGTTGTGCCCACCCGCCCACCAGGGCTCCCATACTAATCTTTATGTCTTGCTTTTGAAGCGCAACTGCTTTGCGTGGCACAGCAATTGCTGTGCGGCAGCTGCTGAGGCATCAGACTGTTCTGACCCAAACCTTGTTCCAAGTAAACAAACAGAGATAAAAGCAGAGATAAAAGCAAAACCTTTTAATGCTTCTCTGCGAATTCCATTAACTCGCGGTTAAAAGGCTATTAAAACTAATTGTCTCTGATAAGAACGAGCCTTGCCCAGGTTGTGCAAGGCTGCCAAAAGCACTAGATTTAAGTTGCCAAGAAATATTCCAAACATCCTAGTCCGAACTTCCACAAGGCTTGGAGTGCAAGAACTTCTTTGCTTCCTGCAAAGTACTGCAGTTTCTCAGCTGGCTTTTATCTCTTAAGGGAGGGGACATTACTTTGCAGCCTTACCCCTGAGTCGCCCGTGCTGCTGCAGCTGCTCTTTCCTTCGAGCAGCCCTGCGCACATGCGCACTGGGCCCAGGCTCCTCGGGGACCTCCTCATTACTGCTGCCAGCCTCCACAATCTCCGAAGGCAGCACTCAATTCCCTGATGGTCCTGGCCCCATCCCTGCATCACACGCAGGCCCCTCATCTGAGTCCTCGCTCTCCGAGACCTCAGCCGTCTGCACCTGCTGCCAGCGAACCACAACACAGGGAGAGTGCAGGATTGCAGGAGGTGGCTCAAAACACCTCTGTGCCTGCGCAAAATGTGCATTTGGCACGCATGTATGCAAAGTGTGCGCGCGCATGCAAAGCACGCCCACCAAGCCACACCCACTAAACCAGTGGTCAAAATATTTGAAACGCACCACTGAATCAGTAGACTGGTTCAGCTCTGGAAATTGTGAGTGCTCCATCACTGGAGGTTTTTAAAGAAGAGACTGGACAGCCATTTGTCTAAAACAGGGGACTCCAATCTTAGCAACTTTAAGAATTTGTGGGCTTCAACTCCCAGAATTCCTCAGCTAGTCATGCTGGCTGGGCAATTCTGGGAGTTGAAGTCCACAAGTCTTAAAAGTTGCCAAGTTTGGAGACGCCTGCTCTAACATGATATAGGGCAAGGGTATCAAACTGGAGGGTGGGGAGACAAGATGGACACCTCCTGCAGCACCCCTCAGCCAAAATGGGGTGGGGGTGTCATGTGCCCCCCCCCCATACTGTTTTGGCCAGCAGAGGCACCGCGGGCTATTTCCCCTGCGGCTCAGATTTAAGCACGCTGTTGGCTGGATCTGGCCAGTGGGCCTTGAGTTTAACACCCCTGATATAGATCTTCTTGCTTGAGGAGGGGGTTGGAGTAGAAGAGCACCAGGGTCCCTTCCAACCCTATTATTCTAAGTAGTGATGCATATAGCCACTTATTTAATAAGAACCTAGATTTCTCTCCTTCCCATCATCACAAACATGAAGGAAAACCTTAACAGTATAGTCTTACACGCTGCAAACCTTTGATATGAAATATACATATCATTCATTTAAATAAGGCTGTGGGACAGATGGGTGTTTTTCCCCCTTAGAATTAAAAAGAATAGAATCTACCATCGCTACCTATGCCTAAATTAACAACATTGTTCCCCCCCATGCAACAATTGGTCAATTGTTTTAGGAGTCGGTAAATAATGGTAGGAGCAGGGGTGGGATTATACAGGTGTGCACCTATTCGCTAGAACTTGTTGTTAACATTCTAAGCAGTTCAGAGAACCGGTTGTTAGAAGAAATTACTGGCCTAATCCTGTAAGGAAGGCAGGAAGGAAACATTCTGGTGTTGCTTACAGAAACTGCCTCTCCGTTAACCTTTATTACATTCTTGGCAGGACTAGACTTCCTGTCTCAGGAACTTCTCTGGAGTTTTTTCCCCCCTCCTTTCCTGGTACTTTGCTTGTGTGGAGTGACCATTCAAAGTTACAATGGCACTGAAAAAAGTGACATGACCATTTTTAACACTTACAACTGTTGCAGCATCCCCACAGTCATGAGAGGCCAGGCGAGGAGATGCGTGCCTCGATGTGAGTGATGTTGAGTTGGCCACGCCCAGCCAATAACATGACCACCAAGCCATGTCCACCACCTAAGCCACGCCCAGAGAACTGGTTGTTAAAAAATTTGAATCCCACCCCTGGGTAGGAGTGACAATGATGTTCTGCTTTTCTTCCATGGTGCCTGCAGTTTCCTCTTTGAACTGGAAGAGAAACTTGAGGAGAACATGTTCACCTTCAACGTCTGTGACGTGGCACTCAGAAACGCCCCCGAATTTCGCAGGGTTTACTTGCCGTACGTGACCAACCAGACCTACCAGGACCAGACCTTCCAGAGACTCATGTAAGGACCTGAAGATGCCTTCCAGAATGCTTGACCTATTTCTCTCTCCCTCCCTCTCTCTCTCTCTACCAGCCCACAGTGCCTCTGACAATGAAAACTGAGCTCGGGAGGGCTGCCTGCAGCCCTCCCGAGCTTCATTTTTGTCTGCAATGGCCTGCAGCTCTCTGCCAGTGAAAACGGAGCTCTGGGGGGGTGTCGCACATGTTGTGGCCCGCCAGCGGCTGGCGGACCTGGCAGCAGAGTCGGACAGTAGAGAGGAGGTTGGGGAGGAACCTGGGCCAGTCTTGGAGGCTGAGGAGGGCTTGGACGAGGGCTCTGCATCAGAGGCAGAGATGGGGCCAGGGCAGGTTGACAGTCATCAGCTGCCTTCGGGTTCAGACAGCAGTGAGGCGGGGGAGCTTCTGGAACTGGTTCCCAGCCTGCACATGTGCAGGGCTACAGAAGACAAGAACAATTGAGAAAGCAGGGTCGACTCAGGAGTAAGGCCGTACCTTGGAGATGATTGGCCCCTCCCATAGGACATAAAAGAGGAGCGAACGGGACACGAGCTTTTGCAGGAAGCAATTCGTTTGTCTGGTTGATTCAAGCTTTGAAAAGTTCTGTTTGACTCTGTGTCAAGTTTGGCCTTGCCCTGCATTTGGCAATTAGTTCTCTGGCAGCATTCCAAGTGTGATAAGGTGGGTGTTTATCAACATTCCCCTGAAAGACTGTTTGTAAAGCCTTGCAGGCTGAGAATGAACATAATTCACAGCTGTGGGAATAAAAGAGGTTTTGCCGGAACTAAGATTGTGTTTGATGCTTTCTAAGGAAGCCTAGGTCAGAACAGCGCGTGGCCCTCCTGAGCTCTGTTTTCGCTGGCAGAGGGCTTCAGGAGGCCGTCACAGCCAAAGACAGATAGTTGGCCATGCCCACCCTGGCCATACACACCCCGATCCCCCGAGATCAAACACAACCCTGATGCAGCTCTCCTTGAAATCGAGTTTGACACCCTTGCCTTAAATGGGTCAGTCAAGAGGGCAGGAAGCACCGTGTATAGCAGTTCTTAGAAAATGTGTTGTGTCTTGTTGAGCGTTGGATATCATGTTTTTCTTTTAGATCCCAGTCTCCCACCTTTACTTCACAAAGTGTCATGTCTGCCTTTTTCTTCTCCCGCCTAGGAACGGAGTCCCTGCTTTCCAGCAGGTCTTGGAGAAACTGGAAAGCGATCCAGTGTGCCAGCGCCTCTCCCTCAAATCCTTCCTCATTCTCCCATTCCAGCGTATCACCCGACTGAAGCTCCTTCTCCAGGTAGGAAGATTTCACCTGGCCACAGTTCAGCCAGTGACCTGAATGTAGCATCCGATACAGGGAGCATATTTGTCCAGTTTCTTGAGCCTCAAGGCTGCGAGGACGGGAGACGCATAGCAGGGCGAGACGAGACTGGGGTCCTCCTCATTGAGGCTGCTGCCAGGTGGGGTGGGGAGATGCCGGGCGAGGTGAAGGTGTGGCATGGTGAGGCCAGGTAGCTTAAGGTGAGGCTGGGCAAGACCAAGGAGCTGCTTCCTGGGAGTGGGCCTTGGCTGAGACAGTAGGGGCTGGCTCCTCAACATTTCTACGGCAGCCCCACCGGCCATATCTGACCACATCTCAGGCCGTATCTAGCGGTGTTCTATGATTTAAATCTCATTTGCTCTTGATATACAGGTAATCTTCAACTTACAACGGTAATGGGCCCTGCCCATTACTGTCTTAAGTCATGATGGTCATAAAGTGAGCCAACACACGATGGTCCTGATTTTGTGACCTTTTCTGTGGTAGTGGCCTATACAATAGTCATTGTTCAGAATGGGGCGTTTTTGCTGAAACCAAGAAATAAATGACAAAAACGTCATAAATTGTGGACCCTCGATATTGGGAAGCTGCAACGGGCCGTAAATGTGAGCCAGTTGCCAAGCAACCAAAGTGTAAGTCATGTGACTGAGGGAGTGGCTACTGGGACTTCATTACTGGGTTGTAAGTACTTTTGTGGGGGCATTGTAACTTCAAAAGCTAAGCAACCGGTCATAAGTCTAGAAATACCTGTACAGGTAGTCCTCAACTTACAACAGTTTACTTACAACTGTTTGAAGTTACAATGACACGGAAAAAAGTGACTTATGACCATTTTTCACAGGTATGACCGTTGCAGCAATTTTAATCTTTTTTTTTTTCATTCTACTTGTTTTGTCATTAATATAGTCGATACATGACAAGTTCATAATTTGGAGAAAGAATTAGAAGTTTTTTTAAAAAAATGGGCCTGTTTTTCATGGGTTGGGAAACTAATATTGTTGCAATGTATTTATCAATATTCAACTGGGAGCATAATATGTGTATATATGTTTGTGTCCCTTTTTAACGCACCTTTTGAATGTCTAGTTTGTTTTTTGTAGTTGATGGTTTTGTAAAAACCCCTTTTTAGGGGTGGGAGGGAAATTTTGCATTTTAACTTTTTTTTAAAAAAATGAAAATCAAAATTACTACAGATAGTCCTCAACTTACACCTTAACAACAGTTCGTTGATTCATCGTTCAGTGTTAGGATGGCACTGAAGAAAGTGGCTTAGCACCATTTTTCAAACTTTTGACCATTGCAGCATCCCCCAAGGTCACATGATTTATATTTGGATGCTTGACCACTGACTCCCATTTACGATGGTTGCAGTATCCCGGGGTTCACCTGATCCCCTTTTGCAACCTTCTGACCAGCTAGTCAACAGGGAAAGCCTGATGTTAACTCATAAAACATTTTGTATACATGTTTTATAGTTGACAACAGAAAGAAGGGGAGGGGGAGTTTCAAAGAGCAGGCGGCAGTGTGGAATCGAAAGTACATTCCTTTCATATTTTCTTCAAACACTGATTAGATGACTGAAGCGTCTGCCACGTGCAGGAATCTAATTGGAGAGCATGATTGATGACTCTTGGCTATGGATGTTTTTCATTGGATGATACACCTAGAAGGGTGGGGGGGAAAGCAGGATCAAGAGTGACAGTGAATTACGTATCTCAGAGTTGTCTACGCCCAGGCTCATGATTTAATTGGAGTAACTACCGGAATCCTGACATCTGGTTCACTTAACAACTGGGTTACTCATTTAACAACAGCGGTGATTCACTTAACAAATGCGGGGAGGAAATTTGCAAAATGGGGCAAAACGAATTTCTCACGTAGCAATGTAAATTTGGGGCTCAATTGTCATAGGTCGAGGACTACCTGTACACGGATTGAATGGGGTTGTTTGGCCTCCGCTCTTCTCTTTTGCAGCTGTTTTTGGTGGACTGACAGGAACAAGCTCCTTGATTTCGTCTATAACAGGGGTCTTCAAACTTGACAGCTTGAAGACTTGTGGACTTCAACTCCCAGAATTCCTCCTCCAGTCATGTTAGCTCAGGAATTCTGGGAGTGGAAGTCCACAAGTCTTCAAGCTGTCAAGTTTGAAGGCCCTTGTTCTATAAAAACCCCGGCTCAGTTCTGTTTTCCTCTTACTCCGATTCTCGGGATAAATTCCAAGGGAGAAAAAAGAGAAGAGATGGTTTACCATGTTCTCTAGCAAAGATCTCTAGATAAAAATGATGGGGTTGCCCATTTCCTGTTCTCAAGATGCTGGCGAGAAGGTGTGGCTGCCGTGAGATTAGTTGGAGTTCAAAACTGATGACTAGTCCCCCCCCCGCCCCCCCAAAAAAGGATTAGAAAATATAGACGCTTTCCAGCTTTTCACAGAGAACCAGTTTGGCCTAGTGGTTAAGGCACCAGGCCAGAGAGTAGAGAGTGGGAGACTGTGAGTTCTAGTCCCACCTTAGGCTTTCATGCCAGCTGGGTGACTTTGGGCCAGTTACCAGGAGACAGTGAATTCTAGTCCCACCTCAGACATGAAAGCCAGTTGGGTGATCTTGGTCCAGTCCTTCTGCCTCAGCCCAACTCATGTTACAGGGTTGTTGTTTTGGGGAAAGTAAGAGGAGGAAGGTATGTTGGATATGTTCGCCACCTTGATTTATTTGTAAAAATAATAAAGTCAGGAAATCAATCAATCGATCAATCTTTCCTTCTGCAGAACATCCTGAAAAGAATTCCACCAGGGGCTGATGAAGAAGTCCAGGCCACACAGGCATACGACGCTCTTGAGAAGGTAGAAGTCACTCCAGATCTGTTCTTCAGGCATCCATTGTCTCTCCTCTCCTCACAGAAAAATCTCCTTTCATTTCAGAAGCTGAAATATTCCAAGGAGTTTACTTCCGTTTTTGGAATACAGAGGCATGATAATAGCCTGAGCAACCCTTTCGTAGAGTAGGAATGGAAAGGAAAGCATTTAGTTTGCCCCTGAATGCAAATATACTTAATTATTATTTGAATAAACCAACACAGAACACGAAACTTTGGTATTTTTTAAAGTTGGGTAGCTCTGCAAATTTTTCAATCTTTTTTTTTTTTTAAAGAAATGTAGTAGGAGAAAATTCTATCTATTTATCTGTTTAGTGTAATCCTTAAAAAGATATTGCCAAACAGAAAAAAAAGAAAAGAAATTAGATACTGCTTGCTTTGAAGGGCCCAACAATTGTGGGACTCAAAATCCAAGAGACTTGAACAGTTTCCCCGACTGTTAAAATTCACCCTTCAGAAACCAAAATTAACATGACATGATATATATATACAAGAACGCCTCTAAAGAGTACATGGGACTGCTGTTCTGTGACGTGGATAATCCATGCTCACACGAACCTCCTAAAAATAATAACACAGAATTTCCCTCTGCACGTTAAAGGAAGATGCAATCTCTTTTAAATCCAGTTCTTTCACAGTAAAAAAAAATGGTGGTTTTTCAAATGATCTTTCCCCCTTCCCCCTTTTCTCTACTCTGATGGCATTTTCCTCTCTGCAGCTCATCAAAGATTGCAATGCAAATGTCCAGCGTATGAAGAGCACCGAAGAATTGATTCACTTAAGTCAAAATATGGAGTTTGAATGCAAGGTAAAAAAAAACAAAAAACCCTGCAAGGAATCTGCTTTGGATTCGCGTGTTTTCTAGATATATATAATTTCCTCCGTACCTCCTCCCAAAGGTTTTCAGAACTCAGAAACCCATGGCCAAATTCGTCAGAACTAACATCATCATCATTCATCATCTTTTAACAACCCCATAATCCCTTGCAGGGTGGAGTCTGGGCAACTGAATGGAGCTAGCAGAGTGTTTTAATGGTCGGATGCCCTTCCTGTTGCCAATGCGGAGTTTTGTTCAGCAGATATAGTCTCAGTGTGCCCAGAGAGAGAAATATCTGCCTCTAGCTAGGATCGAACTCACACCCTCCTGAGAGCTCCACCTCTAGGCCACGGCACCACTCCTTTGTCAGAACTAACACCTTTTTAACTTTTGTTTCAGCTCATGGTGCAAACAGAATTTAGAATTTAGAATAGGAATAAGAATGGAATGGAATGGAATGGAATAGAATGGAATTAGAATAGAATAGAATAGAATAGAATAGAATAGAATAGAATAGAATAGAATAGAATAGAATAGAATAGAATAGAATTAATGGCATGGCATGGCATGGCATAGCATAGCATAGCATAGCATAGCATAGGATAGAATAGAAATAATGGAATGGAATGGAATGGAATGGAATGGAATGGAATGGAATGGAATAGAATAGAATAGAATGGAATGGAATGGAATGGAATGGAATTGGAATTGGAATTGGAATTGGAATTGGAATTGGAATTGGAATTGGAATAGAATAGAATAGAATAGAATAGAATAGAATAGAATAGAATAGAATAGAATAGAATATTGTCACTTTGAAGGTACACTAATCAGCATACATTATAATCAGTGGTGGGATTCAAATTTTTTTTACTCCTGGTTTTGTGGGTGTGGCTTGGTGGGCGTGATTATGTGGGAATAGGCATGTGACTGGGTGGGCGTGGCTTTTTTTGCATCCACCCCCACTCATTTTTTGGGCCTTCTAGGCCTCAGAGGAGCCTCTAGGGGGCGCATTTTTGCTCCCAGAAGGCTCCTCTGGGGGCTCAGGAAGGCAAAAAATGGAGGGGAGGCTGGGCTGCCTCCATTTTTTGCCTTTCTGGGCCTCAGCCAGGGGAATCCCGGCACGGCTGATCGTATGAACAGCTGATTGTCGGGAGGGGAAGGCAGGGCAAGTGAGCCAGTGGCAACTGGGCAACCAGGGCAATTTACTACCGGTTCGGCAACCCACGCCAAATCCTTGCTACCGGCTCGCCCGATCCAGTGCAAACCGGCTGAATACCCCCACTGATTACCATGAGATTTCATTGCATACATCTCTGAAACAGTCATCAACTCAGGACTAGAGTGATAGATACGGGCTAGATCGCTACCTCCAAATATACAGGTAGTCCTCGTCTTACAACAATTCGTTTAGTGACCATTCAAAGTTACAACAGCACTGTAAAAAATGACTTATGACCATTTTTCACACTTATGACCGTTGCAGCCTCCTCACGGTTACTTGATTTATATTTGGATGCTTGGCAACTGACTCAGATTTATGACGGCTGCAGTGCCCCGGGGTCACGTGATTCCCCCCCCCCTTTTTGCGACCTTCTGACCAGGAGAAAAAGCCAGATTCACTTAACAAGCGGGTTACTAACTGACCAATGGGAGTGCTTCACTTAACAACCCTGGCCAGAAAGGTCGTAAAATGGGGGCAAAGCTCCCTTAAAAACCCATGTCTCCCTTAACAGCAGAAAATTTGGGAATTGATTGCGGTCACGAGTCAAGGACCACCGGTTTAAGTTCATGCTTCTCATCAGGGAACAAGATGAATTTGTTGAAGATACTAACTAGAAGTTTCCCATGAAGTCAGCAAAAGTTGAACTGAATTTGCAAGGCGATTCTAGTAATTGTTGCAAAGCTTTGGGATTTCTTAAGAGAGGCAGCAAAAATCACTGTGTCTCAGAGGTTAACTTCCTCACTCAAGGAAACTATGAATCACTCTAAATCCATGCAGGCTGTTTCCTTCAGCAGGAGCCTTTAGACATGCTGAGAGCAGATGGGGCCATCTAAACGTCATCCAAACCGTCTGGGTGGAATCACTTTCAGTTTTCAAAACACAGCCATATTACTCTGTAAGCTTCGTCGGAGAGCCCCTTTCCCAATTCTGCCAGTAGGTGACATGAGATCCAGAGTGTGAGTCAGAGAGAGCACGGACAGGACATCATATTTTAGGATGTCGTCAGTTCATCGTTTATTTTTTAAAGGAGAACATTTGTAGCTCAGGGTTGAAATGAAGGAACCCTTGGTGCTCTTGGAGCTTGGTTGTTTTCTTGCAGACGTTTTGTTGCCAAGCTAGGTAACATTATCAGTGCTAGAAGGCAGCATGGTTGGAGGAGGAGGAGGACTGTAGGGTCCTTGGTGCTCTCTGAGCCTGTTTGTTTGTTTTTGCAGATGTTTTGTTACCCAAACTAGGTAACATCAGTGCTAGAAGGGAGTGGGGGTTATGGAGTAATAGAGGAGGAGGAGGAGGAGGAGGAAGAGGAGGAGGAGGAGGAGGAGGAGGAGGAGGAGGAGGAGGAGGAGGAGGAGGAGGAGAGGAAGAGGAGGGGGGAAAAGTGGCGGCTCTGGGGTCCTTGGTACTCCCTGAACTTGCTTCTTTCCTTGTAGATGTTTCATTACCCTAACTAGCTAACCTCTCAGTTTGAGAGGAGGGGGAGGAAGATTCCTTACCCTAACTAAGTAATATCATAAGTTCTAGCAAGGAGTGAGGTTTGCCATCCGTTTATATTCCGGTGTCTTGCTTCCCCCACCCATCTAGACAGACAAGTCACCGGAATATAAACGGACAGCAAACCACACTCCTTGCTAGAACTGATGATGTTACTTAGTTAGGGTAATAAAACGTCTACAAGAAAACAAGCAAGCTCAGAGAGCACCAAGGAGCCCACCGTTCTCCTCCTCCAGGTTTGGGTGGACCCGTAGCTCAATTTTATGGCCAGTTCAGCGAACCGCCAAATCCCACCCCTGGCTGGCCCCTCCCCTCCCAGGAGTCCCCACGTGGCCCATTTTGGATGCAGGAAAGTGCAGGATCCATGTGGAGGCTTGGGGAGGGGGAAAAACGGGCCTCCCGGAAGTCCGGAAATGAGCCCGTTTCCGGCCTCCAGAGCCCGGGAGAGGCCGATTTCACCCTCCCTGAGGCTCAAGGAAAGCCTCCAGAATCTGGGGAGAGCGAAAACACCCCCCACACACACACACCATGGTGCAGGAGGCCAACTAGGCCACGCCCACGATGGCCATGCCCACCCAGCAAACGGGCAGAGAACCCATTGCTGAAATTTTTGAGGCCCACCCCTGCATTTGAGTTTGACCGTGTAAGCAGATAGAACGAGTAGATCTTATACATACATAAAGGTAAAGGTTATACAGTACACACCCATTAAAGCAAGGTAGGTGAGTTTGGGCCCTTTGCTTAACGATGTTTGCTAATGGTGGAGAAGTTCTAAGACCTGGAAACGACTGTAGGAACGTAGAATATAGAATCATAGAGTTGGAAGGGACCTCAGAGGTCTTTCAGTCGTACCCTCTGCTGGAGCAGGAGACCCTATACAATTTCAGACAAGGGATTGTCCAGTTTCTTCTTCAAAAACCTCCAGTGATGGAGCACCCACTTCTTCAAAACCTCCAGTGAAGGCAAGTCCTTCCGCTGGTTCATTGCTCTCCGTGTTCGGAAGTTTTTCCAGGTTGCTTCTCTCCTTGGTTAGCTTCCATCCATTGTCCCTAGGAAGGGGATATACAGCTCAGGGCCTTTTGAAAAGATCCCCTAATTTTGTTATGTGGCGACGAGGCTGGGGAGGTCAGGTCCGAAGTTCAGAGTTAGTCAGAATTCAGTGGAAGTGAGCGTGCCGTAAAACCAGAAGAGGTAAAACTCCAGAACAAAGGGAGGCTGAGTCAGTGCGGACTGAATATAAAAACATAGAGATGACTTGGTGATAAGAAAAACAAATTGAGGTGGAAAGGAAGATTGAGAAAGCTTTGGTTGGATGGCTTTTTGTGGAGATCCTGGAAAGGGGAGAGGGGAGATCAGAGGGGTGGATGCAAAAACAGGAAGGTTTCAAAACGTATTGCCACTGTTCATGGAATAAACTAGATTTGGCTAGATGTCTCAATCAATGGACCAGAAGCGAAACGTTTTCAAGAAAAAAAAAACAACAAGAAAGTCCAGTTGTCTTTTTCAAAAGAATTTACACCTTTGGTGTAAATTTGGGCAATTCCCAATTAAGTTCTGCTGCTTTTAATCTCACGCCTCATTTCTTTCTCATGTTTTATGCAATAACTAGCGGGATACCCGTGCTTCACTACGAAGCTATATAGTCGGGCTTAGTTTATGGGGAGGAAAATAAGGGGGGGAAATTCTGCCTTTGCCTACCAGCATCCATTGGTATTCATCTGGCTAATGTCCTGTGAGTGTGTGAGAGAGTTAAGGGCTGTTTGGAAACTGAAACAGTCTTTGCTGTATGGGCAAGGAGGAGACAGCAAGGAGCCTGGATGTGGCTTAGCTGAACTGTTCTGTACTAAAGCTGCTTGGAGCTCTCAAAGTGAAACTGAAACTCCTCTCCTCTGCTTGTGTTTTGCATTTGGAAGAGATTTCTTTTCAGGTGGGGAAGGGGAGTAGAACTCCTTAGCATCAGAGTGTGTTAATAATAATATAGGAAATACTAATGCTCTGATGGTCATTTTGAAAAATCCTTTCTTAGTAAGCACCTCAAAACCAAGAGGAACATACGTGCCAAATTTCAAATTTGTAGGCTTTACAGTTCTGGAGATTTTGTGATGATGTGTGAGTGATATTTCGCTTATATACATATATATATAGATATAGAAAGAAGACAGGGTGAGCGCCCAGGGCTGTAATCTCCAACAGGAGAACAACAGCAATACTGTAGCTGGGATGCTTCTGGTCTGTGTTTAATACTGAATATTTGTGCGACATATTGGCTTGAAAGAATTTGCACCAGTGAGCATTTGTAAGGGTGTGTGTGTGTCTCTTGCAAGCATGCTGCTTTATCTGAGTGACTGGCCCAAAGTCACCCAATCAGCTTTCATGGCTAAGGTAGGACTTGAACTTACAACCTCCTGCTTCATAGCTTGGGGCCTTAGCCACTAGGCCATATTGGCTCTTAGATGTACTTATGGATAATATGCATACAGTATAACACTGGACAATGAATGCCCTGCTATTTGTTGGAGGAGAAGCCTAGCTGGGAATTATTATGAGGCAATGATTTAAGTGTGACTGAAAAGGGACAGAGAAGAAACAGTGGTAAACTTTCTATGGGGTTGAATATAATAATAGTTTGTTAACAGATGGTTTGAAATTTTAATCTTTTTTTTTCATTCTGCTTGCTAACTATTTTGTCATAAATATAATCGATAGATGACAGGTTCATAATTTGGAGAAAGAATTAGAAGTTTTTTTAAAAAAATGGGCCTGTTTTTCATGGGGTGGGAAACTAATATTGTTGCAATGTACTTATCAGTATTCAACTGGAGGCATAATATGTGTATATATGTTTGTGTCCCCTTTTTAACTCACCTTTTGAATGTCTTGTTTGTTTTTTGTGGTTGATGGTTTTTGTAAAAAACCCTTTTTTGGCGTGGGAGGGAAATTTTGCATTTTAACTTTTTTTTAAAAAAAGAAAATCAAAATTACTACAGGTAGTCCTCAACTTACACCTTAACAACAGTTCGTTGATTCATCGTTCAGTGTTAGGATGGCACTGAAGACAGTGGCTTAGCACCATTTTTCAAACTTTTGACCATTGCAGCATCCCCCAAGGTCACGTGATTTACAATCGGAGGCTTGACCACTGACATCCATTTACGGTGGTTGCAGTGTCCTGAGGGTCACGTGATCACTTTTTGTGACTTTCTGACCAGCCAAGTCAAATGGGGAAGTCAGATTCACTTAACAACCGTGTTAACTAACTTAACAACTGCAGTGATTCACTTAACAAGGAAGTTTGTAAAATGGGGCAAAACTCACTTAACAAATGTCTCATTTAGCAACCAAACATCCACCTGTCTGTCTGTCTGTCTGTCTATCTATCTGTCTATCCATCTATCATCTATCTATCATCTATATCTATCATCTATCTCTCATCTGTCTATCATCTATATCTATCATCTATCTATGATCTGTCTATCATCTATATCTATCATCTATATCTCATCTATCTCTCATCTCTCATCTATCTATTATCTATCTATCTCTCATCTATCTCTCATCTCTCATCTGTATCTATCTACTAGCTATCTATCATCTATCATCTATATCTATCCATATATATTTATCTATCTATCTATCTATCTATCTATCTATCTATCTATCTATCTATCTATCCATACCTATATCTATCATCTAACTATCTGTCTCTCATCTATCTCTCATCTATCATCTCTATCTATCTATCTATCTATCTATCTATCTATCTATCTATCTATCTATATCCATCCATCCATCCATCCATCCATCCATCCATCCATCCATCATCTATCCATACCTATATCTATCTATCATCTATCTATCCATCTATCTTTAAAAAAGATGGCTAAAAGGAGAATCCTTCCCTTTGCAGATCTTCCCACTTATCTCCCAGTCCCGGCGGCTAGTGAAACATGGAGAACTTACAGCTCTGGAATACAATATCAGCTTGAAATGGAAACTTACCACCCGGCCCATCTATCTCCACCTCTTCAATGATTACCTCCTCCTATCTCGACCTAGGGAGTAAGTTTGGGGGGGCTGGGTCTCTGAAGAATCCAGGGCCGTTTGAACTCATCGAAGAGGATCAAAGAAGAAAGGTTCTGGGCAGTGGTGGGATTCAATTTTTTTTACTGCTGGTTTTGTGGGCGTGGCTTGGTGGGCGTGGCTTGGTGGGCGTGGCAGGGGAAAGATACTGCAAAATCCCCATTCCCTCCCCACCCCAATAACCTGCTTTCCAGCTCTGTTCTCCTGTGCAGGGCAACCAAAGAAGAGCCAGCCAATCAGCTGGGACTCAATGGGAGGCGGAGAATAGATGGGGGCGGGGCCAGTCAAAGGTGGGATTTGCCAGTTCTCCAAACTACTCAAAATGTCTGCTACCAGTTCTCCAGAACTGGTCAGAACCTGCTGAATACCACCTCTAGTTTTGGGTCTCACTGCACCTTCAGATGTTCTTCTTCTCAATAAGATAGATGGCTGCAGAGATGTCTCTGTGGCCTCTTGAAAGAAAAACGTGGTTAGTCTTTTTACCGGCCCTCATGAGGACATGCAAGATCTTTGGCTCATTGCTTTTTTTCTTACACATCTGACCTAGGAAGAAAGACCCTGATTGAAAGCAGATGAATGGGATAGAACAGAATGACAAGAGTTGGGAGGGGCCTTGGAGGTCTTCTAGTCCAACCCCCTGTTCAAGCAGGAGATCCTATACTGTTTCAGACAGATGGTTGTCCAGTCTCTTCTTGAAAGCCTCTGTGATGACCCGAGGCATGAAACAAAAATAACCAAGTCACAAAAATAGACGAAAGTCCCTTGAATGCCTCCAACTCGGCCCCAATGTCCAATTATCCTCGGCTGGATATCAAACTCTTAAAGAAAACAGTTTACGGAGGGAGTAAATGCAGTCCACAACCAAAGTAAAGTTAATGTGAAATAAAAAACCCAACCCAAACCACACTGAAGGAATTAGTACAGCAGGCAAGGATGATTAATTGCAGACTTCTACCAGATAAGCAGCCACCAGTTGGGAGGAAGCCAAAACACAGATAAGCTCCGACAAGAATAATGCACGCTTTGCTACCAGCACTGGGCCATGCGCAGTTTGTCCTTTTAAACAGTCCTCACAGCTACAGCCCATGAAGGGGATCAGGGCCCCTTCCTCCCCCATAGACCGTGCCCTCACATTTCTCCCTTATCTGCTCCTCCCTGCGTTCCCTAGAATGAAGAGGGGGTGGGCCTGGGTCTTCCTCTGACTGCTCAGCCGGCCTCTGCCCTTCCCCAGCCTCATCCACAACCACTGGAGCCACACTCCCACTCCCTGTCAGCTGTTCCTCCTCTCCCTCAGAGTCAGACTCCAACAGGGGCATGACACCCTTCAGCGATGGAGCACCCACAACTTCTGAAGTCAAGATGATCCACTGAAATGGCTTTCTAGAGGAAAAAAATTGGAACAATTTGTGCTACTCAGGTGTCCCTGAGTACACAGATAAACTTCCAAGTGGCCTCAACAACCCTCTAAAAGGATGCAAATGACCAGATGTCTGCAAGGAATATAAATCCTTCCATTATCCATTATCCTGTCAGAGCTGAAGAAGCTTCTTGGATGAGAAGTGAAATGTCTTCAAAAGAAGAAAAACCAGAGAGTCCAGTTGCCTCCTTGAAAAAGCACCTTTGGTGCAGATTTCCTGCTTGATGAAGGGGTTGGACTAGAAGACCTCCAAGGTCCCTTCCAACTCTGTTATTCCATTGTGTTATTCTCTTTAGAGGAAACCAGTATAGTTCTTTCTGTATTCTCCTGCAAGAAGAAGAAGACGAATGAAATAATCCTGGCCCAGAGCAGTGAATATTGACTTTTGTGTTGTTCCCACCCCTCTCTCTCTCCCTGGCAGGAATGGGCGTTTCATTGTGTTCGATCATGCGGCCTCCTCAGATGTGCGTGGGGAAAAGTGTGAAATGAAACTCCACGGCGACAACAAGAACCTTTTCCGCCTTTTCCTGCTGCAGAACAATCAGGGAAGAAAGTGGAATTCCTCTTCCGCACAGAAACTCAGTAAGGCTGGCAGGAGAAACTCTAGGCAGCCCAGCTCAGTTTTACAGTTTTACAATTTTAGCAATGGGTTCTCTGCCCAGTTGCTGGGTGGGCGTGGCCATGGTGGGCGTGGTCTAGTCGGCCTCCTGCACCACGGTGTGGGGGGTGGCGTTTTTGCCCTCTCTGGGCTCCGGAGGCTTTTCAGGAGGCCGAAAAAAAAGCCTCCCCTGGCTTCGGAGGCTCTCTGGAAGCCAGAAACAGGCCCATTTCTGGCCTTCCCGAACTTCCGGGAGGCCCATTTTTCACTCTTCCTGAGCCTCTGTGTGGGCCCTGCACTTACCTGCATCCAAAACGGGCCGTGTGGGGACTCCGGGGAGGGGAGCAGTGGGCAAGGCCAGCCAGGAATGGACTTTGGGGGTTCTCCGAACTTCACAGAATTTTAGCTTAGGGGATCTCCCGCGGACCCCCAGCAGCCCACTCCCAAGAAGCTGGTTTTCGCCACCGCCAACTCAGAAAATTGTGTCTGACATCCCTTGGCTGATGGTTTATAGCAAGGGCCTTCAAACTTGGCAAGTTTTAAGACTTGTGGACTTCAACTCCCAGAATTCCTGAGCTAATCTGACTGGAGAGGAATTCTGGGAGTTGAAGTCCACATGTCTTAAAGCTGTCAAGTTTGAAGGCCCCTGATCGATCGATCTATCTTATCTATCTCTATCTATCTGTCTGTCTATCTATATCAAGGGTCTTCAAACTTGGCAAGTTTAAGACTTGTGGACTTCAACTCCCAGAATTCCTGAGCTAACCTGACTGGAGGAGGAATTCTGTCAGTGGGAACAGCTGGTGTCCACAAGTCTTAAAGCTGTCAAGTTTGAAGAGCCCTGGCTTATAGTGTAGCATGACCTGTGAATGCATCGCAGTGTGGCTGATATAACAAGGCATGTTTTAGTGCAGCACAAGGAACCACGTCGTAGTATGTTTCCAGTGAAGGGACAGAGCGTCTGAGGTCTTGCCACCTGATCGCATTCTTTGTTTTTCCTAGGAGCGAGAAACTGCGATGGATTTCTGCTCTTATGCCCCAACAGCCTGAACCTGACCTGTTGGATGATTCTGGTAAGAAAGCAGCTCAGGACACAAGTAAAGCCAATAAAGGAGAATATTGGTAGCTCCGCGGTGACATGAGGCGATCCTTGGTGCCCTCTGAGCTTGCTTGGTTCCTTGCAGATGTTTCTTCACCCTAATAACTAGGTAACATCATCAGCAACGATGATGGTACCTACTTTGGGTAATGAAATGTCTTCAAGAAAACAAACAACATTAGAGACCACCAAAGACCCCACAGTCCTCCTCCTCCTCCTCCATCCACACACCCTACTCCCTTCTAGCACCGATTATGGTACATAGTTTGGGTAATGAAAGAAAATAACCAAGCTCAAAGGGCACTCTTGACCCCACAGTTTTTCTCCCCTTCCCCTCTTCTTCCCTTCCCCCACCCTCCTCCATTCCACACACCCTACTCCCTTCTAGCACTGATGATGGTACATAGTTTGGGTAATTAAGGATAATAACCAAGCTCAAAGAGCACTCTTGAACCCACAGTCTTCCTCCCCTCCCTCTCTTCTTCCCTTCCCCACGCTCCTCCATTCCACACACCCTACTCCCTTCTAGCACTGATGATGGTACCTAGTTTGGGTAATTAAAGATAATAACCAAGCTCAAAGAGCACTCTTGACCCCACAGTCTTCCTCCCCCTCCCCTCTTCTCCCCATCCCCCACCCTCCTCCATTCCACACACCCTACTCCCTTCTAGCACTGATGATGGTACCTAGTTTAGGTAATTAAGGATAATAACCAAGCTCAAAGAGCACTCTTGACCCCACAGTCTTCCTCCTCCTCTCCCTCTTCTCCCCTTCCCCCACCCTCCTCCATTCCACACACCCTACTCCCTTCTAGCACTGATGATGGTACCTAGTTTGGGTAATTAAGGATAATAACCAAGCTCAAAGAGCACTCTTGACCCCACAGTCTTCCTCCCCTCCCCTCTTCTCCCCTTCCCCCACCCTCCTCCATTCCACACACCCTACTCCCTTCTAGCACTGATGATGGTACCTAGTTTGGGTAATTAAAGATAATAACCAAGCTCAAAGAGCACTCTTGACCACACAGTCTTCCTCCTCCTCTCCCTCTTCTCCCCTTCCCCCACCCTCCTCCATTCCACACACCCTACTCCCTTCTAGCACTGATGATGGTACCTAGTTTGGGTAATTAAGGATAATAACCAAGCTCAAAGAGCACTCTTGACCCCACAGTCTTCCTCCCCCTCCCCTCTTCTCCCCATCCCCCACCCTCCTCCATTCCACACACCCTACTCCCTTCTAGCACTGATGATGGTACCTAGTTTGGGTAATTAAGGATAATAACCAAGCTCAAAGAGCACTCTTGACCCCACAGTCTTCCTCCCCTCTCCCTCTTCTCCCCTTCCCCCACCCTCCTCCATTCCACACACCCTACTCCCTTCTAGCACTGATGATGGTACCTAGTTTGGGTAATTAAGGATAATAACCAAGCTCAAAGAGCACTCTTGACCCCACAGTCTTCCTCCCCCTCTCCCTCTTCTCCCCTTCCCCACCCTCCTCCATTCCACACACCCTACTCCCTTCTAGCACTGATGATGGTACCTAGTTTGGGTAATTAAGGATAATAACCAAGCTCAAAGAGCACTCTTGACCCCACAGTCTTCCTCCCCTCTCCCTCTTCTCCCCTTCCCCCACCCTCCTCCATTTCACACACCCTACTCCCTTCTAGTACTGATGATGGTACCTAGTTTGGGTAATTAAAGATAATAACCAAGCTCAAAGAGCACTCTTGAACCCACAGTCATCCTCCCCCTCCCCTCTTCTTCCCTTCCCCCACCCTCCTCCATTCCACACACCCTACTCCCTTCTAGCACTGATGATGGTACCTAGTTTGGGTAATTAAAGATAATAACCAAGCTCAAAGAGCACTCTTGAACCCACAGTCTTCCTCCCCCCCCCTCTTCTTCCCTTCCCCCACCCTCCTCCATTCCACACACCCTACTCCCTTCTAGCACTGATGATGGTACCTAGTTTGGGTAATTAAGGATAATAACCAAGCTCAAAGAGCACTCTTGACCACACAGTCTTCCTCCTCCTCTCCCTCTTCTCCCCTTCCCCACCCTCCTCCATTCCACACACCCTACTCCCTTCTAGCACTGATGATGGTACCTAGTTTGGGTAATTAAAGATAATAACCAAGCTCAAAGAGCACTCTTGACCCCACAGGCTTCCTCCCCTCCCCTCTTCTCCCCTTCCCCACCCTCCTCCATTCCACAGACCCTACTCCCTTCTAGCACTGATGATGGTACCTAGTTTGGGTAATTAAAGATAATAACCAAGCTCAAAGAGCACTCTTGAACCCACAGTCTTCCTCCCCTCCCCTCTTCTTCCCTTCCCCCACCCTCCTCCATTCCACACACCCTACTCCCTTCTAGCACTGATGATGGTACCTAGTTTGGGTAATTAAGGATAATAACCAAGCTCAAAGAGCACTCTTGAACCCACAGTCTTCCTCCCCCTCTTCTTCCCTTCCCCCACCCTCCTCCATTCCACACACCCTACTCCCTTCTAGCACTGATGATGGTACCTAGTTTTGGTAATTAAGGATAATAACCAAGCTCAAAGAGCACTCTTGAACCCACAGTCTTCCTCCCCTCTTCTTCCCTTCCCCACCCTCCTCCATTCCACACACCCTACTCCCTTCTAGCACTGATGATGGTACCTAGTTTGGGTAATTAAGGATAATAACCAAGCTCAAAGAGCACTCTTGAACCCACAGTCTTCCTCCCCCTCTTCTTCCCTTCCCCACCCTCCTCCATTCCACACACCCTACTCCCTTCTAGCACTGATGATGGTACCTAGTTTGGGTAATTAAGGATAATAACCAAGCTCAAAGAGCACTTTGAACCCACAGTCTTCCTCCCCTCTTCTTCCCTTCCCCCACCCTCCTCCATTCCACACCCTACTCCCTTCTAGCACTGATGATGGTACCTAGTTTGGGTAATTAAAGATAATAACCAAGCTCAAAGAGCACTCTTGAACCCACAGTCTTCCTCCCCTCTTCTTCCCTTCCCCCACCCTCCTCCATTCCACACACCCTACTCCCTTCTAGCACTGATGATGGTACCTAGTTTTGGTAATTAAGGATAATAACCAAGCTCAAAGAGCACTCTTGACCCCACAGTCTTCCTCCCCTCCCCTCTTCTCCCCTTCCCCACCCTCCTCCATTCCACACACCCTACTCCCTTCTAGCACTGATGATGGTACCTAGTTTGGGTAATTAAAGATAATAACCAAGCTCAAAGAGCACTCTTGAACCCACAGTCTTCCTCCCCCTCCCCTCTTCTTCCCTTCCCCCACCCTCCTCCATTCCACACCCTACTCCCTTCTAGCACTGATGATGGTACCTAGTTTAGGTAATTAAGGATAATAACCAAGCTCAAAGAGCACTCTTGACCACACAGTCTTCCTCCTCCTCTCCCTCTTCTCCCCTTCCCCCACCCTCCTCCATTCCACACACCCTACTCCCTTCTAGCACTGATGATGGTACCTAGTTTGGGTAATTAAAGATAATAACCAAGCTCAAAGAGCACTCTTGAACCCACAGTCTTCCTCCCCCTCCCCCTCTTCTTCCCTTCCCCACCCTCCTCCATTCCACACACCCTACTCCCTTCTAGCACTGATGATGGTACCTAGTTTGGGTAATTAAAGATAATAACCAAGCTCAAAGAGCACTCTTGAACCCACAGTCTTCCTCCCCCTCCCCCTCTTCTTCCCTTCCCCCACCCTCCTCCATTCCACACACCCTACTCCCTTCTAGCACTGATGATGGTACCTAGTTTAGGTAATTAAGGATAATAACCAAGCTCAAAGAGCACTCTTGACCACACAGTCTTCCTCCTCCTCTCCCTCTTCTCCCCTTCCCCACCCTCCTCCATTCCACACACCCTACTCCCTTCTAGCACTGATGATGGTACACCTAGTTTGGGTAATTAAAGATAATAACCAAGCTCAAAGAGCACTCTTGACCCCACAGGCTTCCTCCCCTCCCCTCTTCTCCCCTTCCCCACCCTCCTCCATTCCACACACCCTACTCCCTTCTAGCACTGATGATGGTACCTAGTTTGGGTAATTAAAGATAATAACCAAGCTCAAAGAGCACTCTTGAACCCACAGTCTTCCTCCCCCTCCCCCTCTTCTTCCCTTCCCCACCCTCCTCCATTCCACACACCCTACTCCTTCTAGCACTGATGATGGTACCTAGTTTGGGTAATTAAGGATAATAACCAAGCTCAAAGAGCACTCTTGAACCCACAGTCTTCCTCCCCTCCCCTCTTCTCCCTTCCCCCACCCTCCTCCATTCCACACACCCTACTCCCTTCTAGCACTGATGATGGTACCTAGTTTGGGTAATTAAAGATAATAACCAAGCTCAAAGAGCACTCTTGAACCCACAGTCTTCCTCCCCCCCTCTTCTTCCCTTCCCCACCCTCCTCCATTCCACACACCCTACTCCCTTCTAGCACTGATGATGGTACCTAGTTTGGGTAATTAAGGATAATAACCAAGCTCAAAGAGCACTCTTGAACCCACAGTCTTCCTCCTCCCCTCTTCTCCCTTCCCCCACCCTCCTCCATTCCACACACCCTACTCCCTTCTAGCACTGATGATGGTACCTAGTTTGGGTAATTAAAGATAATAACCAAGCTCTCAAAGAGCACTCTTGAACCCCACAGTCTTCCTCCCCCCTCTTCTTCCCTTCCCCCACCCTCCTCCATTCCACACACCCTACTCCTTCTAGCACTGATGATGGTACCTAGTTTGGGTAATTAAAGATAATAACCAAGCTCAAAGAGCACTCTTGAACCCACAGTCTTTCCTCCCCTCTTCTTCCCTTCCCCACCCTCCTCCATTCCACACACCCTACTCCCTTCTAGCACTGATGATGGTACCTAGTTTGGGTAATTAAGGAAAATAACCAAGCTCAAAGAGCACTCTTGACCCCACAGTCTTCCTCCCCTCCCCCTCTTCTCCCCTTCCCCCACCCTCCTCCATTCCACACACCCTACTCCCTTCTAGCACTGATGATGGTACCTAGTTTGGGTAATTAAAGATAATAACCAAGCTCAAAGAGCACTCTTGACCTCCTCCACCCACCCTAGTCTTCTAGCCTCCCCCTCTCCCCTCTTCTCCCTTTCCCCCCACCCTCCTCCATTCCACACACCCTACTCCCTTCTAGCACTGATGATGGTACCTAGTTTGGGTAATTAAGGATAATAACCAAGCTCAAAGAGCACTCTTGACCCCACAGTCTTCCTCCTCCTCCCCTCTTCTCCCCTTCCCCACCCTCCTCCATTCCACACACCCTACTCCCTTCTAGCACTGATGATGGTACCTAGTTTGGGTAATTAAAGATAATAACCAAGCTCAAAGAGCACTCTTGACCCCACAGTCTTCCTCCCCCTCCCCTCTTCTTCCCTTCCCCCACCCTCCTCCATTCCACACACCCTACTCCCTTCTAGCACTGATGATGGTACCTAGTTTGGGTAATTAAAGATAATAACCAAGCTCAAAGAGCACTCTTGACCCACAGTCTTCCTCCCCTCCCCTCTTCTTCCCTTCCCCACCCTCCTCCATTCCACACACCCTACTCCCTTCTAGCACTGATGATGGTACCTAGTTTGGGTAATTAAAGATAATAACCAAGCTCAAAGAGCACTCTTGACCCCACAGTCTTCCTCCCCTCTCCCTCTTCTTCCCTTCCCCACCCTCCTCCATTCCACACACCCTACTCCCTTCTAGCACTGATGATGGTACCTAGTTTGGGTAATTAAAGATAATAACCAAGCTCAAAGAGCACTCTTGACCCCACAGTCTCCCTCCTCCCTCCCCTCTTCTCCCCTTCCCCCACCCTCCTCCATTCCACACACCCTACTCCCTTCTAGCACTGATGATGGTACCTAGTTTGGGTAATTAAAGATAATAACCAAGCTCAAAGAGCACTCTTGACCCCACAGTCTTCCTCCCCTCCCCCTCTTCTCCCCTTCCCCCACCCTCCTCCATTCCACACACCTACTCCCTTCTAGCACTGATGATGGTACCTAGTTTGGGTAATTAAAGATAATAACCAAGCTCAAAGAGCACTCTTGACCCCACAGTCTTCCTCCCCTCCCCCTCTTCTTCCCTTTCCCCACCCTCCTCCATTCCACACACCCTACTCCCTTCTAGCACTGATGATGGTACCTAGTTTGGGTAATTAAAGATAATAACCAAGCTCAAAGAGCACTCTTGACCCACAGTCTTCCTCCCCCTCCCCTCTTCTTCCCTTCCCCCACCCTCCTCCATTCCACACACCCTACTCCCTTCTAGCACTGATGATGGTACCTAGTTTGGGTAATTAAAGATAATAACCAAGCTCAAAGAGCACTCTTGACCCACAGTCTTCCTCCCCTCCTTCCCTCTTCCTTCCCTTCCCCCACCCTCCTCCATTCCACACACCCTACTCCCTTCTAGCACTGATGATGGTACCTAGTTTGGGTAATGAAAGATAATAACCAAGCTCAAAGAGCACTCTTGACCCCACAGTCTTCCTCCCCTCTCCCCTCTTCTCCCCTTCCCCACCCTCCTCCATTCCACACCCTACTCCTTCTAGCACTGATGATGGTACCTAGTTTGGGTAATTAAAGATAATAACCAAGCTCAAAGAGCACTCTTGACCCCACAGTCTTCCTCCCCTCCCCTCTCTTCTTCCCTTCCCCCACCCTCCTCCATTCACACACCCTACTCCCTTCTAGCACTGATGATGGTACCTAGTTTGGGTAATTAAAGATAATAACCAAGCTCAAAGAGCACTCTTGACCCCACAGTCTTCCTCCCCTCCCCTCTTCTTCCCCTTCCCCACCCTCCTCCATTCCACACACCCTACTCCCTTCTAGCACTGATGATGGTACCTAGTTTGGGTAATTAAAGATAATAACCAAGCTCAAAGAGCACTCTTGACCCCACAGTCTTCCTCCCCTCCCCTCTTCTTCCCTTCCCCACCCTCCTCCATTCCACACACCCTACTCCCTTCTAGCACTGATGATGGTACCTAGTTTGGGTAATTAAAGATAATAACCAAGCTCAAAGAGCACTCTTGACCCCACAGTCTTCCTCCCCTCCCCTCTTCTTCCCTTCCCCACCCTCCTCCATTCCACACACCCTACTCCCTTCTAGCACTGATGATGGTACCTAGTTTGGGTAATTAAAGATAATAACCAAGCTCAAGAGCACTCTTGACCCCACAGTCTTCCTCCCCCTCTCCCCTCTTCTTCCCCTTCCCCACCCTCCTCCATTCCACACACCCTACTCCCTTCTAGCACTGATGATGGTACCTAGTTTGGGTAATTAAGGATAATAACCAAGCTCAAAGAGCACTCTTGAACCCACAGTCTTCCTCCTCCCCTCCCCTCTTCTTCCCTTCCCCCACCCTCCTCCATTCCACACACCCTACTCCCTTCTAGCACTGATGATGGTACCTAGTTTGGGTAATTAAAGATAATAACCAAGCTCAAAGAGCACTCTTGACCCCACAGTCTTCCTCCCCTCCTCCCTCTTCTTCCCTTCCCCCACCCTCCTCCATTCCACACACCCTACTCCCTTCTAGCACTGATGATGGTACCTAGTTTGGGTAATTAAGGATAATAACCAAGCTCAAAGAGCACTCTTGACCCCACAGTCTTCCTCCCCTCCCCCTCTTCTCCCCTTCCCCACCCTCCTCCATTCCACACCCCTACTCCTTCTAGCACTGATGATGGTACCTAGTTTGGGTAATTAAGGATAATAACCAAGCTCAAAGAGCACTCTTGAACCCACCGTCTTCCTCCCCCTCCTCCCTCTTCTTCCCTTCCCCACCCTCCTCCATTCCACACACCCTACTCCCTTCTAGCACTGATGATGGTACCTAGTTTGGGTAATTAAGATAATAACCAAGCTCAAAGAGCACTCTTGACCCCACAGTCTTCCTCCTCCCCCCTCTTCTCCCCTTCCCCACCCTCCTCCATTCCACACACCCTACTCCCTTCTAGCACTGATGATGGTACCTAGTTTGGGTAATTAAAGATAATAACCAAGCTCAAAGAGCACTCTTGACCCCACAGTCTTCCTCCCCCTCCCCTCTTCTTCCCTTCCCCCACCCTCCTCCATTCCACACACCCTACTCCCTTCTAGCACTGATGATGGTACCTAGTTTGGGTAATTAAAGATAATAACCAAGCTCAAAGAGCACTCTTGACCCCACAGTCTTCCTCCCCCCCCCTCTTCTTCCCTTCCCCACCCTCCTCCATTCCACACACCCTACTCCCTTCTAGCACTGATGATGGTACCTAGTTTGGGTAATTAAGATAATAACCAAGCTCAAAGAGCACTCTTGACCCCACAGTCTTCCTCCTCCTCTCCCTCTTCTCCCCTTCCCCACCCTCCTCCATTCACACACCCTACTCCCTTCTAGCACTGATGATGGTACCTAGTTTGGGTAATTAAAGATAATAACCAAGCTCAAAGAGCACTCTTGACCCCACAGTCTTCCTCCTCCTCTCCCTCTTCTCCCCTTCCCCCACCCTCCTCCATTCCACACACCCTACTCCTTCTAGCACTGATGATGGTACCTAGTTTGGGTAATTAAAGATAATAACCAAGCTCAAAGAGCACTCTTGACCCCACAGTCTTCCTCCCCTCTCCCTCTTCTTCCCTTCCCCCACCCTCCTCCATTCCACACACCCTACTCCCTTCTAGCACTGATGATGGTACCTAGTTTGGGTAATTAAGGATAATAACCAAGCTCAAAGAGCACTCTTGAACCCACAGTCTTCCTCCCCCTTCCCCTCTTCTTCCCTTCCCCACCCTCCTCCATTCCACACACCCTACTCCCTTCTAGCACTGATGATGGTACCTAGTTTGGGTAATTAAAGATAATAACCAAGCTCAAAGAGCACTCTTGACCCCACAGTCTTCCTCCTCCTCTCCCTCTTCTTCCCTTCCCCACCCTCCTCCATTCCACACACCCTACTCCCTTCTAGCACTGATGATGGTACCTAGTTTGGGTAATTAAAGATAATAACCAAGCTCAAAGAGCACTCTTGACCCACAGTCTTCCTCCCCCTCTCCCTCTTCTTCCCTTCCCCCACCCTCCTCCATTCCACACACCCTACTCCCTTCTAGCACTGATGATGGTACCTAGTTTGGGTAATTAAGGATAATAACCAAGCTCAAAGAGCACTCTTGACCCCACAGTCTTCCTCCCCTCCCCTCTTCTTCTTCCCTTCCCCCACCCTCCTCCATTCCACACACCCTACTCCCTTCTAGCACTGATGATGGTACCTAGTTTGGGTAATTAAAGATAATAACCAAGCTCAAAGAGCACTCTTGACCCCACAGTCTTCCTCCTCCTCTCCCTCTTCTTCCCTTCCCCCACCCTCCTCCATTCCACACACCCTACTCCCTTCTAGCACTGATGATGGTACCTAGTTTGGGTAATTAAGGATAATAACCAAGCTCAAAGAGCACTCTTGACCCCACAGTCTTCCTCCCCTCCCCTCTTCTCCCCTTCCCCCACCCTCCTCCATTCCACACACCCTACTCCCTTCTAGCACTGATGATGGTACCTAGTTTGGGTAATTAAAGATAATAACCAAGCTCAAAGAGCACTCTTGACCCACAGTCTTCCTCCCCTCTCCCTCTTCTTCCCTTCCCCCACCCTCCTCCATTCCACACACCCTACTCCCTTCTAGCACTGATGATGGTACCTAGTTTGGGTAATTAAAGATAATAACCAAGCTCAAAGAGCACTCTTGACCCCACAGTCTTCCTCCTCCTCTCCCCTCTTCTCCCCTTCCCCCACCCTCCTCCATTCCACACACCCTACTCCCTTCTAGCACTGATGATGGTACCTAGTTTGGGTAATTAAAGATAATAACCAAGCTCAAAGAGCACTCTTGACCCCACAGTCTTCCTCCCTCCTCTCCCTCTTCTTCCCTTCCCCCACCCTCCTCCATTCCACACACCCTACTCCCTTCTAGCACTGATGATGGTACCTAGTTTGGGTAATTAAGATAATAACCAAGCTCAAAGAGCACTCTTGACCCACAGTCTTCCTCCCCTCTCCCTCTTCTTCCCTTCCCCCACCCTCCTCCATTCCACACACCCTACTCCCTTCTAGCACTGATGATGGTACCTAGTTTGGGTAATTAAAGATAATAACCAAGCTCAAAGAGCACTCTTGACCCCACAGTCTTCCTCCTCCTCTCCCCTCTTCTCCCCTTCCCCACCCTCCTCCATTCCACACACCCTACTCCCTTCTAGCACTGATGATGGTACCTAGTTTGGGTAATTAAAGATAATAACCAAGCTCAAAGAGCACTCTTGAACCCACAGTCTTCTCCCCCTTCCCCTCTTCTTCCCTTCCCCCACCCTCCTCCATTCCACACACCCTACTCCCTTCTAGCACTGATGATGGTACCTAGTTTGGGTAATTAAGATAATAACCAAGCTCAAAGAGCACTCTTGACCCACAGTCTTCCTCCTCCTCTCCCTCTTCTTCCCTTCCCCCACCCTCCTCCATTCCACACACCCTACTCCCTTCTAGCACTGATGATGGTACCTAGTTTGGGTAATTAAAGATAATAACCAAGCTCAAAGAGCACTCTTGACCCCACAGTCTTCCTCCTCCTCTCCCTCTTCTCCCCTTCCCCCACCCTCCTCCATTCCACACACCCTACTCCCTTCTAGCACTGATGATGGTACCTAGTTTGGGTAATTAAGGATAATAACCAAGCTCAAAGAGCACTCTTGAACCCACCGTCTTCCTCCCCTCTCCCCTCTTCTTCCCTTCCCCACCCTCCTCCATTCCACACACCCTACTCCCTTCTAGCACTGATGATGGTACCTAGTTTGGGTAATTAAGATAATAACCAAGCTCAAAGAGCACTCTTGACCCCACAGTCTTCCTCCTCCTCTCCCCTCTTCTCCCCTTCCCCACCCTCCTCCATTCCACACACCCTACTCCCTTCTAGCACTGATGATGGTACCTAGTTTGGGTAATTAAAGGATAATAACCAAGCTCAAAGAGCACTCTTGACCCCACAGTCTTCCTCCCCTCTCCCTCTTCTTCCCTTCCCCCACCCTCCTCCATTCCACACACCCTACTCCCTTCTAGCACTGATGATGGTACCTAGTTTGGGTAATTAAAGATAATAACCAAGCTCAAAGAGCACTCTTGACCCCACAGTCTTCCTCCTCCTCCTCCCTCTTCTTCCCTTCCCCACCCTCCTCCATTCCACACACCCTACTCCCTTCTAGCACTGATGATGGTACCTAGTTTGGGTAATTAAAGATAATAACCAAGCTCAAAGAGCACTCTTGACCCACAGTCTTCCTCCCTCCCTCCCTCTTCTCCCCTTCCCCACCCTCCTCCATTCCACACACCCTACTCCCTTCTAGCACTGATGATGGTACCTAGTTTGGGTAATTAAGGATAATAACCAAGCTCAAAGAGCACTCTTGACCCCACAGTCTTCCTCCTCCTCTCCCTCTTCTCCCTTCCCCCACCCTCCTCCATTCCACACCCCTACTCCCTTCTAGCACTGATGATGGTACCTAGTTTGGGTAATTAAGGATAATAACCAAGCTCAAAGAGCACTCTTGAACCCACCGTCTTTCTCCCCCTTCCCCTCTTCTTCCCTTCCCCCACCCTCCTCCATTCCACACACCCTACTCCCTTCTAGCACTGATGATGGTACCTAGTTTGGGTAATTAAAGATAATAACCAAGCTCAAAGAGCACTCTTGACCCCACAGTCTTCCTCCTCCTCTCCCTCTTCTCCCTTCCCCCACCCTCCTCCATTCCACACACCCTACTCCCTTCTAGCACTGATGATGGTACCTAGTTTGGGTAATTAAAGAAAATAACCAAGCTCAGAGCACTCTTGACCCCACAGTCTTCCTCCCCCTCCCCTCTTCTTCCCTTCCCCCACCCTCCTCCATTCCACACCCTACTCCCTTCTAGCACTGATGATGGTACCTAGTTTGGGTAATTAAAGATAATAACCAAGCTCAAAGAGCACTCTTGACCACCCACAGTCTTCCTCCTCCTCTCCCTCTTCTCCCCTTCCCCACCCTCCTCCATTCCACACACCCTACTCCCTTCTAGCACTGATGATGGTACCTAGTTTGGGTAATTAAAGATAATAACCAAGCTCAAATCGCACTCTTGACCACACAGTCTTCCTCCTCCTCTCCCTCTTCTCCCCTTCCCCCACCCTCCTCCATTCCACACACCCTACTCCCTTCTAGCACTGATGATGGTACCTAGTTTGGGTAATTAAGGATAATAACCAAGCTCAAAGAGCACTCTTGAACCCACGTCTTCCTCCCCCTCCCCTCTTCTTCCTTCCCCACCCTCCTCCATTCCACACACCCTACTCCCTTCTAGCACTGATGATGGTACCTAGTTTGGGTAATTAAGATAATAACCAAGCTCAAAGAGCACTCTTGACCCCACAGTCTTCCTCCCCTCCCCTCTTCTCCCTTCCCCACCCTCCTCCATTCCACACACCCTACTCCCTTCTAGCACTGATGATGGTACCTAGTTTGGGTAATTAAGGATAATAACCAAGCTCAAAGAGCACTCTTGACCCCACAGTCTTCCTCCTCCTCTCCCTCTTCTCCCCTTCCCCCACCCTCCTCCATTCCACACACCCTACTCCCTTCTAGCACTGATGATGGTACCTAGTTTGGGTAATTAAAGATAATAACCAAGCTCAAAGAGCACTCTTGACCCACAGTCTTCCTCCTCCTCTCCCTCTTCTCCCCTTCCCCCACCCTCCTCCATTCCACACACCCTACTCCCTTCTAGCACTGATGATGGTACCTAGTTTGGGTAATTAAAGGATAATAACCAAGCTCAAAGAGCACTCTTGACCCCACAGTCTTCCTCCCCTCCCCCCTCTTCTTCCCTTCCCCCACCCTCCTCCATTCCACACACCCTACTCCCTTCTAGCACTGATGATGGTACCTAGTTTGGGTAATTAAGGATAATAACCAAGCTCAAAGAGCACTCTTGACCCCACAGTCTTCCTCCTCCTCTCCCTCTTCTCCCCTTCCCCCACCCTCCTCCATTCCACACACCCTACTCCCTTCTAGCACTGATGATGGTACCTAGTTTGGGTAATGAAAGATAATAACCAAGCTCAAAGAGCACTCTTGACCCCACAGTCTTCCTCCCCCTCCCCTCTTCTTCCCTTCCCCCACCCTCCTCCATTCCACACACCCTACTCCCTTCTAGCACTGATGATGGTACCTAGTTTGGGTAATTAAGGATAATAACCAAGCTCAAAGAGCACTCTTGAACCCACAGTCTTCCTCCCCCCTCCCCTCTTCTTCCCTTCCCCACCCTCCTCCATTCCACACACCCTACTCCCTTCTAGCACTGATGATGGTACCTAGTTTGGGTAATTAAAGATAATAACCAAGCTCAAAGAGCACTCTTGACCCACAGTCTTCCTCCTCCTCCCCTCTCTTCTTCCCTTCCCCACCCTCCTCCATTCCACACACCCTACTCCCTTCTAGCACTGATGATGGTACCTAGTTTGGGTAATTAAGGATAATAACCAAGCTCAAAGAGCACTCTTGACCCCACAGTCTTCCTCCCCCTCCCCCTCTTCTTCCCTTCCCCCCCTCCTCCATTCACACACCCTACTCCCTTCTAGCACTGATGATGGTACCTAGTTTGGGTAATTAAGGATAATAACCAAGCTCAAAGAGCACTCTTGACCCCACAGTCTTTCCTCCCCCTCTCCCTCTTCTTCCCTTCCCCCACCCTCCTCCATTCCACACACCCTACTCCCTTCTAGCACTGATGATGGTACCTAGTTTGGGTAATTAAGATAATAACCAAGCTCAAAGAGCACTCTTGACCCCACAGTCTTCCTCCCCTCTCCCTCTTCTTCCCTTCCCCACCCTCCTCCATTCACACACACCCCTACTCCCTTCTAGCACTGATGATGGTACCTAGTTTGGGTAATTAAGGATAATAACCAAGCTCAAAGAGCACTCTTGACCCACAGTCTTCCTCCCCCCTCCCTCTTCTTCCCTTCCCCCACCCTCCTCCATTCACACACCCTACTCCCTTCTAGCACTGATGATGGTACCTAGTTTGGGTAATTAAGATAATAACCAAGCTCAAAGAGCACTCTTGACCCACAGTCTTCCTCCCCCTCCCCTCTTCTTCCCTTCCCCCACCCTCCTCCATTCACACACCCTACTCCCTTCTAGCACTGATGATGGTACCTAGTTTGGGTAATTAAGGATAATAACCAAGCTCAAAGAGCACTCTTGAACCCACAGTCTTCCTCCCCCTCCCCTCTTCTTCCCTTCCCCCACCCTCCTCCCATTCTCCACACACACCCTACTCCCTTCTAGCACTGATGATGGTACCTAGTTTGGGTAATGAAAGGATAATAACCAAGCTCAAAGAGCACTCTTGACCCCACAGTCTTCCTCCCCCTCCCTCCCTCTTCTCCCCTTCCCCCACCCTCCTCCATTCCACACACCCTACTCCTTCTAGCACTGATGATGGTACCTAGTTTGGGTAATTAAAGATAATAACCAAGCTCAAAGAGCACTCTGACCCCACAGTCTTCCTCCTCCTCTCCCCCTCCCCTCTTCTTCCCTTCCCCCACGCTCCTCCATTCACACACCCTACTCCCTTCTAGCACTGATGATGGTACTGGTTTGGGTAATTAAGGATAATAACCAAGCTCAAAAGCACTCTTGAACCCACGGTCTTCCTCCCCTCCCTCTTCTTCCCTTCCCCCACCCTCCTCCATTCTACACACCCACTCCCTTCTAGCACTGATGATGGTACCTAGTTTGGGTAATTAAGAGATAATAACCAAGCTCAAAGAGCACTCTTGACCCCACAGTCTTCCTCCTCCTCCTCTCTTCTTCCCTTCCCCCACCCTCCTCCATTCCACACACCCTACTCCCTTCTAGCACTGATGATGGTACCTAGTTTGGGTAATGAAAGATAATAACCAAGCTCCTCAAAGAGCACTCTTGACCCCACAGTCTTCCTCCCCTCCCCCTCTTTCTTCCCTTCCCCACCCTTCCTCCATTACACACACCCTACCCCTTCTAGCACTGATGATGGTACCTAGTTTGGGTAATTAAGGATGAATAACCAAGCTCAAAGAGCACTCTTGAGAACCCACAGTCTTCCTCCCCTCCCCTCCTTCTTCCCTTCCCACCCTCCTCCCATTCCACACACCTACTCCTTCTAGCACTGATGATGGTACCTAGTTTGGGTAATGAAAGATAATAACCAAGCTCAAAGAGCACTCTTGACCCCACAGTCTTCCTCCCCTCTCTCCACTCCCTTCCCCCCCTCCCTTCCCCCACGCTCCTCCATTACACACACCCTTACTCCCTTCTAGCACTGATGGTACCTAGTTTAGGTAATTAAGGATAACCAAGCCAAGGCACTCTTGACCCCACAGTCTTCCTCCCCCTCCCCTCTTCTTCCCTTCCCCCACGCTCCTCCATTACACACCTACTCAACCTTCTAGCACTGATGATGGCACCTGAGTTTGGGTAATTAAGGATAATAACCAAGCTCAAAGGGCACTCTTGACCCACAGTCTTCCTCCCCCTCCCCTCTTCTTCCCTTCCCCATCCTCCTCCATTCCACACACCTACTCCCTTCTAACACTGATGAGTGGTGGCCTAGTTTGGGTAATTAAGGATAATAACCAAGCTCAAAGAGCACTCTTGACCCACGGTCTTCTCTCCCCTCCCCTCTTCTTCCCTTTCCCCACCCTCCTCCATTCCACACACCCTACTCCCTTCTAGCACTGATGATGGTACTCCTAGTTTTGGGTAATTAAGGATAATAACCAAGCTCAAAAGAGCACTCTGAACCCACAGTCTTTCTCCCCCTCTCCCTCTTCTTCCCTTCCCCACCCTCCTCCATTCCACACCCGTGCTCCCTTCTAGCACTGATGATAGTGCCTAGTTTGGGTAATGAAAGATAATAACCTAAGCTCAAAGAGCACTCTTGACCCTCCTCGATCTTCCTCCCCCTCTCCTCTTCTTCCCTTCCCCCACGCCTCCTCCATTACACACCCTACTCCCTTCTAGCACTGATGATGGTACCTAGTTTGGGTTAAGGCTAATGATAGCACTGATGATGGTACCTAGTTTGGGTAATGAAAGATAATAACCAAGCTCAAAGAGCACTCTTGACCCCACAGGCTTCCTCCCCTCCCCTCTTCTCCCCTTCCCCACGCTCCTCCATTCCACACACCCTACTCCTTCTTCTAGCACTGATGATGGTACCTAGTTTGGGTAATTAAGGATAATAACCAAGCTCAAAGAGCACTCTTGACCCCACAGTCTTCCTCCCCCTCCCCTCTTCTTCCCTTCCCCCACCCTCCTCCATTCCACACACCCTACTCCCTTCTAGCACTGATGATGGTACCTAGTTTGGGTAATGAAAGATAATAACCAAGCTCAAAGAGCACTCTTGACCCCACAGTCTTCCTCCCCCTCCCCTCTTCTTCCCTTCCCCACGCTCCTCCATTACACACACCCTACTCCTTCTAGCACTGATGATGGTACCTAGTTTGGGTAATTAAGGATAATAACCAAGCTCAAAGAGCACTCTTGACCCCACAGTCTTCCTCCCCTCCCCTCTTCTTCCCTCCCCCACCCTCCTCTATTCCACACACCCTACTCCCTTCTAGCACTGATGGTGGTACCTAGTTTGGGTAATGAAAGATAATAACCAAGCTCAAAGGGCACTCTTGACCCCACAGTCTTCCTCCCCTCCCCTCTTCTTCCCTTCCCCCACCCTCCTCCATTCCACACACCCTACTCCCTTCTAGCACTGATGATGGTACCTAGTTTGGGTAATTAAGGATAATAACCAAGCTCAAAGAGCACTCTTGACCCCACAGTCTTTCTCCCCCTCTCCCTCTTCTTCCCTTCCCCCACCCTCCTCCATTCCACACACCCTACTCCCTTCTAGCACTGATGATGGTACCTAGTTTGGGTAATGAAAGATAATAACCAAGCTCAAAGAGCACTCTTGACCCCACAGTCTTCCTCCCCTCTCCCTCTTCTTCCTTCCCCCACCCACCTCCATTACACACACCCTACTCCCTTCTAGCACTGATGATGGTACCTAGTTTGGGTAATTAAGGATAATAACCAAGCTCAAAGAGCACTCTTGACCCCACAGTCTTCCTCCCCTCTCCCTCTTCTTCCCTTCCCCACGCTCCTCCATTACACACACCCTACTCCCTTCTAGCACTGATGATGGTACCTAGTTTGGGTAATGAAAGATAATAACCAAGCTCAAAGAGCACTCTTGACCCCACAGTCTTCCTCCCCTCTCCCTCTTCTTCCCTTCCCCACCCACCTCCATTACACACACCCTACTCCCTTCTAGCACTGATGATGGTACCTAGTTTGGGTAATGAAAGATAATAACCAAGCTCAAAGAGCACTCTTGACCCCACAGTCTTCCTCCCCTCTCCCTCTTCTTCCCTTCCCCCACGCTCCTCCATTACACACACCCTACTCCCTTCTAGCACTGATGATGGTACCTAGTTTGGGTAATTAAGGATAATAACCAAGCTCAAAGAGCACTCTTGAACCCACAGTCTTCCTCCCCCTCCCCCGCTTCTTCCCTCCCCCACCCTCCTCTATTCTACACACCCTACTCCCTTCTAGCACTGATGGTGGTACCTAGTTTGGGTAATGAAAGATAATAACCAAGCTCAAAGGGCACTCTTGACCCCACAGTCTTCCTCCCCCTCCCCTCTTCTTCCCTTCCCCACCCTCCTCCATTCCACACACCCTACTCCCTTCTAGCACTGATGATGGTACCTAGTTTGGGTAATGAAAGATAATAACCAAGCTCAAAGAGCACTCTTGACCCCACAGTCTTCCTCCCCTCCCCCTCTTCTTCCCTTCCCCCACGCTCCTCCATTACACACACCCTACTCCCTTCTAGCACTGATGATGGTACCTAGTTTGGGTAATTAAGGATAATAACCAAGCTCAAAGAGCACTCTTGACCCCACAGTCTTCCTCCCCCTCCCCTCTTCTTCCCTTCCCCACGCTCCTCCATTACACACACCCTACTCCCTTCTAGCACTGATGATGGTACCTAGTTTGGGTAATTAAGGATAATAACCAAGCTCAAAGAGCACTCTTGACCCCACAGTCTTCCTCCCCTCCCCCTCTTCTTCCCTCCCCCACCCTCCTCTATTCTACACACCCTACTCCCTTCTAGCACTGATGGTGGTACCTAGTTTGGGTAATGAAAGATAATAACCAAGCTCAAGGGCACTCTTGACCCCACAGTCTTCCTCCCCTCCCCTCTTCTTCCCTTCCCCACCCTCCTCCATTCCACACACCCTACTCCCTTCTAGCACTGATGATGGTACCTAGTTTGGGTAATTAAGGATAATAACCAAGCTCAAAGAGCACTCTTGACCCCACAGTCTTTCTCCCCCTCTCCCTCTTCTTCCTTCCCCCACCCTCCTCCATTCCACACACCCTACTCCCTTCTAGCACTGATGATGGTACCTAGTTTGGGTAATTAAGGATAATAACCAAGCTCAAAGAGCACTCTTGACCCCACAGTCTTCCTCCCCCTCTCCCTCTTCTTCCCTTCCCCCACGCTCCTCCATTACACACACCCTACTCCCTTCTAGCACTGATGATGGTACCTAGTTTGGGTAATGAAAGATAATAACCAAGCTCAAAGAGCACTCTTGACCCCACAGTCTTCCTCCCCTCTCCCTCTTCTTCCCTTCCCCACCCACCTCCATTACACACACCCTACTCCCTTCTAGCACTGATGATGGTACCTAGTTTGGGTAATTAGGATAATAACCAAGCTCAAAGAGCACTCTTGACCCCACAGTCTTCCTCCCCTCTCCCTCTTCTTCCCTTCCCCACGCTCCTCCATTACACACCCTACTCCCTTCTAGCACTGATGATGGTACCTAGTTTGGGTAATGAAAGATAATAACCAAGCTCAAAGAGCACTCTTGACCCCACAGTCTTCCTCCCCTCTCCCTCTTCTTCCCTTCCCCACCCACCTCCATTACACACACCCTACTCCCTTCTAGCACTGATGATGGTACCTAGTTTGGGTAATGAAAGATAATAACCAAGCTCAAAGAGCACTCTTGACCCCACAGTCTTCCTCCCCCTCTCCCTCTTCTTCCCTTCCCCCACGCTCCTCCATTACACACACCCTACTCCCTTCTAGCACTGATGATGGTACCTAGTTTGGGTAATTAAGGATAATAACCAAGCTCAAAGAGCACTCTTGAACCCACAGTCTTCCTCCCCCTCCCCCGCTTCTTCCCTCCCCCCACCCTCCTCTATTCTACACACCCTACTCCCTTCTAGCACTGATGGTGGTACCTAGTTTGGGTAATGAAAGATAATAACCAAGCTCAAAGGGCACTCTTGACCCCACAGTCTTCCTCCCCCTCCCCCTCTTCTTCCCTTCCCCCACCCTCCTCCATTCCACACACCCTACTCCCTTCTAGCACTGATGATGGTACCTAGTTTGGGTAATGAAAGATAATAACCAAGCTCAAAGGGCACTCTTGACCCCACAGTCTTCCTCCCCTCCCCTCTTCTTCCCTTCCCCCACCCTCCTCCATTCCACACACCCTACTCCCTTCTACCGTGTTTCTCCAACAATACGGCCTCCACCAATAGGAAGCCCCACCATGTTTTATTGGCATAAAATCAAATTAAGCCCCTCCCCCAAATTAAGCCCCATATTAAACATGCGAAATGGGGGAGAGCGGGGGGCTTTTCGTTAGTAAGTACTTTTGTTGCATGCCCGGATATGGTGCTGCCTGCGTTGGTGGGGCACTTCATATCGGAGACCTTCCACCGTTGCTTCTCCCTTCTCCCTTGCTGCCCCTTCTCCCTTGCTGCCGCGGCGTTAGAGCAGCCACGTGCGGCCAGTCAGGCTCCTCCTGCAACCGGAGCCCTGAGGAGACACTTGGCTTCAGGCGATCCCGTCTTCCCTTTGCTTTGAAGGTAAGCGAATTATTTTACAAAGCCTCCCTGCCCGAGAGGGCACCCAGCCACTTGGGAGGCTAATCTCCCGGGGCCTCTTCCGTTCCTCCCCGACCTCCCTCGCTGCGCGCCTCTGCCGCGCCGCTCCCTTCAGCCAGCGAGCTCTTCCACCTCAAAGAAAGGCCAGGCGGGCGGCTGCCGAGCAGCAGCAGCGGGTCTGAGCCGCTCGCAGAAACAGCCACCACCCGTAGCCCGGCGGGGAAGAGCAGCGAGCTTAGCGCCCGCCAGCCCGGGCGAGATTGGGAACGAGAGGGGCAGGAGGCACGCACACACCGCGGCTCACTTTCCAGCTTTGCCCAGCCCTTACGGCTCTGGCGCGGCCCTGGCAGGATGAGCGGAGGGTCCGGCGGGAGGCGCTCGCTGCCCACCAGGGCCGCGCCAGAGCCGTAAGGGCTGGGCAAAGCTGGGAAAGTGAGCCGCGGTGTGTGCGTGCCTCCTGCCCCTCGTTCCCAAATCTCGCCCGGGCTGGCGGCGCAAGCTTCGCTCGTTCTCCCGCGTCGGGCTACGGGTGGTGGCTGTTTCTGCTGCGAGCGGCTCAGACCCGCTGCTGCTGCTCGGCAGCCACCCGCCTGGCCTTTCTTTGAGGTGGAAGAGCTCGCTGGGCTGAAGGGAGCGGCGCGTCAGAGGCGCGCAGCGTAGGGAGGTCGGGGAGGAACGGAAGAGGCCCCAGGAGATTAGCCTCCCCACGTGGGTTGGGCTGCCCTCTCGGGCAGGGGAGGCTTTGTAAAATATTCGCTTTACCTTTGAAAGCAAAGGGAAGACGGGAGCGCCTGAAGCAAGTGTCTCCTCAGGGCTCCGGTTGCAGGGAGGAGCCCTGACTGGCCGCACGTGGCTGCGCTAAACGCTGCGGCAGCAAGGGAGAAGGGAAAGCAACGGTGGCCCGAACCCGAAGGTCTCCCGAATATCCAAGCTGTCGCCGCCCGCCCACCCACCCGAGGATGCAAGGGGAGAATTAAGTCACCCCCCAAAAAGACGTCCTAGCCGTTTTTTCGGGGGTCAAAAAAAAATAAGGCCCAGCCTTATTATGTGAGAAACACGGTAGCACTGATGATGGTACCTAGTTTGGGTAATGAAAGATAATAACCAAGCTCAAAGAGCACTCTTGACCCCACAGGCTTCCTCCCCCTCTTTCTCTCCCCCTTCTCCCCTTCCCCTACCCTCCTCCATTCCACACACCCTACTCCCTTCTAGCTTGGGCAATGAAATGTCTGCAAGAAAGCAAGCAACCTCAGAGAGGACCAAGGACCCCACAGACATCCTCTGCCTCGTTGCAAACCCTTCAAGCACTGATGATGTTACCTCCTGGAGTCTATGAGAACTTGCTGCAGCCAATTCACCGTAGCCAACTTGCCACGTACCAACTAACCACAGCCAACTCGTCCCGCCCAATTGACCATGGCCAACTTGTTTCAGGAGAAAAGTGACATTAATATCAAAGGAACAGTGGAATAGAATCCTTAAAAGAAAGGATGCAAAAGGACACAATTTTAATGTCAATGACGAAAATAAAAATATTTTTTAAAATGTATTTTTCAATTAAATAGTAATTATAATTAATTGATTCATACTACATAAGCAATTATAATTATAATTAAATAATGAAATAGAATTGTTAAATTGTCTTGCAGCAAGTTGTCCCAGGTTGAGTTTTGGCCACGATGAATTGGCTGCAGTGTATTGTCTGTGGCAATTTGTCCCATTGTGTTCCTATGGACAGAACTGGTGTTGAAAAGAAACTTTCATTAAAACAAAAGGACAGAGATACACAATTTTAGATTTGAAGCTGGTGAAAAACAGAATCCAGAAAACTCTGGCCCATCACTATTGAATCCCAGGTGTGAAATCCCAGAAATCTTTTACTTATTATACATATTTTCCTCTGCATCAATCATTTCAACTCCTAAACATCTTTATTATGTGATGTAAAAAGAGTTCATAATGTGCTTGCATTAACCAAAAAGCATTTTGAATTGGTGTAATTTTCCCAATATAACCATCCCTATATCCCATCACATTTCCAGATGTCCCTCAGGTGCAGTGTGTGAAATCTTACAAGGCCCGAGAGCATGATGAACTGACTCTGGAGAAAGCCGACATCGTCATGGTCTTGCGGTCAAGCAGTGATGGTGAGTGAATGAATGAATGAATGAATGAATGCTTGATTGATTTATTGGCCAAGTGTGGACACACAAGGAATTTGTCTTGGTGTAAATGCTCTCAGTGTACATAAAAGAAAAGATACATTCGTCAAGAATCAAGAAGCATCAGGTACATCACTTAATGATAGTCATAGGATACAATAAGCAATCAAATCATGCTAGGAAACAGTCAATATAAATCGTAAAGATACAAGCAACAAGTTATAGTCATATACTCAGTCACAAGTGGGAGGGGATGGGTGATAGGAGTGATGAGAAGATTAATAGTAATAGTGCAGACTTAATAAGTAGTTGGACAGCGTTGAGGGAAATATTGAGTGAAAGACCACAGAAATTGTCCAGTTCTGGATAGAATCTGCTTAGGGTAAGCTGAACGGCATGAGAAGATGGGCAGTCAACCTGAGAGCTAAGTCTCTGGCTGATTAAACTTGGGTCCTCTTTATGCCTCTCTGTGAAGTCTCAGCAAGGAGTAGGAGTCTGGAGCACCACTGCATTTGAGCTCACACGGCTCACGTAGACACTGGTGGAGCTGCTTAACCAAGAACAAGCCATCATGTCCACTTAACGTTTAATCCCAGAAAAAAAACAACTCACCATCAGGGTTCAGATGAAACAGGAAACTCCTCTGCACAAAAAGCAGCAAGAGCGGAACAAGACTCATCCTGCAGTGGGCCATGTTGTGGCCTGTCGGCCGCCGGCCCCTCCAGTGGCCAAATCAGAGTAGGAGGAGGAGGCAGCGTGGGAGTTCAGGGTAAGCATCAGGGCAGTCTGGGAGCTCCGAGGGGGAAGAGGGAATGGAGCTGGCAGAGAGAGAGAGAGAGAGACAGAGGCGGAGCCTGGGCTGCCTGTCAGCCCTCACATGGGGAGTCAACATTCCCCAGGTCTGGAGGTGGCTGATGTGGAAGAGGAGGAACAGCTGGGTCCAGCACCTGACATGCAGATATACAGAAGGCAGAGGAGAGGAGAGCAGTGGAAACCTATGGGCTGGTCCTTGGGACGGAAGAGCCAGGTCTTGGAGGTGGCTGATGTGGAAGAGGAGGAACAGCTGGGTCCAGTGCCTGATGCACAGATGCACAGAAGGCAGAGGAAAGGAGAGCAGTGGAAATCTATGGGCCAGTCCTTGGGGTGGAAATGCCACCATTGCTAGCAAAGTCCCACCCTAGCTCTGGGGATAAAAGGCAGGGGAGGAAATGAATAGGTGTGGCAGACAACTATTCATCTTCCTGTCAGATGGACTTGTTAGCCTACAAGGGAAACTTTTTGCCAGGGCTGCCAGCATTCCTAATAAAGGAATCTTTTGAGTTCACATCAGAGGGTTTGTCGTGTTTGGAGAGCTGGGTCACAACAGGCCATCTGAAGCTTGTCTGCAGGTAGACTCCCAAAGTTTGCATCATTGACGTAGGTCCATGATGGCAAATCTATGGCATGCGTGCCACAAGTGGCATGCAGAGGCACTTATGCTGGCACCCGAGCCAGAGGCAAACTTACCTCACTGCGCATGAGCGCGCTTCACACTGATTTATTTTTCCGGTTGGTTTGAGGCCTTTTTCTGCTTCTCAGAGGCATGGAAAAAGCCTCTGCAAGGCTTTTCAGGTCGAATAATAGGCCTGTTTTGTCACTTCCTGTAATACCGGAAGTGATGAAATGGGCCTATAATTCATCCTGAAAAGCCATGCAGAGGCTTTTTCCAAGCTGCTGGGAGGCCAAAAAAGGCCACAAACCAGCCAAAAAATCAGCTGTAAGGCTCAGTGCATGTAAGGGGGTGGTGAGGAATTGCGCGTCCATGCACAGGGGGCATGGGGAGGGGGCTGTGCATTGCATTCTGGGTGCTGGCACACGAGTGCGTACACGCTGGCTCATGGGCAATTTTTGACACAGGAGCCCAAAAAGTTTGGCCATGTAAGTGATGTTATTGGGGATTCCGCTAGGCAGGTGTGCAACAAGGCAATGAAATTCCTGTGTGTATTAGGAGTATTGACCAGGTAAAGAGAGCCATCCTTTACATCAGGGGGACGTGCGCATCAAGGCACTTAATTTTTAGGATAACGTCGCGATGTGCGTTCTCCCAACCACCTGCTTTCGATCTCTCTGCAGGCTGGCGTGAAGGCGTGAAGCTCTCAGACGGAGAGAGAGGCTGGTTTCCTTTGGATCACGTGGAGACCATCTCCAGCAAACAAGTCCGACAGATGAACCTGAAGGAAGAGCAGCGGGTGAAAAACGCCAAACAGCAGGTCTTTCGCAGGAGATAAAAGATTCCCACCCTGCCTCTCCAACTCTGGAGGACATTGCAAGGTGTTTAAAAAAAAAACAACTGCCGTGTGAATTGCGAGACCGAAGGGGCAAAGCACAAACTGGTGTCGTTGGCATCATCGGTTGTACCGGTTCTGTCCCCCCAGGTGTTGGAAAAAAGCAAGAGGAAAGAGCTGCGTGATTTTTTCTTGAGAGGATTGTGGAGAAGAGGAAGAGCCAAGGAAATGGACAGGGAGCTCCAGAGAACCCTGATGATCTTCCCTCTGTCACATTTAAATGCACAAACCTCTCTGCAAATTAAAAAAGAAAAAAAGCCTTTAGCCCATCTCACAGAAAGATGTGAGGCTAAAATGTTAATATTTGAACGTGCTTTGGACTGTCTAGCCGAATGCAGGTAGAGGAAAAAAAAAAATACATGTTGTGGTCTTAGGATGAAATGGCTTTTCCTTTCCATTTTAGCGTGTGTGCAAATCAGGTTCCTGCCAAGAAAGAAATAGCGTTGTCCATGTCAAATCCCTTCTCCTGACAGCAACTGCTGGCAGGAAAAATTGAGATCCGGGTTTGTAAGTTGCCATTCTGCTGTGGCTCTGATCCAGTGGTGGGATTCAAAAAAATGTATTGCTGGTTCTGTGGGCATGGCTTGGTTGGTGTGGCATGGTGTGTCGGGCGTGGTTTGGTGGGCGTGGCAGGGGAAGGATACTAAAACCCCCATTCCCTCCCCACTCCTAGAGGAAGTTACTGCAAAATCCCCATTCCCTCCCCACCCCGCTAACCTGCTTTCCAGCTCCGTTCTCCTGTGCAGGGCAACCAAAGAAGACCCAGCCCAGCAACTGGGACTCAATGAGAAGCGGAAAACAGATGGGGGCATGACCAGTCAGAGGTGGAATTTGCCGGTTCTCTGGACTACTCAAAATTTCTGCTACGGGTTCTCCAGAACTGGTCAGAACCTGCTGAAGACCACCTCTGCTCTGATCCCTTTTGCAGTCACCCAACCCGTGTGTGCAGGCACACAAACACACACATTTCTCTAGAGAAACGCTTGATTTTGTTCACTGGGAAAGCTTTAGTTTAATTGCTGCATGTTGGCTGGTATTAAAGGAACAGGATTAAGACTAGAAATAAAAGGAAGAATAGTTGCAGGAATTGGGTCATTCTAGTCTAATGAAAAGAAGGACATGGGGTGATATGATAGCAGTGTTCCAATATCTCAGGGGCTGCCCCAAAGAAGAGGGAGTCAAGCTATTTTCCAAGGACCAGAAGGCAGGACAAAGAACAATGGATGGAAATTAAACAAGAAGAGAAGCAACCTACAGTAGAATGAAGGAGCAGCTTCCTTACAGTGAAAACAACCATTGGAACGGCTTACCACTAGAAGTTGTGGGTGCTTCATGGACAGCCACTTTTCTGGAATGGTATAAGGTAAGGCTCTTCAAACTTGGCAAGTTTAAGACGTGTGGGCTTCAACTCCCAGAATTCCTGAGCTAACAGGACCAGAGGAGGAATTCTGGCAGTTGAAGTCCACAAGTCTTAAAGCTAAGTTTTGAAGACCCCTGGTATAGGGTCTTCTGTATAAGTAGGGGGTTGATCTAGAAGACCTCCAAAGTCCCTTCCCACTCTGTTGTTCTATTCCAGGGGTGTCAAACTCATAGCCCACAAAGACAAATGCGTCACACACTGGCCATGCCCACCCCCGGTTTAGCAAGGGGGGGGAAGTCACGTGACAACAATGTGACATCGCGAGTTTGACACCCATGTTCTGTTCTATTAAAAAAAAATGTTATTTTTTTAAAAAATCATTTTTATTACGAGATAAAAATACGAAAGAAAACAAGACTTAGAAAGGTGAAAGAAAGGAGAAAGGTGCAAAGAAAAAAAAGCGTAACATCCCACTTTTTTCAGTGCAGAAGTGTACAAGAAAAAAGGAATGCAACCTCAGCGTTTTGCTTTACATTTGACTACATTCCAAATCCGTTTCTGTAAGAACAAAATCATTCCCATCACCGAAACCTAAAATCGACGTTTCTTTTTTCTTTTTTTCAGTTTTGAGCAAAACCGAAGTGGTTTCCATATCAAATAAGGGCAGGGGGTTGGACTAGAAGACCTCCAAGGTCCCTTCCAGCCCTGTGTTTCTAGAAACAAAAGGAGATCAATTCTTCTAATTAAAGCAGTCCGTTTTGCCATTTCTGCCCATTCCATCACCTTTACCATCCGCTCTTCCATTGTGGAAATTAGTGCGTCTTCTTTCCGCATAGAAAATTCTGGTTGCTCTCAGCATATACAAGAACAGGTGGTTGGTCTGGATTGGACAACGGGCATCACGGTTAGCCATTGACCTGGTTAAGGAGCCTATGTTGGATAGGAGTCAAGCCATGGTTTTTCCATAACCGGTGAGGTTATATGACCAAGCCCAGATGATCCCCGACACGAGGAACGCAAGGCTGGAATCACCAGCAACCTGGTTTGCATGTGGAAGTAATCTTTTTTGGGGTTGATGGGCCCAGGAAATGTTGGGGGGGTGATCTCATAAAATGGTACCCATGGTAGGGCTTGTCATTCTATGCGCAGGTAGACTTGCCAGTATTTGTTTAGCGACTATTTTGACAGTGGAATGGCACTGAAAAAATAATAATAACTGATGATTGTTTTTCACGTACAACAGTTGCATGGCCCCATGGCTGTGTGATCAAAATGCAGACGCTTGGCAACTGGCATGTACTTATGATGGTTGCAGCGTCCCGGGGTCATGGGATCCCCTTTTGCCACTGTTCTGACCAAGGCTTCCTAAACTGTAATTACGCACATGCTTATTTTAAAAACAAGACTTGTTTTATTGCAACGCTGGGAATTATTTTCATTTCCAGCCGGTAATGAATCTCAAACAGTCCCCCGAGATAAGCACCCACCTTTCTTTTCTGTGAAGTGCTGCCAATAACAGAAGTGTCCAATGAACTAGGAAAAAAAAAAACCAACCGAAGTACAAAGAGCTTCAAGAATGAGTCTGAACTGAACAAATGACTTTGCCTCCTGCAAAGGTTTCTTCACCTTTGCCTGTCCTTTATACCTGATGGGAGGGGCAATCACTTCCCAGTCTTACTCCCAAGTTGCCTTTTTGTTTCAGCTGCTCTCGCCTTCTGGCAGCTCTGCGCACACGCGCACTGGGAACAGGTTCCCCTTATTCCTCTTCCTTGCTACTGTCAGTTCTGGAGGCTCTGGAGTCAGCACCCCACTCCCAGATGGCCCTGGCCCTATCTCTGCATCGGATGCAGGACCCTCGTTCGAGTCCTCTCCAGATTCCCTGACTGGTCCCCTTTCTTCCCCACTGTCCAATTCCGCTGCTGTCTGCACAGGCTGCCAGCAATCCACAACACTGCCACCTTCTGACAAGCAGTCAATAGGGAAGTCCGATTTGCTTAGCAACTGTGTTAACAACTGAACAGCTGCAGTGATTCACTTAATAGCAAGAAAGCTCTTAAAATGGGACAGCATTCACTCAACAACGGTCTCACTTAACAGTGGAAATTTTGGGCTCGTTTGTGGTCGTAAATCAAGGACTCCCTGTATTTATTGAAAACATTCATATAGCTGCCCATCTTAAAACCCTGTCTGCCTTTGCACCCCTCTTCTAGCTTAAGTGCATGGAGTTTACTCGCTTTTTAATATGTTCAATAACTGAAATGTAATTTCAAGAAACAACATGTGTGACTCATAACGAGCATAGAAAATTCATTGTTGGGTTAGGCGCATAAGAACCCACCCAACTATGGAATCATGGAATTATTTCAGGATGCGGTTCCAAAGCACTTTACATTTGCGGGGGGGAAGAGCTCCTAGAGCAGCAGATTCTGGAGAGATCCACAGATCCTGTACGGGAGCCTAATCCTGTGTAGTCTTTTCTCCGGTAATATCACACTACTAACAAGAGCATACAAAACATTTGCTAGACCAATACTTGAATACAGCTCATCAGTCTGGAACCCACATTACGTATCTGATATTAATACAGTTGAGAAAGTCCAGAAATATTTCACAAGAAGAGTTCTCCACTCCTCTCCTCGTTGCAGAATTCCTTATGCCACCAGACTTGAAATTCTAGACCTAGAAAACCTAGAACTACGCCGCCTTCAGTCTGATCTAAGTATATAAAATCATACATTGCAATGTCCTGTCAATGAATACTTCAGATTCAACCATAACGATACAAGAGCAAACAATAGATACAAACTCAAGGTTAACCGCACCAAAGTTGATTGCAGGAAATATGACTTCAGTAACAGAGTGTCTGGAATACTCTACCTGACTCTGTGGTTTCTTCCCCGAACCCCCAAAACTGTAACCTTAGACTGTCTACTATTGATGTCACCCCTTTCCTAAGAGGTCTGTAGGGGGCGTGCATAAGCGCACCAACGTTCAATCACGCAGAGAGATTCCCTTAAGAGATTCTGGCTATGAGCAAACTGGGATTTCCTGCAGCCTCTCCCGTAGTCCTCCAGTTACAACCCCCACTGTAATTTCCATTGCTATGCAGGAGAGATTTTTAAATTGAATTTTGCCCCATTTTATGACTCCTCTTGCCACGCTTGTTAAGTAGCGTGGTTGTTAAGTGAACCTTGGCTTCCCCCATCGATTTTGCTGGTTAGAAGGTTGTAAAAGATGATCACACAACCCTCAAACCCTCGATCGTCATAAATACATGCCAGTGGCCAAGCTGATTTTGGTCAGGTGACAATGGGGATGCTGCATCAGTCACTAGTGTGAAAAAAACGGCCAGAACTCCCTTTTCTGAACTTTGGTCACTAAATGAATGGTTGTAAGTCGAGGACTACATGTCCCAAAGTTGCTTCATGGTCTGGAGATCCGCCAGGATCGCCTTCATTATGTGATGTCACCGGGGTGGGAGGTTGTTATTGTTTTTCTTTTTGTTATTTTCTATGTTATATGGGGTTTTTTTATATCTGCGAAAGCTGCCTTGAGTCACCGTATTTATTTCCCAAAATAAATAAAAATAAATAAATAAATAAAAAATCCCGGGCAGCCTAACAGGTGCGCTGAAGTCAACCCTGCTGAATTTGACTAGGTTTCCTCCAGTTTTGAAATGCAGTATCCTGTCTGCGCATTTGTGCTGAGGATGCCACCGATCAATATTTGTGTGGGATCTCCATTGTCTCAGGGATCCAACCATTTAAACGTTAAGTCCGGGGAGAGAAATTGTGACAGAAGTCTAGGGAAGAGAAGGACCAGGGGAGACAGGATAGCAGTGCTCCAATATTTGAAGGGGCTGCCAGAGGGAGGGAGGGGTCAAGCTATTTTCTAAAGCGCTTGTAGGACAGACAAGGAATAATCGATGGAAACTGATCAAGGAAGAGATTCAACCTGGAAATAAGGAGTAATTTTCTGTCAGAATAGAACAAGGGTCTTCAAATTTGGTAAGTTTTAAGGCTTGCGGACTTCAACTCCCAAAATTCCTGAGCTAACCTGACTGGAGGAGGAATTCTGGGAGTTGAAGTCCATAAGTCTTAAAGCTGTCAAGTTTGAAGATCCCTGGAAAAGAATAATCCACCCATGGAACAGAAGTTCTCTTCAGAAGTTGTGGGGGTGACATTACTTGAGATCTTCAAGAAGAGATTGGACTGCCGTTTGTCAGAAATGGTGTAGTCTCTCGTTTTTGGGGGGAGGGGTTGGACTAGATGACCTACAAGATCCCTTCCAACTCTGTCTCTGCAGGCCCCGAGGGTGGAAAACCGATCCAGAAGTGCCGCGAATGACCCACACACACTCACCAGCGCGCTACCTAAAAACTTCTGAAACGGGTTTTTTTTGGGGGGAGGGGTTCAGCGTTGCGCGATCCAGAGCTGGCACCGCGCAGAAGCGCCTGGCCTGCGCACGTGCCACAGGGGCGAAAGGCAGCTTGCCAAAGGGCGGCGAGTCGGCAAGGTCGCTCTTACGTCCGGCTTCCCCAAGTGGTCGCAAGCAAAGAGCACCCTTGACCTGACCGTCGCTGCCATAAGCCGGCGCCCCGTTCCCAAACGGGGGCTGTGAGGAAGGCCCATTGCGCGCTAGCCGGCTTTCCTCACCCCCCGCCCCGCCCGAACACCTGGCCGGCCAGGTGTCCTTAATGAGGTCCATTCCGTCCCTCGGGCGCCTCCTGGCTGCGGGGGGGCCGTCGCATCTCGCGGACTTCCCGGAGCCTGCTCCGCGCACGCGGGTCTTGCGCTGGGACGGGATGGCGATGGACGGGCGCGCCGCGCAGGATCAGTTCCCTCAGCGAGATGCGGGTAACGCGGAGGGCCCCGGGGCCCCCTATGTCCCTCTCTCTCTCTCTCTCCCTCTCCCCAAAGGGCCCTTGAAACACCCCCTCCCTGCGCCCGTCCCGTTAGGAAAAGGAGACGCGACACGCTTTTACTTATAGAATAACAAAGAGTTGGAAGGAACCCTGGAGGTCATCTAGTACAACCCCTGCTTTGGCTAAGAAGAACGCTCCGTGCGCCCCACAGCAATAGCGTGGGAAAGGTCTCTGCTTTGCAACGGGAAGGCTCTTGGGAAAAGGGTGGGGTACAGTACCCCCCACGAAGAGCACACACACAGAGAGAGAGAGAGAGAGAGAGAAGCAAGGATCCGGGTGGGGTTGGCTTGCCTTGGGGTGGGGTGGGTTTTCCTGCCTTGTGGGAACCCCTCCCTGTGCCTTCCTTCGTGAAGAATGAAATTGCAAGCATAACCTGAAAGGACTCCCGGACCAAAATGCATCGTGGCTTGTTTGGGATTAAGCCCAGCCGCAGTTTAAGTGTGATGCGGGAAGCCTCAGTTCTGGGAAAAGGAGCCTTGGATATCCTAGGTTGCAAGAACCAAAGCTTTTCATTTCTTTTCAAGGGAATAAACCAGAACAGGGGATCCCAACCCTTGGGGGAGTGCGAGACAATATTCCAGGGGGTGCAAAAACTTGGGTTTAGAAGTTTCAAAATGATAGTGTATATGTATATAATGATAATGTGCAACAATGGGCATATAATTATTTTTTTAAAGGGGTGCAAGAATACATCAGAAGTGTTCTAGGGGAGGGAATTGTGGGGATTTTGAGATATAATCCCTGGATTGACTGAATTTTGTTATATTTGGGAGATTGAAAGTATGGTGGGGGAAAATGAGTAATTTTTAAAATATTAAATATAAGTGACTTAATAGGACAGGGGTCCCCAAACTTGGCAACTTTAACACTCCCAGAAGTCCACAAGTCTTAAAGTTGCCAAGTTTGAAGACCTCTGTAATAGGGGGTAATAAATATAGGGTGAAAAGAAATGTTATTTATGTTTAAATGAATGAATGGAAAAAAAAAATAAGAAAGGATTATAAAGAGAGAATGGTATTGTCGGAGTTGGAAGATTAGGATGATATATACTTATTTGTATTATCATTGTTAGCATTGCTTAAAAAGGGCGTTGACCCAGTCAATGCGCTGTCCACAAAATATGTATGCTGTGAAAGGAAAACTGGAAATATAACATGAATTAATAAAAGAAAAAGAAGAAGCATTCTAAGGGGTGCAAGTTATAGAAAAGGCTGAATAGCACTTAAAACTTATATATACTGCTTCACTGTGTTTTACGGTGCTTTTTAAGCGGTTTGCAGACTGCTAACAACCTGGGTTCTCATCCAGTTGGCTGGCCAGGAAAAAAAAATGTAGTCATTGTATCAAGCTTTCTGTGACTTGTGTTCCCTAAAGTTGCATTTTCTCAGTTTTTCCCCTTGAGTTGCTTCGGTCCTTCTGCAAATTTCCCTTCTTTCAAGGAAGCATAGGCCTCTGACATTTGGAGTCCTGCAAACCACGGTTTCAAGCTTAAGGGTGTCTCTCCAAGAATGTGCTGGTGGACAATGTGCATTTGACCCCGATTATTTTTTTTAAAAAAAATGTCAACAGGAGAGCTGCATCCAGGTAGCCCAAGCTCCCATTCCTGCTTTACAGGTGACACCTATAAGCAATAGCAATAGCCCTTAGACTTATATACTGCTTGATAGTGCTTTACAGCCCCTCTGTAAGAGGTTTTACAGAGCCAGCCTATTGCCCCCAACAATCTGGGTCCCATTTTTTACCCACCTTGGAAGGATGGAAGGCTGAGTCAACCTTGAGCTGGTCAGGATCCTGGCAGTGGGCAGAGTATCCTGCAATACTCACTGCAGCACCAGGAAGGAGAATGAGAAAGGGAAGGGAAGGGAAGGGAAGGGAAGGAAGGAAGGAAGGGAAGGAAGGAAGGAAGGAAGGAAGGAAGGAAGGGCAGTAGCAGAGTTATATACCGCTTCACAGTGCTTTACAGCCCTCTTTAAGCAGTTTATAGAGTCAGCCTATTGCCCCCAGCAATCTGGGACCTCATTTTTTACCTACCTTGGAAGGATGGAAGGCTGAGTCAACCCTGAGCCTCTCCATGTGGGCCTTGTACTTACCTGGCATCCAAAATGGGCCAAGTGGAGACTCCTGGGAGGGCAGGATGGGGTGGGCGGGGCCAGCCAGGGGTGGGATTTGCTGGTTCGCCGAACTATGCAGAATCTTAGCTAAACCCATACGAACCCATAGCAGGCCACCCATGATTTGCATCATCAAAGAAAAACTCTGAGAACTTCTAGGGTGTCAACTCACAAAATATTTCTATGGTCTTTTTAGAGGTGCCATCAGAAAGGGAGGTGGGAGCAGTGGACAGCTTGCATTCCATAAATGTTTTCAATGATAGTTTCTAGGTGACCGAAGTTTCTGCCGTGCAAAATTCTAACTGGAGAGCATGATTGAGGATTCTTGGCTATGGATGTGTCCCATTGGAGGATATGAATTATAATACACCCAGGGGTGGGGGGAAACCAAGGTGTCAGCCTTCAAGATCTTCTATTACTGCTTTGCATCTTTTGGCTGCCATAAGTAACGGGGGGGGAGGAGGGTATAATGTCTGGGAAGAGAGCTGGAGGTGTTACATTCTTGTGTTGTGTAAATGAGGAGTGGGGGAGTATAAATTCCTGTTTAAGTTTCTATTTCTCGCTTAGCTTTCTTTTCTCTGCACAGCTGCAAACCTTTATCAAATTATGCCAAGGTCAATGGACAGAGGCCTCATCACCACCTGAAGATGTCCACATGATCATATTCAGAACTTTTGATTGGAAGAATCTTTTGAACTATGGGGGGTGGGAACAATTCCATCACTTTGTATATCTGATTTGCGCGCCTTATTTCTCAGATTCAGAATTCTACTGATGTTACCACTTCATTTTCAGTAAAAGACATCTTTGCTCTAATCTAAAGAGTCTAAGTTTTCTTTCTTGAATTTTGAATGGAGCATCACCTGACACAAGGTCAAGGGGGACAATGAATGATGTGTCTCAGAGTCGGCTACACCCAGGCAGCGCCGGCATGTTTACTCCTAATAAATCTTCTTTAAATTTTGAAAATTCAGCTAGAGATCCGTGATTTAAATGGGGGTAACTACTGGAGCCCTGACATAGGGAGTAGCTGTCTTGACTCTCTTCCTCGTAACCAAACTATTTAAACTTTGCTGTCTCTTATTCCTCTGGAATGCAGCCCCTCCCTCCTGGGAATCCAGGTTTAATTTATTATGCTCAATGGTTAGGATGCAGCATTGCAGGTTAACTCTGCCCACAGCCAAGAGTTTGATCTTGACCAGCTCAAGGTTGACTCGGCCTTCCATCCTTCTGAGGTTGGTAATATGAGGACCCAGATTGCTGGGAGCAATATGCTGACATTGTAAACTTCCCAGAGAGTGCTGTAAACCACTATGGGACGGTATATAAGTCTAAGTGCTATTGCTATTCAATTTCTGTTCTGACTCTAAAGTTTGTTTGTTAGGTTTTTTTTTTAAAGATTATGCTTTTTGCAATTTCACCATTGAATATTTCACTCAGAGCTTGGATTTCTGAGAAGGAAATGGCTTGAATGTAAAGTGCACAAGTGATTTTGGCTGCATCTCAGGACAAATTGCAACATGCCTTGAATATAATCACTTGAGATTATTTTGACCTTTCACAGCAGGGAGGGAGACATGTGGTGGAAATCCATAAATCGCACTGCCCAGTCAAACTCCCAATCTCAGTCCATGCAACTGGGTTAATTCACTTGGCCTTCTGTCTTCTTCTGCTACCACTTTCCACTTTTAGAATTTTAAAATCGAAAACTTTTTTATTTATTTTATTTATTTATTTATTTATTTGATTTGCCAATTGTTTACAAGATAATAAGTATAAATGTATACATAGTTGTGAATACATGAAATGGTTACATATAAGAAAAATAAAAGAATAAGAGAAACAATAGGACAGGGACGGTAGGCACGTTGGTGCGGGTTTCGTTTTTCTGGTATTAATGATAACGTGGGCACCTTTCTTTGTTATTGTTAGTGTACAAGGCCGAATTTGAGGAGGCAGAAGAGAACAGAGCAAGAGAATCCCTTCTGTGCACAGAACAGTTGGTTCCAAATGAAAACCTGATGAATGAGGTTGGTGCTCAGAGCAGTCTTTGCTCCATGGATCATATTGTGATCCTTGGCGATCCATCTGGAAAGATCCTGACAAAAGAAGGGAACCCTGAAGTTTCCAAGGAGGAAGAGGAAGTTGATGGAGAATACTATCTAGACCCCAGGCCAGAATCTCATCTCACACAGCTGACATCTTTAGATGCTCACTCGCTTATTTTCTACCAACCCCACAACCCAACAGCCTGCTATGGTGACATGAACGTTGACCCTCCATTTTTTGAAAGTGAACCCAACCAAGAACTTGTCCTTCCTTCAAAATCAGAAGAGAAAGTAGACTTGGGCAGCTTGGACGTGACGAAAAAGGAGATCGCCAAAAAGAAAGCCAAGAGGGCCCTTGAAAGGGGAGGTGCTCCTTGTGTCGGGCTGGACAACGAACAAAATCCAGACATCAACCAGAATCTCAACTTGAGCCATCTCACACGCAGGTCGGCCAGAGGTGCGACAGCCAATAACGTGGGCCAGCCGTCTTTCAGGTTCTATTCGGTTCTGCTGTCCAAAGGCAACGTAGATGGAATTAAGAAACGAGGTTCCAGTTCGCTAAAAGTCTCCAAAGAATCCGCTCCACCTGCTCAAAAGAAAACACGAACTTTCTACAACGAAAGTAAGTTACGAGGCATTAATCATGACTGGTTTCAGAGGTGGGATTCAGCTGGTTCTGACCGGTTCTGGAGAACCGGTAGTGGAAATTTTGAGTAGTTCAGAGAACCGGCAAATCCAATCTCTGGCTGGCCCTGCCCCCATCTATTTTCTGCCTCCCATTGAGTCCCAGCTGATCGGCTGGGTCTTCTTTGGTTGCCCTGCACAGGAGAACGGAGCTGGAAAGCAGGTTAGTGGGGTGGGGAGGGAATGGGGATTTTGCAGTAGCCTTCCCCTGCCACGCCCACCAAGCCAAGCCACACTATGCCACGCCATACCCACCAAGCCATGCTCACAGAACCGGTAGTAAAAAAATTTGAATCCCACCACTGACTGAATTGTATAATTTGGTGATTTGGCAGGCAGGTCCTCGACTTACAACCGCAGTGGAGCCCCAAAATTTCTGTTGCCAAGGGAGACACTTGCTTTGCTGCATTTTGCTCTGTTTTATGACTTTTCTTGCCACCGTTATTAAATGAATCCCTGCCGTTGGTAAATTAGTAACAAAGCTGCAAAGTCAACCTGGCTTCCCCATCGACTCTTGCTTTGCCAGAAGGTCGCAAAAAGGGGATCACCCGTGACTCTAGGATGCAGCAACGGTTGTAAATACGAGTCAGTTGCCAAGCGTGTGAATTTTGATCACGTGACCATGCAATGGTCGTAAGTGTGGAAAACGGTCATAAGTCACTTTTATTCCCAGTGCTGTTTTAACTTTGGTCACTAAATGAACTGTTGTAAGTTGAGGGCGACCTTTAGTCTCCCATTTAACCAGAACATCTTGGAACAAAGCCACTGTCCCCGGTTTCCTGGGGCATTTTGTGGTTTCTTCTAATTTCCAGATGTGCACACGGAGTTTGGAGAGCAGATGAGAGCTTGGAATTGGAAGTAGTGTTTGTCTCCTCAATCCCATTAGCAACCCTGTCAAACTGCTTGAATTTATTTTGGTTGTAAAACTGATTCATTACCCAGATTCCTCTGCAAAATGATTTCTTCCCAGCCCAGCCTTGACCTTGTAGCTTGGAGAAACCAGCAATCACTCCGGGCCACCCAAATCTCCACCCAGGTGGCCAGTAAAATGGTTCTATTTAAAGAATCTGGAAAGTTCTCTTCTCTCAGGTCTTTAAAGTAGGCAGGTCAGGAAACAGGCCCCTCTAGCATTTTAGAAACGTTACTTTATTGTTTTAGGCAGGAGTCTCCAAACTTGGCAACTTTAAGACTTGTGGACTTCAACTCCCAGAATTCCTTAGGTGGTTTCTTTTTTTTCCCTCACACCTTCCTCTTTCCCAGGAGTTGTTTACTTTCACTTAATAATTCTTTTAATAAAAAGGACTCCCTCCGGATTTTACTCCATAAGTCGTTGCCAGCTACAAGGGCGGTGCTCACCTCCACACAAGGCCATTGTGTCAGCGCTGCGCGAAGACATTTCTGTGGTCATGAGGCCAACATGACCTCACAGAGCGCTGTTAACTTCCCACTGAAGTGGTACCTATTTATCTACTCACATTTTCATGCTTTCGAACTATGAGGTTGGCAGGAATTGAGGTGAGGATGGGAGCTCACCCTGCTCATGTGGCGTTTGGGTCTCAAACCTGAGCTGCTGGCTTTCCACTGACAAATCCAGCATCTTAACTCTTGCATTATTCCTTTATCAAGATTATCTTTCCAAGAGCTGCTCTCTTGCCAGCTTCAGCTATTCCTCATTGTGAGGTGCTTGAGCCATGGTGAAGTGTATGTGTGTGTGTGTATGTTAAAGTCAATGAATATTAACACACATCCTTTTGAAGCTCAAGGGTCATTCCCTAATGTTTCTCTTCCTGGTTGCTTTCTCACGTTATGTTGCTAATTGATTGACCTCATTTCCAGAACAACTACAGGAACTGGAGAAAACATTCCAAGATGACCATTATCCTGACAACGAAAAGCGCCGAGAAATTGCGGCTTCAGTTGGTGTGACACCCCAGCGCATTATGGTGAGTTGAGTCCCACTGAACAGCAGAAAGATAAAACATTGTCATCCAGAAATGTTGCATCCAATATTTCTGGATAACAATCCAGAGTTAATCATTAATTAACTTAATTCATTAATTAAGAGCCTCTGTGGTGCAGTGGTTAGAGTGCTGTACTGCAGGCCACTTCTGCTGACTATCGGCTGTTCAAATCCCACCAGGCTCAAGGTTGATTCAGCCTTCCATCCTTCTGAAGTTAGTAAAATGAGGGCCCAGATTGTTGGGGGCAATGTGCTGATTCTGTAAACTGCTTAGAGAGGGCTGTAAAAGCACTGTGAAGTGGTATTTAAGTCTAAGTGCTATTGCTATTCATGAAGCAAGGATCTTGTCTCACGTTCTTAGAGATACCCAAAGTTAGAGGAGGTAGTGCACAACTTAACAACGATTCATTTACGGACCGTTCAAAGTTGCAACGGCACGGAAAAAGTGCATTATGACCCTTTTGTTCCCCCACTTACAACCATTGAGGTTTCCCTACAGTCACGTCACAGGTGGTATTCAGCAGGTTCTGACCAGTTCTGGAGAACCGGTAGCAGAAATTTTGAGTAGTTGGGAGAACCGGCAAATCCCACCTCTGACTGGAGATTTTACAATATCTTTCCCCTGCCACGCCCACCAAGCCACACCCACAGAACCGGTAGTAAAAAAAATCTGAATCTCACCACTGAGTCACATGATCAAAATCCAGATGCTTGGCAACCAGGCTCATATTTATGACGGTTGTACTATCCCACGGTCGTCTGATCCCCTTTTGCAACCTTCTCCCAAGCAAAGTCAAATTGGGGAAGCCAGATTCACTTAACAGCCGTGTCATAAGTCACATTTTTCAGTGCCAGTGTAACTTTGAATGGTCACTAAATGAATTGTTGTAAGTTGAGGACCACCTGTGTCAGTCTGTGCTCCATTCAAAATCCAAGAAAGAAATACTCAAGACTCCATAGATTTGAGCAAAGTTTTTCTTTTACTGAAATTCAAAGTGGAAGCTGACAACCTGTTGACAACCTGTGCAAATTCCCAGCCAACATAGAAGGTTGGATTAAGGGATCCTCCTGTCTGTCCAAAAAGTTTCTTTGACTAAAGACTTTCCTTTTTTTCCCCCCTTAGGTCTGGTTCCAGAATCGCCGAGCAAAGTGGAGAAAAATGGAAAAACTGATGGTGAAAAACACTAAGAAATGCCCTCTCGCAGCCCCTGCATTGCCAGTAGATCCTCAGAGAATGGCACAAGGGTGAGGAGACCCTGCCTCTTTCTCTTCAGGACAGCTGTTGGCGCTTTCTTAGAAGACCTAAAGAGCTGAAGGGATCCTCCATGCTTTCTGAACTTGGTTTTTCTTTCTTTCTTGCAGACGTTTCCTTATCCAAACTAGGTAACATCACCAGTGCTAGTCCAGCATTAGTCACAAGTACTGATGATGTTACCTAGTTGGGTGATGAAACGTCTGCAGGAAAACAGCCAAGCTCGGAGAGCCCCAAGGACTCCTCATTTCAACCCTGAGCTTCAAATATTCTCATTTATTAATCCGAGAGCTGCCCAGCACTTCATTATTTTGATAAAGTGGTGAAGAAACCCTTTTGCTATCTTTAGTATCTTTATATTGGCAGTATCCCTTTTTATTGGCAATATCCTTATCCCACTGGCCCAATTCTGCTTTATTAATCACTGTGAGCATAACCTGTGCTGCAAAGCTGGAGTGCGAATCTCATAGTAACTAACTTGGGGGTTCTTGGTCAGGGGTGGGATTCAATTTTTTTTTACTACCGGTTCTGTGGGCGTGGCTTGGTGGGCTTGGTGTGGCTTGGTGGGCATGGCAGGGGAAGGATATTGCAAAATCTCCATTCCCTCCCAACTCCTGGGGGAAGATTACTGCAAAATCCCCTTTCCCTCCCCTAACCTGCTTTCCAGCTCCGTTCTCCTGTGCAGGGCAACCAAAGAAGACCTAGCTGATCAGCTGGGACTCAATGGGAGGCAGAGAATAGGTGGGGTTGGTGGGGCCAGTCAGAGGTGGGATTTGCTGGTTCTCTGAACTACTCAAAATTTCCTCTACCGATTCTCCAGAACTGGCTGAATACCACCTCTGTATCTATCCATCCATCCATCCATCCATCTATCATAACATTTTTTAAAAGTGCAGATTAATAACTAGAGGAAGGAGACTCGGGAGGTGGAGAATAGATGGGGGCGGGGCCAGTCAGAGTTAGTAATTGCCGGTTCTCCAAACTACTCAAAATTTCCGCTACCGTTCTCCAGAACTGGTCAGAACCAGCTGAATCCCACCTCTGTTCTTGGTGCTTGATAGTTTACTTGCAGACATTTCATTATCCAAACTAGGTAACGCCACCAGTGCTAGACAGCAGCACTGATAACGTTATGTAGTTGGGTTATGAAACGTTTGCAAGAAAGCCACCAAGCTCAGACTACCCCAAGGGTCCCTCATTTCAATCCTGAGCTACAAATATTGTTCTTTATTAGTCCTAGAGCTGCCCAGCAGTTCATTATTTTGAAGAAGCTCTTTTGCTGTCTTTATTGTCTTTATATTGCCTCCTTATCCCACTGCCCCAATTCTGCTTAAGTTTTATTAATCCCTTTGAGCATAATCCATGCTACAAATCTGGAGTGTAAATCTCACAGTAACTAACTCTGGGATTCTTGGTGCTTGGTAGTTTTCTTGCAGACCTTTCATTACCAAACTAGGTAACGTCATCAGTAACTAACTCTGGCTGATGGCATGTTTCTGAAACCTATAGTCTGTTCTGAGGTGGTTCTGTTAATATCACCAGGACAAACATTTTTAAATTGGATTTTAAAAGGAACCACAAGGGGGATTCATTTAAACCTTCCAGAATGACCAACTCACTTAATTCTGGTTTGGAACAAATCAAAGCATCCTCTTTTCATGACTCCATAATCCCCTTGCTGGGTGATCTGGGCAACTGAATGGAGCTGAGCGTTTACTGGCCAGATGCCCTTCCTGTCACCAATGTGGAGTTTTTTTTTCCTGGAGATATATTCTCTATCTGCCTCTACCTAGGATCGAACTCACAGCCTCCTCCTGGAGCGAGAGCTCCACCTCTAGGCATACTGCACCACTCATTTGGAACAAAAAAATGCTATAGTAAATTATCTTCTTATCCCTTGACAAGAAGAGAGACAATTCTGTTTTCCACAGCAGACAAGAAAGTCCAATGTATCAAGCAACAGAAAAAAATACTTATGCCGTTGCTTTCTAGTCATAATGTTTTCCTTTTCTTACAGCACAACTATGTTGGCTGTGACTCAGCTGTCCGACACTGCAAACAATCAACCTAACACAGTCACACTGGGTGCTGCAACTATGAACTATTCGGGATCATCCATCGCATTGTCGGGTTCCTCAGGTGAGATCTGTTACACCTTAACAGTGAGCCGGTCACATTCTTCTTTCTCCACAAAGCTGTTTATTTTCTCCTCTTTCTTCGTTGTAAAACCACTTCACGCACATATTGAAGTTGAAATTTACGTGGTATGAAATGTGTAGCATATTCATCATTTAAGACAAAGGTCTCCAGCTTCAAAACTTTTAAGACTTGTGTACTTCAACTCCCAGAATCCCCCCAGCTAGGATGGATGGCTGTCTGGCAGAGGAATTTTGGCTGTTGAAGCCCACAATTCTTAAAAGTTGTCCAAGTTTGGGGACTCTTGATTTAAGGTGAACCTACAGAACACCTTTGGCATGTCCATAAAAGAATTATCTATCCTCACATCAATTATTTTTTTTTGGAAATAGATCACTGGAGCATGGATTCAGTGGAAGAATAAATATAACAACTTGCTAAGTCCATGTCAGATCTGGTTTATTGTTGAAATTGCTCAGGTCTTCAACACTGTTCTTTAGATGAAAAGACTTATTACCAAAGGTAGTTGCCAATTATTCTAATCCTGTTTCAGTGGGAGACCTCCCTCCCTCTGGAGGTAGAAAATGTCTTCATCCATTGTAAAGATCAGGGGTCGCCAACCTTTTGGACCTCAGGGTCCCCCAAACTCATAATTTTAAATCCTGCAGACCAGAGACCCTGGGAAGATCCCCAAAAAAGTCTGCAGGAAAATTCCCCTCCCTGTTTTCCTACCGATCGATCATTCTTTATTTGGGATCACAGGATACCGTCTCCAGCTCCGTTCTCGGGGAAAGAAAAAGAGAGACTTTTGGCTTCATGCAAGGAAAGCAGCAGAAGCAGCAGAAGGCTTTCTTTCTCTCCCCCAAACTCTACCAGAAATGAGTCTTTGTGAGACTTGTCACGCCGGCACAGCTTCTTGGAGCAGGATGAGTTGCAGGGTCCCAAAGACTCATTTCTGGCAGAGTTTAGGAGAGAGGAAGAAAGACTTTTGCTGCTTTCCTTGCATGCAGCCAAAAGCAGAAGAAGAAAGAAGTGGAAAGAAGCATTGCTTTGGGGGTGATATTTCTCTGCGGACCACCAAAATTTTCTCACGGGCCACCAGTGGTTCCTGGCCCGCTGGTTGGCAACCACTGGTATAGATTAGGTGTTTCAACTTCTCCAAGTCAAGAGAAAATCAGGACTCTCAATTCTTGCAGCAATAATATACTGAGCCATGAGATGGCACCATAAGACAATGGTCTCTTCTTGCTTAAGGATGGCCAGGATTCCTGCCTCGCCTTTAATTTACAAGTAAATAAACGGAAAAAAGGCAGGCAGGTGGGCAACATTTTTTTCAGCAGGTTTTCCCTTGTGAGTCTCTCGAGTTTTCTTGCAAAATAGAAACGAGAGATAGGAAGTTGAAAACCATAGCTTACTTTGACTGTTCTGAAATGGGAGACATCCTGTTGTGGTCTGCTGGAACCTATGGAGACGGCAGCAGAATTGGACAGTGGGGAGGAACATGGGCCAGTCTGGGGAGGACTTGGATGAGGGTCCTGCATCCGATGCAGAGATGGGGCCAGGACCATCTGGGAGTTATGTGCTGACTCCAGAGCCTCCAGAATCTGACAGCAGCAAGGCAGAGGAACAAGGGGAGCCTGTTCCCAGTGTGCATGTGCACAGAGCTGCCAGAAGGCAAGAACAGTTGAGACAAAAGGGGCAACTCGGGATTAAGGCTGGGAAGTGATTGGCCCTCCATAAGGCATAAAGGAGGAGCAAAGGGACAGGAACCTTTACAGGAAGCAACTTTGTTTGCTCTATTCGGATTAAATCTTGAAGTTCTGTGTGGACTTTGTACTCCGTTTGACTTTTTACAGTTAATTTGGCACTTTAGTTCTTGGCAGCAACTCAAAGGAACTAAAGGTGGGTGCTTATCTCGAGAGACTGTTTGGGACTCATTATGGGCTGGGAATGAACATAATTCCCAGCCATTGAAATAAAAAGAGAGTTGTTTGGAATAAGCGTGTGCTTAATTATGGCCTCAGGAAGCATTGGTCAGAACACATCCTTGGTTTAGAACAGTGGTCGCCAACCAGTGGGCTGGGGACCACTGGTGGTCTGCGAGAAAATTTTAGTGCTCTGCAGAGAAATGTCGCCCCCAAAACAATGCTTCTTTCCACTTCTTTCTTCTTCTGCTTTTGGCTACACGCAAGGAAAGCAGCAAAAATCTTTCTTTCTCTATTCCAAACTCTGCCAGAAATGAGTCTTTGGGATCCTGCAAGGCATCCTGCTCCAAGAGGCTGCACTGGCATGTCAAGTCTCACAAAGACTCATTTCTGGTGGAGTTTGGGGGAGAGGAAGAAAGACTTCTGCTGCTTCTGCTGCTGCTTTCCTTGCATGAAGCCAGAAGTCTCTCTTTCTCTTTCCCTCTGAGAACGGAGCTGGAAATGATATCCTGCAATCCCAAATAAAGAATGATCGATCGGTAGGAAAACAGGGTGGGGAATTTTCCTGTAGACTTTTTTGGGGATTTTTCCAGAGTCTCTGGTCCGCAGGATTTAAAATGATGAGTTTGGTGGTCCCTGAGGTCCAAAAGGTTGGCGACCCCTGGTTTAGACCAGGGGTGTCAAACCTGATTTCATAGAGGGCCACATCAGAGTTGTGTTTGACCTCGAGGGTCCAGGGTGGGCATGGTCAGCTCGATGTCACTCATTTTGGGTGGGGGGCACCGGTGGTGGCTTGAGCACTCTGCCAGCGAAAACGGGCTCCCAAGCTCCATTTTCCACTGCGACAGCCTCCGGCAACCCTCTGCCTGTGAAAACTGAGCTCAGGAATGCCACATGCGGCCCTCCCAAGCTTCATTTTTGCTGGCAGAGACTCTGCGGGCCAGTCATTTGCTGTTTCCAGAGTGCCCCCCTCCAGGCCTTTAGTTTGACCCCCCCTGGTTTAGACAGATAGGAGAAGGCCCCCGACCAGTTAGTAAACCACAGACTTCCTGGACGCCATTTTGTGCTTGTTCCTGATGGACCAAAAGAGTTGGGAACACCTGTTGCAAAAAGAGAAATTCTCTTTGAGAATTTCAACTTGAGAAGGTCTCAAGTTGGGCAATGCAATTTGCATTTGACCACTAAAAAAAAGAACCAGGTGGGAGCTGTTAGTCATCAACCATTCTTTCTTCTCATTATAGACTCGGCTTATATTAAAAAAAAGCAATGTATGCTGCCACTCACCTCTTTTTTTTAAGTAGTTTCCTTGCCTGAAAGGGGGAAAAATAGATTAAGAAACAAAAGGAAGAGGTTCCAAAAAAGCCCAAAGAAACCCTACTTATCTAAGGAGGCTTTAGCTTGTTATGGTAAACTCATGTTATAGTCCATTCTTCATCCCATCTTGATCATCATGTCCTTTTAATGACCCCATAATCCCTTGCGGGGTGGAGTCTGGGCAGTTGAATGGAGCTGAGTGTTTACTGGCTGGATGCCCTTCTTATCACCAATGCGGAGTTTTGTTCAGGAGTTATATTCTCATTGTGCCCAGAGAGAGAAATACCTGCCTCTACCTAGGATCGAACTCACAGCCTCCTGATTGCGAGGCAAGAGCTCCACCACTTGATCATCAGATTAAAATTAACCATCCCTGCAAATGCACTCAAAGATGAGACCTCGCTGTCCATTATGCAAGATTCAAAGTGATAATTTAAAAAAGAAAAAGAAAACTCCTTTGAGTTGCAGTTCAGGCCTGGAGACCAGGGCTCTAATGTCACAGAAGAAAGAAATGAAACCATTGCAGGAAAAATGCCAGCCTCAGAAAAACACCAAGAACCCGTATTTGGAAAACACCATGAACTGGTGTTCTTTAAACCCACCAATGCACGGAGACAAAGGCTTGTCCGCCCTAAAAATCATGCACCAAAACGTATGAAGAGTAATGTAATTGTATGCAGTCCAGTGCAGTGAACAGTGTTCAGAAATCTAGACTGGAGAAACCAAGAAGCCTTTGCGGGATTTGGGTTTGGCTAGTCTGGAGAAAAGAAGGATCAGGGGTCTTCAAAACTTGACAGCTTTTAGACTTGTGGACTTCAACTTTCTCCTCCAGTCATGTTAGCTCAGGAATTCTGGGAGTTCACAAGTCTTTAACTTGCCAAGTTTGAAAACCTTTGGATTAGGGGATGACCTGATAGCAGTATTCCAATATTTGAGGGGCTGCCACAAAGAAGAGGGGGTCAAATTATTCTCCACAGCACCAGAGGACAAGATAAGAAACCACGGATGGAAACTAACTAAGGAGAGAAGCAACCTGGAATTAAGGATAAGCTCCCTAACAGGGAGGACAATTAACCAGTGGAACAGCTTTGCCTTCAGAAGTTGTGGTGGCTCCATCACTGGAGGCTTTTAAGAAGAGATTGGACAGCCACTTGTCTGAAATGTCTCCTGCCAGAGCAGGGGGCTGGACTAGAAGACCTTCAAGGTTCCTTCCAGCTCTATTCTACTCTAAGAGGATGGCCCAGGACAGAAGAAGCAACACCACAGGACTAGAATCAGGCATTATATGTTCCCTTAAAAGAAAAAGGACCATAATGTTTACATTTTTGGACAGGGAAGCAGTGAAATGTTTCAAACCAAAAAAAGAAAAGAAGTCCAGTTGCTATGACTTAGTAAAACCACACCTAGAATATTGAATCCAGTTTTGGTCACCACACGATAAAAAAAAATGTCAATGCTCTAGAAAGAGTGCAGAGAAGAGCAACCAGGATGATTAGGGAGCCGGAGACTATAACATACGATGAACGATTGCAGGAAATGGGCTTGGCTAGTCCAGTGAAGAGAAGGACCAGTGGAGACATGATAGCGGTCTTCCAATATTTGAGGGGCTGCCACAGAGAGGAGGGGGTCAAGCTATTCTCCAAAGCACCTGAAGGCCAGACAAGGAATAATGGTTGATAACTGGTCAAGGAGAGATTCAACCTGGAAATAAGGAGAAATTTTCTGACAGTGAGAACAATCAACCCATGGAACAGAAGTTGCCTTTGGAAGTTGTAGGAGCTTCATCACTGGAGGCTTTCAAGAAGAGACTGGCCTGCCATCAGTCAGAAATGGCGTAGGGTCTCCTACTTTGGGGGAGGGGTTGGACTAGATGACCTACAAGGTCCCTTCCAACTGTTAATCTGACTCAAGTCCAACTCCTTAAAAGCATTTACTTTTTTCCTCCAGTGCTGGGATAAGATGAGGCATCAACACATCAGAAGTTTGACTTGGCATCAGTTTGGTTTTTTTTGCTCCATTTTTAAATTGTTGGGTTGTTAGAGTTTTAATATGGTTTATATATTTGTTTTAATTTTTGATTAGAGCTGCCCAGGATTTGTTATGAGTGTCTGTATAAATCTTTTAAATAAAATAAATATGATGATTTCTAGTCATCGTCAATGGATTTTTGCGGGCACCAGGACTGAAATGACAAGTCTTTAGGGATTTGTTTGTAGATAAAAAATATGGGAAAAAGAAAAAGTCATTTCCTGTAATTTAAGAAGTAATAAGCTACTGAGATTGTTTATATTTGTGATGAAATTAGGAAATGTGTGTGTGTGTGTGCTTTTCTTTCCATTTCTCTTACTTTTTTTTCCGGCCACTTCCAATCTTTCATTTATTCTTTTATCTCTTTCAGTTTATATTAGTTTTTGATGTTGTAATGACAATCTTTAATAAAATCACTATTTAAAGAAAAGATACAGAGCATCTCAAAACTTTCTTCTAGGGCTGGAGTTTCTCCAAATATGCCTTTGCCTTCAGCTGAAGATAAGGCATGACTTTTTTGGATTAATCTACGTTTTGTCCCTTAGCTGAATTTATTTAATCGTACTTATTTGAGGACAGTGTTTTAAGTTTACAGGGGATAAAAGTCAATGTGAAAATATAGTATATCACTAAAAAGGGAACAATGTATAGCCTTTAAATATGCAAAAATTCCTTTCATTCTTTTTTTAAATAATGTTTATTGAAAGTTTCAAACAAAAAAGAATATATTTTAAAAAAAGAGAAACGTTCTCACATTTTTGCAACGTTTTCATAGTAGTGTACATTTCTATTAGTGTCAATTAAAGTCATTTGTTACAAGTGAACCTATAACTTATTTCTTAAATCCTTACTTTTTGTTATGTTATTATTACAATTATAATACAATATTTAATTATATTACTTTACATACACACGTAGTCATATATACATTTATCCTTATTTACATTTTCCCTTGTTGTTTGTTTAATCAGTTTCACTAGACATCTTTACTTCCTTTTTATACAACCATTTGTACCATATATTCCAAATTGTAAAAAATTCTTAAAGAGCCGGCCTTTCTTTCCAAAGGCTGCAAAGGGAAATGGGTCTTAAGAAGTGTGAAATATAAATAATACAAAGAAGGAAAGGAGAGGAGGAAGGGAAGGGGAGAAGAAGGAGGAAGGGAAGGGAAGGAAAGGAGTGGAGGAGGAAAGGAGGAAGGGGAGAAGAAGGAGAAAGGGAAGGGAAGGAAAAGAAAATAAAGGGGAGGAGGAGGAAGGAATAGGAGAGGAGAGGAGGAGGAAGGGAAGGGAAGGAGAGAAGGAATGGAAAAGAAAGTAAAGGAGTGGAGGAGGAAAGGAGGAAGGAAAGGAGAAGGAGAAAGGAAAAGAAAGGAGAAGAAAAAGAGAAGGAAAGAAAGAAAAAAGAATGAAAGAGACGGAGGGAGGGAGGGAGGGAGGGAGGGAGGGAGGAAGGAAGGAAGGAAGGAAGGAAGGAAAGGAAGGAAGGAAGGAAGGAAGGAAGGAAGGAAGGAAGGAAGGAAGGAAGGAAGGAAGGAAGGAAGGAAGGGGAAAAAAAACCAGAGCTCCTTTCAAATCCTCCAGAGTCCCCAACCTTGAAGAGTACAATTATTTAGTGTCCAAAACAAAATAAAAGACTACTTTGTGAAAGGGATACGTGAGGTAGCTAAGAATAGGAGGAAGAAACATAACAAGGTAGAAAAAAAAAGATCAATAGAAATAAATAAATAAATTGATGAGGTCTATTTCCAATGGAGGCTATAATGCCCCCATCAAAAGAGATTGGGAAGGGGTCATGGAGGTGCAACTGAAAAGCCAGCCAAAGGCCCACTTGTCTTGGGCCATTCTTGATCTTGAAAGCTTCTTGTTGAAAGCTTGAGAGCTTCTGTTGACCCCCTGAGTCCTCTGTTGACTTCTGACACTTGGGCCGCTTCGTATTTTCCTCGATCCTTCAGAAACAAGTTTTCCGTAACCGGACTGTTTTGCATCTGGGGAGCTGCCGTGCGAGATATCTTTCTGTATTCCTTCCAACCTGCCAACAATTGCTGGGAACTCTCGGTCTTTCCGTTTGTCTTTCATCTCCCTCCCTTCTTTTTTTTCCCCCTTCGCAGTCGCCTCGGTTCCCAGCAAGACGAGCTGTGGTGGCTCCATCCAGACCAAGGCCCCCACCTCCCAGAGTTCCTTGGGATCCCTCCGGAAGGAGCTGTTCCCTGCGATCCCAAGCCCTCCGCCCATTCGCCGGACCAACCTTCCCTTCAACCTGCTCCTTAACACCAATCCCTACATCATCCCGTTGATGCTGGAGGATAGCCTGGCCAGCGAATGCAGCCCTTCCAGCCAGGAGAGCAGCTCCAGCGACGCCCACACCTACAGCGTCCAGGGTCAAAGGTAAGTAAGCGGCCCAGAAGCAGGGGGGGGGGAAGGACGGAAGGTTACCTGGCCACTGGGTCCCCAGGGAGCAACAATGATCCATCCCCTGGAAAGAAAAATTACATCCCATTGCTTCCAGCTCTCGTCTGTGGGATTCCAGACCCAAATGGGTCACAGGCAGGGGTGAGAGGCTACCGGTTCGTATCGGTTTGATCGAACCGGATGTTAATTTCACATCTCGTTCGCCGAACCGGTAGTTGCGATGACTGGCTGGCCATGCCCACCACGCCCCTCCCAGGAGGCTCCATTTTGGATCCCAGATAACTCCAGGGTCCATGCG